>NC_140172.1:2464257-2795030 GCF_963971535.1 Notolepis coatsorum
CTGCATAAAGCAAGCATTTGTTGACTCTCATGTTGATAAGAGTATTAAAACATGGAACTTTGAAAAAGATCTGTTTAAGGTAGAAAAAAAGGCGATTAATTTGCGAGTTAACTATGGACAATAATGCGATTAATCAAGTTAAATATTTTAATCGATTGACAGCACTAGTTTTTATACATAATCAGGTTGTTTTTAGTAATACTGTGCATGAGCATTACACTAGAGGTTCCAGTAGTGGGCAGCTTGAATTACCAGGTCCAAAAACCAACGCTTTAAGGAGATCTTTTATTTTTAGAGCATTAACTCTTTGGAATAACCTGCCTCAAAACCTCTGCTGCATTTACAGTATATTCACTTTTTAAAATAATCTTAAATTGTATTTAACACATTGGCCATCATTATGCCCTCTCTGCCACCGCTGTAAGCCTATGGAGATGTTTACCTTCTTTGCAGGGCTATAACTTTTTAAATATTATAGCTATATCTGCATTACTATGGCCCATTCAACATCGGGTATCTATCGTTCCGGATGTGGGAACGTTATATTTTTTCATTCATACATTGTTGTGTTAATACCGTCGAGAATATAAGTATGTTTTTAAGCTTTTCTGCTGTAATTCCAAAAACGCTATAGTTATATTATCGTATAGCTTACGCTCTGCTCTCTTGGAACTATCCCTTTATCCAATCTAATAATGAATAATTTTTCTCCACATGTACACACCCATCCGCCTGGCCACACCCATCCTCTACATAAGCGGGGTCGTGGCCACACTAACAGCTCCTTCCCTATTTTCACCACCGTAAAGTGCCTGTATACACCGCTTTAAGTTTAGTGCCGAAATAGTTGTTGGAAAGGAGCTACGTTGACATTGTATCTTTGTTTTTTTTTCCTCTCTCGCAATTTTGCCAAAAAAACTAAGAGATAATGTCTTCACCGTCGGAGGGTCTAGACGCTCGCAACGTTACCCTCCACCAGCGTCCACTATCGCCACGTCCTCGTGGGGGGTCTCTGGCTCCGCGGTCGTGGCAGTCAGATACGCCTGGGCGGCGCCCGGTGGTGAGTTTGCCTCACCGAGGGGCCGTTGAGCCTCCATCTCCTGTGAGATGGCCGGGTTCCGGCCCAGGTTCCCCCGCTAGTGGACAGTCGGCCTATCGGCCGACAGCTCCTCTGGTGGCCGAGGATTTGCGTCGCAGACTCTTCGCCTCAGCTCGCTCTCGTTGTAAGGCGGCGAGCAGCAGGGGTGAACGGCCTGGTTTTAGTGTTGCGCTGGAGCCGGTCAAGAGTTCTTTTGCCTCTTCTCCATTTCCGATGGAAACTGAGGATTACATGGAGGGGGCGGGAGCTCTCTTGTTCGAAGCCCCAGTAGAGACGTATCACTCTCCCCCTCGGGGAGTGGCAGGGAGTGCTGCGTCTCCTTGGGGTCCCTTGTACTCCAAGGTTGGGTTAGAACCTCCGACCCGGAGACAAGATGCCCAGCTATCTGCCGTGTCGGACGTTGGTGCCCGAGGCAGCCTCCCGTACGTGAGGGACGCGAGTGGCGTGGAGGGAGGTACGCAAGGGGAGTTGCTTGCCTTGTTCCCCGAGCTCATGGCGGCCGCCGCAGCCGCTAATGGCATGGCGTTGCTGCAGCCACTGCCGGCACCTGTTCCTGATGACATGATAGGTCATCTCTGGCAATGTCGTCCTGTGAGGGAGACGGGCGTTGTCTGCCCATTCTTCCCAGCAATGGAGGCCTACGTGGCACAGGGACAGGTAATCTCCTGCATCGTTGGCCTTACCCCCGCCTATGTGCCAGTCACGCGGGTGGTGGGTTTGGTTCAGGGACTTAAGGACGGGGTGCCTCGACTTGATAGCCCGAGGGCATCCATACTTTGTCCCGAAATGGTGTGGGAGCTGTTAAGAAAAAGCCGGTTCCCCAAGGGAAATCGGCTAGGCAGTTGGCAAACTGGAGTGACCAGGTGTACATCGCCGCGACTCAGAGCCTAGCTGCGACTTCCAACATCGCGCAGCTAGCGCGCTACATGTCGGGGGCTGATGGCGGGCGGTCGGTATTGGACGGTACCTTCACGCCCAGGCGGCTGGAGCCATCCTCCACCTTTCCCAGCTGCAGGCGATAGCCGCCGGGAAGGAGCGTGTCCTGGCCACTCTCGGCCAGCGCCACCTTTGGCTGGAGCAGGTGCGGGTGCCGGAACAGAGGAGGAATCCCCTGCTCACAGCCCCCTCTCCGATGCTGGATTATTCGGGTCGGCCATGCAGCAGATGACGGCAGCCTGCAGGGAGTTGGAGGAGGAGCGCTCCGTGCTTCAACCTCATTTCCCCCGACCCGATGACACCGGTGATGTCCGGAAGAAGCAACGCCGGCAGAGGACCGCGACTGTTGCCTCCGCCACCACCGCCCCCGCTGCTGGGCGAAGAAGGCCAGGGCCCTCATTTATCAAGTTTTCTTAGAAAACCTTCTATTTCCACACGTAAGCACAGAATTTAGAATGTGTGCACGCACAAAAAAAACGGGATTTATCACAACGTACGTTGTCTTGATAAATATCACCTTGCTCCTAAGCTGGAGCTTGTGCACTGTTTTAAGTATTTGCATACCAGAACCGCCCCGATTAACCATATACGGTAATGGAACACCCCCATGAAATGTGGAAAAGTGGACTAAGCCGAGGGAAGCGTGTTGTACACGGTGATGTCGGATATTATATCTATTAACTTCCTAAAAGACAATTGCTGCCTGGACACCGCAAACACTAATAAAGACCATTAACCACTGTTCTGTTTCATTAGGGGCTCTGCTTGGCATCACTACTGCACTCCCTCGCGTACGTGCACGCGCACTGAATAAATTCCACAAATGTACCTTTAATACCAGTATTAGTCTGACCACACCCCTCATCAGCTTACCTTCATAAGCAGGTGTGTGGTCACCTGCTCTCCTCCTTCTCGCTTTCACCACAAGAAAGTGCCTCGGTAGTACCCCACTTGACGTGTTGTTAGTTGACGTGGAGAAACATTTTGTTTACAAGGAGGAGATACGTTGACATCATATCTTTATTTTCTCTCTCACTATTTTCGAGAAAATACGGCGATATTGTCTTCGTACTGGAGTGTCTAGAAGATGATGATCATTCTAAAAACCCTCCACCGGTTTTCGTATTGGGAGCACGCCGCTGCATGCTTCTCAACTGCAGTTCCTTGCTGTGTTTGTTGGGGTGAAACCAGCTGAACTGTCGGACATGCCGCTGTTGTGAGAAGCGGTGCGTTCCAGGTTGGGTGAGTAGTGTTTGCTGGCAGGCTCCACTTGTCTGTTAGTGCTATGGGGGCTACTTGACAATGTTTATGGAAACCGGCCCCAGGCTAGGGTCCTTTGTTCAGCCACCTAGGTGACAGAAGGCCTTGGTCTGAAGACCATTATAGTTTTAACTAGTGGGCCGCGACCATTAACACTGGTGATCCCTGTGTGTTTTGGACGAGTGGATTCTCTCTGTCACCGTGTTAAGGCCCCATCTTTCATATCCAAATGAGAGTATTCCTTCACGAGGGGATATGTGCATGGATGTGTGATAGCGGCAGATCCATGTTCAAAGTCAGCTACACAGGCCAGTTGGTATTGTGCTGATTCCATCGGGTGTTGGTAAAATCACCGTTGTGAAGCGGTGTTGACATCTTGTTTTCTCTTTTCTCTTAAAAAGTGAGGAGAGGTTCAGAACGGCGGCCTGTCTGGGTGAGTGTTATGTCATTGTTTACAGGTTCAGTTGATAGCTGCTTAGCTTACGGTTAGCCAGTCAGCTGTTAACTGCTGCGTTAGCCTGCTGGGATCGCTGCATGGCCTGCTCAGGTTGGGCCTACTGTTAGCCAGTCAGCTGTTAGCTGCGGTGCTAGCATGTCGTGATCGCTAGGTAACGTTACCTTGCTGCTATAGGCCATGGCCTGGCGCGGGGTAGCTTAGCTTCTCGAGCGCGCCGCCGTGAGCTCGCTTCTGGTCGCGTGCGTCGTTAGCTCGGCGTCTCACGAGCAGGAGCAGTAGCACCCGAACGGTTGGAGCGGCCGTTAGCTTGATGCTATTCTGTTGAACGTGCTTTGATTTTAACATGTTTTACACTCTTGACTACGACGTCATCCTTGACAGGGGATGTTTTCGTCGACCCTGCCCTGAGCCAGGACGGCAAGGTTGCATCAACAAAGGACTTAGTTGGGTCAAGAACCAACATTCTGTGACCATTCTCTGGCTAAGATGTTTTGATGATTGATTTGACTTCTATGGACCTTTTATAAAATATTTAGCCCCCGTGTCCCTCCGAAAAATCCCGGCATTTTTTGTCAGATGGCCAAATCCAAAATACCTGCTGACGCCATCTTGAAAAATTAACTTTTGATCCAGAGCACCTAGAATCATGTATGAATACACTTTTTTGTGTAAGTCAACCATGACTGTTGTGAAGGATCAGATTAAACCGAATATGTATATTTATTTATATATATATATTTAATTGTATTTGTATATCGTTTGATATCCCCTGTATATTCCTTGTACAATATGCATTGAATATCCCCGTTTCTACTAAACAGCCCATAATAGTTTCATTCTACCATTGGACGAGAACCTGGCGCCAGGTTGCCATACCCCTAGGTCCAAGTTCAATCGTGCCGCCTAACATGTCGAGGCAACCCCCGGTTCCGCGCAGTAATATGTCGGGCGAAATACGAATGGTACTATTTGTTCATAGCGCATATATATATGGCGCCAGTAAAGTAGAACTTTCTTTTAGTCCAGTTCTTTACCCTCCAACAGAGTGACAGACGCAAAGCCTCCCCACGACGCACTGTGTAGTAAGGCCTACTTGGCCCAGAATAGGCATTGAGATATCGTGTAGATTAATAGTTGAATGGTCATAGTTTGGCACCATACCGTCGAGTTGGACGTATTCTATTAAGCTAATAATAGTCTATTTATGTATGGTGCATCGTTCGGTTAGAGTTCTACAGTTATCAGTACCCCCATCGTTCCTGACGTTATCTGGACGCTTAACCAGGCTGGTCAGACCCCTAGTGGTGATTGCATCCGAGGAGCTCCGGGCCAAGAGCGACTGGACCTGTATATTGGATTACTCTACCCGGACGACGGCGAGCCTTCCACGGCTTGGATTATGCTTTGTGTGCTTTGATTATTCCATGGATAAAGGCCAACACTGCTGAGTGTTGGAATTACCCCCCAGAGAGGACTCCAGGTGAGACGGCGCTCTACACGTGAGGTCGCCTCACGTCTCTCCGTTGTGGACCGGCAGATACCGTTCCACAGAGGGTCCAGCTGTATTCGTCTGCGGTCCGAGGTTCTGTGGGCACCGTGTCCAAGACTTTGGATTCTCCCAAGACACCGTCGGCCAGATGGGATACCGCCAGCGGCTTCTCTAACCCCCCCCTCCTACTGTCTTACAACCAGCGGGACCCCCCCCCCCCCCCCTTAGTGTATCCAGCTATAATCATTTAAGTACCATCGCTATCGTTTCCTAAATATTCCAGGTTGTATACTTACTCCCTGCGCAACCAGAGATTGGACATTCAATGTTGATTTACCTACGAATACTCATTTGCCATAAAAGTGCATATTCCATATTTCAAATCATAAATGTAATTAAGTGATCGTTGTATACACCCTTTGCTGTATTAAACCTTCGATTTGGTACATTTGTGTGGATTCGTTTCATCAGGTGGGAAAGTGTTCATCATACTTATATCTTGTACTGGGTGGCCAGAAGTTAAAGTACATGAGGTAGTGGTATTAAATATCATATCTAACAATACAGTCAGGGAATTGTACCCCTCAGTTACAATTGGTCCTTCGAGCCGGAGGGTAACTAGTGTAATATTAATATAGTGTTATTAATATCGAAATGGCCTATGATGAACACTCCACGAAACGATCCTCCTAACCTAGAACGCCTGCGGCGCAGACGACAGACACCTCAGTACTTAGAGGCTTACACTGTCAGTCAACTACCTAGCCTTCGACAAACGGTAAACGCGGTAAAAGTAGAAAGTAAAATTATGTCTGACCTTAACGAGCAGGTTTCCCCGACCACAGAGGCCCTAGTAGGTCCTAATGTAACTGACCAAGCTCACGGTGGGGACCAGGAGGGAATTGACATGCCTTTACCCCCCGCTACTACTCAAGAAGTAGTCCCCGACAAGCCCCGGGAGGAAGACAACCCTACAGAGAGAGAACTCTGCACGGAAGAAGAGGAGGAGAGCGCTGAGGAACTAGAGCTCCAGGACTCCCCAACGAATACCCCCAGGAGCGGCTCACGCAGGAGCGGCTCACCTCCACAACCGCCTTCCCCCAGCGAAGCGGAGAGGATACTACAACAGGCGTTCCTCGTCAGCCTGACAGCCTCTACCAAACGCGATCGGCTCCAAGCACAGACGCTTAGCGAGCGCGAACGTCTCCAAGCACAGGCGACCAGCGAGCGTGAACACCTCCAGCAAGCACAGCAACGGAGCGAAGAACAGCGCACACATCTGGAGATGAGACGCTTCCAGATGGAAGAGAATATGGCAAGAGACCGGGCCGACGCCCAGCGCGCCGCTGCCGGTGCCCAAAGAGACGCAGTGCGCGACAGACTACAAGCGCAACTAATAGAGCAGCTGATCAAAAGGACAACACCCTCTCCCTCCGCTAGGGGTTCAAGGAACTCGTCGAGACAACAGTCAAGAGCAGCGTCACCACAACGAGCAAGCGACCCTGAACTTGACCAACAGACTGAGTCTAGACCCCCCGCAGACCCCCTTCCCATACCGGTCCAAGCGAGACCCAGCTACAAGGAAGGAGCGGCATACACTGCGGAGAAGCTAAATAAACGATTACAGGATCTGGAAGATCTGATAGAGGAAGAAGAGGGAGAAGAGGAGAACCAAGCCCGACGACAGCACAGTACTCCACCGGACCAGGAGGTCCCATACAGTCCAGGCTATACCCCCGCGGCGCTGCGCTACAGACCCCCGACTCTATTCACGGGTGAGCACGACGCACGACCAGCCCCGAGGAACAGTACCTGGACCAGCGGGCCATGGTACCCTGCCAGTACCAGCCCACAGCGAGGCGCAAGAGGGGACTCGCCCAGGAGGTCTCTCCCCCAACGCTCGCCGATGTATCAGCCATCCACGGCGTCATACAATGCCACACCGTCATTCCCAGACTTCGCCTATGAGAGTCGAGCACAGTACACGGAGCTCCGGATGTGCCTAGAGACAATGATGGTGGATGTCGCTGATGAACGCCACAAGTATGCAATATTACTGAAGCACCTGAAAGTACCGCGAGCGCACAATATAGCGCTAGCCTATGCTACCTCTTCGACTCCATACACAGCGGCCCTTGCAGCGCTGGATCAGAGATATGGACGTATATGGGATTACGTAATCCAGGAGATAAGGCATATTGACCGCCTACCCCCAGCCACAGACAATCGCTCACTAGACGACCTGTCAATCAAAGTGCAGTCCCTGGTGGGGATGCTGGGAGCGCAACGGGAGAAGGGCATGCATGAGCTATACGCCAACTCTAACGTCGAGAGGATTTTGGAGAAGCTGCCACCCGCAAGACAGGAGCGCTTTCGGCGGCAGAGGGACTACCGCGACCCCGACGGCCCCGAGCCATCCCTCCTTGATCTGGCCGACTTCCTGGCGAGAGAGGTCAGCAGCTTACGACTGGACACCTTCGGGCGGAGCACGCCAAGCTCCAGAGAGGGACCCAGGAGAATAAATGATGGAAGAAGATCGGTGACTGTCATGCACCAATCAGAGTCAGTACCGAGCAGTAAGAGTCACAGCACCCCCTCGAGAAAAGAGAAGTGGAAGATAGCGTGTCCCTACTGTGAGAAAGAACACTGGCTGTCACAATGTGACTCATTCACAAAGATGAATGCAGAAGAAGTGAGTCAATGGATAAAGTCCAACCGGCGCTGTTATCGATGTGCGCGGCCCCACATGGCAGCCGAATGCCGCCTAAAGAAAAGGTGCAGCCGGTGCGATGGAGCCCATCTAGATATACTACACGATAGTAACGGAAGACGGCCTATACCTGCACCACGGAGCGGCACCAAGGCAAGTGTCATGTACATTGACCCCGCCAGCAGCAGCGGAGCCCAAGTGCTCTTAAAGGTAGTCCGAGTGACATTGAGCTACCAAGATAAAGTCATGGACACTTACGCCGTCCTTGATGACGGGTCAGAGAAGACCCTTCTGCTCGCCTCCGCTGCGACCCAGCTGGGACTGCGGGGGAGCAAGAACGAAATGACGATTCGGACAATAAGAAGAGATTTAAAGACGATAAAGGGCGAGAATGTCTCCTTCACCATCGCAGCCAACGGGCAGCCAGAGCGACGGTACAAGATCACAAATGCTTTCACCAGCCAAGAAATAGGACTATCGCAGTACACCTACCCTGTCACTAAGTTGATGGATAAATATGTGCACCTGCGCCAATTAACGATCCCGCTCATAGACGGCGCTACCCCGACCCTGTTGATAGGCTCCGACCATGCAGAACTCATAGTCCCGATCGACCGGGTCCATACAGGCCCCCGAGGCTGTCCTGCAGCAGTCGAGACCCGCCTAGGGTGGACCCTCCAAGGCCCCCTCGCTAAATCTCTCAACCGAACAGCAGCCACTAGCTGCTTCCACTCCAGAACGACAGAAGAAGACACCACTCTCCTGCAGCATGTCGAGAGGCTATGGACCCTAGAGACAATGCCCTTTAAGAACGAAAAGAAAGATATTCGCTCAAAGGAAGACATTTACGCCATCAACCTACTCGAGCAGGGGACAAAGAGAGTCACAGTCGGCGGAGTGATGAGATACGCAACTCCACTCCTGAGGCGAGAGGGAATGCCCACCTTTCACGCAAAGAAAGACGCCACGGAGCGCTATCTACTGAACACAGAGCGGCGCCTAGCCAAAGACCCCGCTCAAGAGAGTGTGTACCGAGCTGAGATTGAGAAGCTAATCACAGCGGGACACGTAACAAAGATTGACATTAAAGAGGCCGATCAGACGACCGAATCATGGTACGTGCCGCATCACAAGGTCCATCACAACGGCAAGGATCGCATTGTGTTTAACTGCAGCTACCAGATCGGATCCCAAAATCTGAATAAAGAGCTCTTGCCCGGCCCCACACTCGGCCCCTCCCTACTAGGCGTGCTACTGCGCTTCCGCCAGGACAAGGTGGCTATAAGCGGGGATATCAAAGGGATGTTCTTGCAGGTGAGACTAGTAGAGGAGGACAAGCCTCTGCTACGGTTCCTATGGAGAGAGAAGATCGGAGATGAGAACCCATCCATCTACCAGTGGGAAGTACTCCCCTTCGGAACCACATGCAGCCCGTGCTGTGCTACCTTTACACTACAGAAACACGTCACAGAGGACCCAGCAGCAGATGAAGAGGTCCAACACAGTGTGAAGAACAGTTTCTACGTGGACAACTGTTTACAAAGCGTCTCGACTCAAGAAGAAGCCGAGGCTCTCCTAATCAAGTTACGCGCCTCCCTAATCAAAGGCGGCTTTGATCTCAGGCAGTGGGCCAGCAGCGACCCGCACGTATTGCGCAGCCTCTCCTCCGCGGACAAGGCTGCCAGCAGCGAGACCTGGATGGCGACAATCCCAGGAGAAGCCCAAGAAATGACACTAGGACTAGTCTGGCGCTTCAAAACAGACTCGCTCCACTATAGACACAAACCCTTGGCTCCAGAGCAGGGAAGGTCGGCGGCGATACCGACCACCAGACGGAGTGTGTACAGAACACTCGCCAGACAATATGACCCGTTGGGATGTATTCTACCTTACACCACCAGGGCAAAGATGATTGTACGAGCACTATGGGACAAGGACCAGGGCTGGGACGACCCAATACCCGCACACCTTGCCTCAACATGGAGAAAGTGGGAGACGGAACTCCGCTCACTCCCAGGTGTCAATATACGCCGCAGCTACTTCCCATCCACAGTGAGGCCAGAGACATGCGAGATTGAGCTACACGTCTTCAGCGACGCCTCCGAAGTAGCCTACGGATCGGTGGCCTATTTGCGTGCCCAAGAGATGGGAGGAAAGATACACACTGCTTTCATCCTGGCCCGCTCAAGAATAGCCCCACGTAAGCAACAATCTATCCCACGTCTAGAGCTCTGCGCAGCCCTCGCAGGAGCGCATCTAGCCACGTTAATCCAACGTGAACTCACCATTCCGGTGCATAGAACAATCTTGTGGTCAGATTCCACGACAGTACTCACATGGATTAAGTCTGATTCATGCAGATACAAAGTCTTCGTGGGAGTCAGAGTCACAGAGATTCAAGAATTAACAGAAGAAGCAAGCTGGCGGTATGTGGACACCAAACACAACCCAGCTGACGTCATCACCCGGGGAATGTCTCTGGATGACCTAACCCGTCGCAACATCTACAGTGACGGACCAGCATTCCTCAAGCTCCCGGAAGGAGATTGGCCTACGCCCACCCCGAGGGAAGCAAGTAACGAGGAGGCTGAGAACAAGAAACCTATGTTCTGTGGACTGAGCACTGTCGCCTCCACAGACCCCCACATAGATGACTGCAGTACCCTAGAGAGTGCGCAACAAAGAACATTCCTTCGGCACCACCCAGAGATTCAGTCCACCACTGACATGTCAGCAGCTGACTACGAGGAAGCAGAACTTCTTCTACTACAACGAGCCCAGAGAGACTCGTTCCCCGATGAGCTAGACTGTCTACAGGGAGGAAACCCCGTCCCATCAGACAGCAGACTGATTCACCTGGCACCAGAGAGTGACGCACATAATCTCATCAGAGTGGGTGGTCGCCTGCGGAGAGCCCCCGATCTACCAGATGACATTAAGTACCCGATCGTCTTGAACAGCCGACACAAGGTCACAGAGCTGATCATAAAGAAATACGACGAGGATGTACACCACGCAGGAGCAGAGAGAGTCTTCGCGGAGATCAGACGTCGTTATTGGATATTGCAAGGGAGAGAAGCAGTACGGCGCTTCCAGCGAACCTGTCTAGACTGCCGTAAGTGGCGCTCGCAGCCCAGCATACCACGGATGGCTGACCTACCCCCCTGTCGCCTCAGGATCGGCGACAAGCCATTCCACTCCACAGGCATGGACTGCTTTGGCCCGTTGTATATAAAGAGAGGAAGAGGCACCGAGAAGCGGTGGGGTATTGTATTCAAATGCATGACCACCAGAGCGATACATATCGAGCTCCTTCCGACCATGAGCACAGACTCATTCCTTATGGCCTTCCGGAGATTCACATCACGGAAAGGAAAACCGTCTACATTGTTGTCTGATCACGGGACCAACTTCAAAGGCGGAGAAAGAGAGCTGAGAGAGAGCTTCCAAGCTATGGGCCCAGAACTTAAGACCCACCTCGCTCCAGCCCAGATTGACTTCCAGTTTAATCCCCCGAACGCACCCCACTTCGGTGGAACCTGGGAACGAGAAGTACGTTCTATAAAGACAGCCCTGTACGCCGTACTCGGAGCCCAGACTGTGGCAGAGGAAGTCCTAATGACAGTCATCACGGAGATCGAGGGAGTATTGAACTCAAAGCCCCTCGGTTACGTCTCCAGTGATGTAGCAGATGTCGACCCAGTCACCCCCAACACACTCCTAATGGGGCGGCTGGACCCCGCGCTACCCCAGACAATGTACAGGCCTGAAGAAGCGAACGGCCGAAGAATGTGGAGGTACAGCCAAGTACTAGCTGACAAGTTTTGGAGCAGCTTCCTACTTCACTACCTACCGTCTCTACAGACCCGCCAGAAGTGGGTAAAAGAGAGAGACAATTTGACAGAAGGAACAGTCGTCATGATTATTGACCAGTCACTACCCAGAGCTATGTGGCCGGCTGGCCGCGTAAGCAAAGTGATCACCGGTGCCGACGGCAAGGTCCGAGCAGCTGAAGTACTCGTCCAAGGGCGCACTTACACACGTCCCGTGGCGAGGCTCATAGAACTGCCCCGACTCCCAGATACTATCGATGATGACCATGACCCTATGACTTTGTGAGTTGACTGACCCTTACAGCGGACCTTGAGTGGTAGACAGTGCGGTTAATCTGTCTCTGTTTAGCTAATTAGGTGGGACTAATTAGGGGGGGCTGCCATCTTGAAAAATTAACTTTTGATCCAGAGCACCTAGAATCATGTATGAATACACTTTTTTGTGTAAGTCAACCATGACTGTTGTGAAGGATCAGATTAAACCGAATATGTATATTTATTTATATATATATATTTAATTGTATTTGTATATCGTTTGATATCCCGTGTATATTCCTTGTACAATATGCATTGAATATCCCCGTTTCTACTAAACAGCCCATAATAGTTTCATTCTACCATTGGACGAGAACCTGGCGCCAGGTTGCCATACCCCTAGGTCCAAGTTCAATCGTGCCGCCTAACATGTCGAGGCAACCCCCGGTTCCGCGCAGTAATATGTCGGGCGAAATACGAATGGTACTATTTGTTCATAGCGCATATATATATGGCGCCAGTAAAGTAGAACTTTCTTTTAGTCCAGGGCCCTCATGCATCAACGTGGACGTAGAACTTGACCTACTTCCACACGTAAGCACGGAATGTAGAACTAGCGTACGCACAGGGAAGTCGGCATTCATCACACGTGCGTACGCAGGCTCTATGCCCTGCCGTGTTGATGAATACCACTTTGTTCTACCGTCAATGCTCGTGCATGATTATCCATATATGGTCATGAAAATGAGGAAACACCCCCCATGGGATGTGAAATAATGGACCGACCCGAGCGGGACTCCAAGAAACTCCACGGAGAATTCACTGCTGTCGAACCAAGAAGACACTATCGCGTATTATGATTTATGGGATAAATAAAAGGCGGACTTGTAAACGATGATGTCAGATATCAACGGCTCCCTAAGACCATTGCTGCAATTCTGCCTGGACAGCTCAAAATACTAATAAAGACCGTTCGTTGACCACTGTTTGGCGTTGGTTGTGTGTCATTATAACCGTGCTGTAATATGAATGCCTTTATTAGTTGTGTTCGATTGGCTATATGATTGTCGGCTAATAAAGACCGCGCTGGAATATGACTGCCTTTTCCCGTGTTGTTTGATTAATACCCACGGATTAAAGTTCTCCTCAATTCTATTCCAAATCGCCATGGATCTCCCGTCAATTTTCTACCTGCTGCATATGATTTCTAGAGGCATACTACAATCTATTTTGATGTCAGTATTGGGTAGCCTATATAAACAATATAATACGAGAGCATATACAAGAACAATGAATCTCACTGCATGTATGATGTATCCTGCCTTTCAATACATGAACTTGAATTCCATCATGTTTGTGTGCGGGACTCAAGGCTGCTGTCACAATGGGTGGTACCGCCGTACAGTAATAATAACAGTCCACACAATATCACGATCCATGCCATAGCCTATGTTCTATTAGGACATGATCTGTGACGACAAATGTTCTAGAATGTTTGATTAAGATATCATACTCTGACAGCATGCCTATGAGCAACAAAAACGCGAACTTGAATCCCATCATATAGTCTGTCCACTATCTGGTGTCATTGCAATGCATTTTCTATTCTTTCTTGTACAGTAAAAAGGGGGAAGAACACTATATTCATATGACTTATTCTGCTTACAGCTTCGAAATTCCACTTGTTTCGTTTAACGTAAAGCCTTTTAAATATAATCAAAACGTTCCCGTGTTTCGGCGGTCTGTGCGCAAAATAATAACGAGTTGAGCTTTATGATTTATGATGAATTGAAAATGGGGGACCCTGATGTAAACAGGACGAAAGTTGGTCTGCATCCCCAATTAACAATTGTATGTACTGAGCTGTACTGTACTGTACCCATTCTGCAATCTGTTAATAAACTTTTCAATCAATCAATCAATCAAGCGGAGCGCAGTCAGTCAGTAGCCTACACCCCGTATATTCCGATAACGCTATATAAACCATGCTGCATTCATTCTGAGAGAAAGATCTATTATTCCAAATGCTATTTATAGGGTTTTGACCATAATTACACTACTGTTGCTATCTTACAATGAACTATAATGAACTACGGTTCATACAGAACATCCAGTGTTATTATGCACAGAAGCTCATTTCCTTGTTGTAATAATATATTCTACCACTGGGAGCTAGGTACGCCAGGTCTGACCTGTGCGTAGATGTACGCACGAAGTCAAGTTCAAGTTCAAATTGATGAATCCCACTCTTTGCTTAGAAATGATCGTACGCACGGGTTACGCACAGATCTGTGCGTAGAACACGTTGATGCATGAGGGCCCAGTTCTTTACCCTCCAACAGAGTGACAGACGCAAAGCCTCCCCACGACGCACGTGCGGTGTAGTAAGGCCTACTTGGCCCAGAATAGGCATTGAGATATCGTGTAGATTAATAGTTGAATGGTCATAGTTTGGCACCATACCGTCGAGTTGGACGTATTCTATTAAGCTAATAATAGTCTATTTATGTATGGTGCATCGTTCGGTTAGAGTTCTACAGTTATCAGTACCCCCATCGTTCCTGACGTTATCTGGACGCTTAACCAGGCTGGTCAGACCCCTAGTGGTGATTGCATCCGAGGAGCTCCGGGCCAAGAGCGACTGGACCTGTATATTGGATTACTCTACCCGGACGACGGCGAGCCTTCCACGGCTTGGATTATGCTTTGTGTGCTTTGATTATTCCATGGATAAAGGCCAACACTGCTGAGTGTTGGAATTACCCCCCGGAGAGGACTCCAGGTGAGACGGCGCTCTACACGTGAGGTCGCCTCACGTCTCTCCGTTGTGGACCGGCAGATACCGTTCCACAGAGGGTCCAGCTGTATTCGTCTGCGGTCCGAGGTTCTGTGGGCACCGTGTCCAAGACTTTGGATTCTCCCAAGACACCGTCGGCCAGATGGGATACCGCCAGCGGCTTCTCTAACCCCCCCCTCCTACTGTCTTACAACCAGCGGGACCCCCCCCCCCCCCCCTTAGTGTATCCAGCTATAATCATTTAAGTACCATCGCTATCGTTTCCTAAATATTCCAGGTTGTATACTTACTCCCTGCGCAACCAGAGATTGGACATTCAATGTTGATTTACCTACGAATACTCATTTGCCATAAAAGTGCATATTCCATATTTCAAATCATAAATGTAATTAAGTGATCGTTGTATACACCCTTTGCTGTATTAAACCTTCGATTTGGTACATTTGTGTGGATTCGTTTCATCAGGTGGGAAAGTGTTCATCATACTTATATCTTGTACTGGGTGGCCAGAAGTTAAAGTACATGAGGTAGTGGTATTAAATATCATATCTAACAATACAGTCAGGGAATTGTACCCCTCAGTTACAATGACGATTCCAATTCTGACATCAGTTTGACTCTATGACATCAATTTGACCAAGAAATCCAAGATGGCCACCATATAGTAGAGCGAAAATGTAACTTTTAATGTCAAACCAATTTTACCATGGTACTGCTGTACTTTAAACAAACTACCTTCATAAGGATCTCAGCAAAATAATTGATGAATGTACAGTATGATAAGATAACTAATTATACTTCAAAATACGCTCTCTTAAATAGCTGTAACTTGAACAGATTAACAATGAAACCACCTTTTTCTTTTTTTTTACTTAATTTTTTTTTAACTTTATAGCATTTTCAGCTTTTTCTGGCCACGCAGGACCGATAGAGGGAGAGAGGGAGAACGGGAGGAGAGGTAGGGAAGACATGCAGCAAATGGTCGCCGGGACTGGGAAACGAACCCGGTACGACCGCTTCGCGACTCAGCACGCTATGTGGCGTGCTACTGGAGCGCCCCAACAATGAAACCACTTTAAACATGTCATGATCAGTCCGAATCAGAGCATTCTGCCTCACTAGATTCTGAATCATCAGATTCCAATGAATCACCCCTCCTCCTCCATACATCATCATCTCCCTTCTCATCATCATCCTCCTCACTCTCCTCTTCCTCACTTTCTTCAGCTGGCCCTGGTGCAGGTAGAGCAGGTCGTGTGTGGCGGACAGGGCGACAGCGACCACCCACCAGCTCCCAGCCATGTCCGAGTGGCGAAGGGTGTCGCTTCAGGGAGGGGTGGCGCACTAGATATGCCAAGTAGTTGGCACGGAGGCAGTGTTGGCGTAGGCTATCTGCATCTGGAGGGAGATGGATGAATGATTTGTTCTTCATTCTCTTCCACTTTGTGGCACGGGCCTCAGCCATGGTGCTACTCTTCTTGTCGCCATAAATAACATGTCGTGTGAACTCGAACAGCTCCTCTAGCACCTCCTCCTCAAGGTCAAGGCTATCTCCACACCGCGAGAGCAGCCGTCGTGCCATAGGGCTCTTTGCCACCTTGTCATACACCGACGACTTACCCTTGTCATAGAAGCCTGAATTGGCATCACAGCCTGTAATGCAGTGTAGCTGCACAATACAATCTGCCATCTCCTCAGTAACCAGGCCACGGCAGAAGACCGTGTTCTGCTTTCTCTTGATGCAGAGCATACCGGGCAGCTGTTGAGAGATGGCCGCTGCCATGACATAGGCATCGGTGTCGGCTGCATCAATGACCACAGGGCCACTGTAGCCTGAGATTTGGGATACGGCGCGGGTTATGTGTGAGCTGTTTTTGTCCCTGGCAGTTAGCTTCTCCGTGCAAATCGGGATGTAATGATCTGGTTGTTGTGTGAGAAACATCATGGTGTTTATATGTACCGTGTACTCACAACTAAGGTAACTAACCTATGAAGCTATGCTTGGTGACAAGTGAGTAAAAGAATGTTCTTTTCTCAGCCTGTGATGACAATGAACAGTGTGTTCACATATTAACAGGTTTTCCTGTTTTAACTGGCCGTATTGAGGGTAAAATAAGAGGATTGTGTTTCCCCCCGGTTCCCTGGGGACTTTTTCATCCTCCTATCAGACATGTTTGTGCACTAATTGTGTCTTTTGTGTGGTAGGGATGCGATGTAACTCTTAGCTTGATTGCTGAGGTTGTGCTAAAACAGCTGGAGAAACTTTATTTTCCTAAAAGAAAAAATGGTTTGGTCGCTGTCGTGTGTGCTTAGCAAGGCCTGTGGCCGATACTAATCGAGAATGATGTATTCTCTCATTGTGAAAAACGGCGTTCCTCTGTTGAGTGTTTTTGCCATTTTTTGTAGGTGATGATGGGTTGTGTGTGTCATGTGACCTACAACTGGGTTGGACTGGCCACAGAAGCACATGTGTATGTTGGACCGGGGCTCTTAGAGCCCTCTCTATTCTGTGTTTTTCCTTAGTAAAAATCAGATAGCAGGTTAGCTCATGCGCTGTGTGGAGCTGTCAAACGCTTCATAGAGCTGACTATGACTGTGTCATATTCTCTTTTTGTCATTACATCGTATCATGGGTGTGGGGTCGTAAAGGGGTGAACTGGTAACCTTTCCTCTCCCCCTTGTTTCTGTCGGTCAGGGGTACACCCCCTGTCCTTCGAGGTTCCCGTCACGTGGCGGTTCGGCACGTTACGGGGGGGGGGGGGGGGGGGGGGAGGGAGTTCCTGGTCCCACGGCCTGGTATATTGGGCGTGTGCACCGCTGGAATTCCCCCGCCATAGAGTACGTCACCGTGCGCGTCTCTGTTGGTAGGACTTCCGTGTGCTGTTCAGGTCCATGTGATGGATCTGTTTCAGGGGGGTGGTCAGGGCTCCTCCTCACCAAGCGCCTATTTGGGCCTTCTGTGAGTTCGGACTCCTTCTTCCGTGTGAGGGAGCCTCCATCAGAGTACAGGGCCTTCCTCCTCAGATTGTCAAAGTGAGTCTATTCTATTGTATATGTATTCGATTCGATTCGATTATTGAGTGTGTATGGGTTCAGTGCCTCTTCCCCGGAGAGCCCTAAAACCAATTTTTTACATGGCTCAAGGTGCAATATATTCTTTTCAATCTGTACAGCTCGCGTGGGAAGTCTCTCTGGGGATCCCCGTCTCCTTCCTATGGGAGGGTGGTGGGATGTAAAAATGTGAACATTTTTTACCCCGGCTGTGTAGACTGGGATACATACTGTTGATGCTTCCTTCTTTTCTATTCAAAAAGTTTTGGAGTTAGGGAGTGTCACACCCCTCTTGTCGTTCCCCTGGGCGCCTTGGGGATTCAATGACAGGTCAAAATAGCCTGTTCATTGATGGGGGTGTGTCCCGACGCACGTATAGTGCTAGCTCGCTGTAACCAGGCGACTGACTGGCACGCCTTGGTTGCTTGTGGTTGAAACAGCGTTTTTATAAAGCAACTGAGATGGGGGTTTTTCCTCTTCCGACGACCAAATCCCTCGACCTGGGTTGGTTTTTCGACGAATTCTCGTTCATGTCTGGGGGTTGATGACGGAATGGATCTGAACATATGTAGAGGGGTCTCACGCCCTTGGGGTGGGCCACCAGGCGCGGTTCGGCCGAACGTCTGGGTGGCGCCTTCTTTTTCATGTTAAGATCGACACGCATATCTGCCCTTTCTCCTGGAGTTGGCATGTCGGCGTGGTTAGGGCACGGGACTGGTTCTGGTCACGCTGGACCGGATCAGTTGAACCCGTTGTCCGCCGGGGATGCAGATCTGCTGTTCTGGTACCCTGAGGGACTTGGGCTTTTTTCAGGGGGAAAAATGCCAGGTCGGTCCGGGTGTCACAGGGTTAAGCGCTATGGAGACCCTGGTTGGGTACGTTTTTACTCAGCACTGTCGTAATGGCTTACGGCCATGCCAACCTGTACACGCTCGATCTCGTCGGATCTCGGCCCCTACACAGGTTGGTCCTGGTTAGTACTTGGTTGGGAGACCGCCTGGGAATACCAAGTACGGTGTGCTTAGGGGCTGGTTCTCCATTATTTTTCGCTCCTCTCTCACGCATGGCGAAGAGGGGCCTGTTGGGGGTGGTCTTTGACCTCCTCTGGTGACCCTGTGCTTCCCGTATCGCCAGGCCCGGTCCGAGGTAATGTTCGTCGACCCGTAGGCCTGGGTTAACCCTTTTTTGAAAACTGAGACACTTGTACTGCGGTATAGCCGGTGTATACCCGCAGGTGTGTTTTGGAGTTTTTTCTTGAGGGGTTATAGGAACAACCACCGCTTTGGGTAACACCAAGGTGGTTGATTCCCTGGTGTGTTGGAGCAGTGTCAACTCCCGGGTTACCCGGTTGAGGGTGCCCCTGCACGTTCATGACGTCTGCCAATCGTGTCAGCCTTCTCTGCCTCAACCCCTCTGGGTGGGGGTTTTTAAATGGAGGCTTGGTCATGCAACAACGCCAGCATACGCCCCTTCCGCCGGGGCAGCTGTGTTCAGCTGTCCCCTTTGGCGCCTGTCTCGTCCGCAGTCTCCAGGCTAGGGTTAACAGCCTGTTGCCTGGTTTTTCCCCGGTGCGCTGCCTGCTTCCGTTGGTTAACCTTTTTTGTGTGCTTACGGCCATGCTGTCTGCCTGTTCTGCAGGGTCAGTGTGCCAGGCGGTGTACTATTGGGGGGACAGGGCCCGCTCGGCTTACGGCCATACCGACCTGAACACGCCCGATCTCGTCCGATCTCGGAAGCTAAGCAGGTTCTGGCCTGGTTAGTACTTGGTTGGGATACCGCCTGGGAATACCAGGTGCAGTAACTGAGGGGCCTTTGTCCGAATACGCTGGCGATGTGGGGGGCGGGGCACTACGTGCCCACCTGGTGGGGTCTTGATGCTGGCATCATGGACTTCTCCGGGCCCCCATTCCAGGGAGTCCAGTCCTTTTGGTGGGTCTGGTTCTTCCTTCGCGCTCCGCTGCTACGGCCTTGCCACGGGGTTGGGTTTGCCCTTGACCCCGTGATTCTGGGGGCAGTAACGAGGTTGTTCCTCCGTTCGTTCCCGGGTGGCATGCGGGTTGTGCGTGTGTGTAGTCGTGGGGTCAAGCCACGGTCTGCTCACCCTGTGCGTTGAGTTGCTTGAGTGCCTCTTCGCACGGTCGGGTCCGTCGCCTTCCCGTGAAGCCCCTAATAGGGGGGATACCCTCCATTAGGGGGGGTCGGGGGGGCTCGGCCCTCCCTGTTCTGATGGTTTTTTGGGGGGCTGTCAGCGGGGTGTATTTGTCAGCCAGCGGCTCCGCTTGGCCTCCCCTTGTGCAGTAGTGATGCCAAGCAGAGCCCCTAATGAAACAGAACGTTAGGTTATGACTATAACCAAGTTCTGTTAATTAGGGGTGACGCTTGGCATCAGACGGCCGCTGCAGCCCTTGACCTCACCTTGTGGTGAAAGCTTGGGAAGGAGGAGAGCAGGTGACCACACACCTGCTTATGAAGGTAAGCTGATGAGGGGTGTGGTCAGACTAATACTGGTATTAAAGGTACATTTGTGGAATTTATTCAGTGCGCGTGCACGTACGTGAGGGAGTGCAGTAGTGATGCCAAGCGTCACCCCTAATTAACAGAACTTGGTTATAGTCATAACCTAACGTTTTGCCGTTGCCCGTTGGTGTCATTAATGCATGCTGGAATAAGAATGCCTTTCTTCATTTATTTTTAATATTGATAATTATTATAATACAATAAAAGACAGCTCCGTCTTTTAATACACATATATTGTACAGTAACGTCAAATAAATACTACAGTCCCCGCTGAAATAAAGGTTCTGCACGCACATACCAGCAGTGATCTACAGCATAAAAGATAGCCACTTTATAATACTATTCTGAGTAGATAATTCATCTGTATCGCAACAGAGTCACGGATCTGGTCGGGGCAGGTAGCATTATGTCGGGAAAATCTTTATGAAATAAACAAATGTGAATTAAAGAATTTAAAAACACAGTTTAGCATATTAAATCGTTTTTTAAGCTTTCTGAGTAGATAATTCATCTGTATCGCAACAGAGTCACGGATATGGTCGGGGCAGGTAGCATTATGTCGGGAAAATCTTTATGAAATAAACAAATGTGAATTAAAGAATTTAAAACGAAGTTTAGCATATTAAATCGTTTTATAAGCTTATAGCTTTTTTCGTGCTGATTTGAGAAGGGTCCAGCTGCAGAGCCGGAGAGCAACTCTCAGGGCCAAGATAGCACTTATACTATTTTGAGAGACAGCAGAGAGACAGACAGCAGAGAGACAGACAGACAGACAGACAGACAGACAGACAGACAGACAGACAGACAGACAGACAGACAGACAGACAGACAGACAGACAGACAGACAGACAGACAGACAGACAGACAGACAGACAGACAGACAGACAGACAGACAGACAGACAGACAGACAGACAGACAGACAGACAGACAGACAGACAAACAGACAGACAGACAGACACTGTTCCACAGTGTGTGTGTGTGTGTGTGTGTGTGTGTGTGTGTGTGTGTGTGTGTGTGTGTGTGTGTGTGTGTGTGTGTGTGTGTGTGTGTGTGTGTGTGTGTGTGTGTGCGTGCGTGCGTGTGTGTGACTACTAGTCTAATAGTAGAGACTCAGCCCCCCCCCCCCCCCCTCTGGACCACCTCCTAGTAGAGACTTCTCTAGGAAGAAGACGAAGATGAGGATTAAGGCGAGACACTGCAGGTGAATAGGCAAATATACTTTTTTTGTTGATTTTGAGATTTTGTTATATTTTGCTTCCTAAACATGTCTTCTATGAAACTAGTGACAATAAAACGTCAATAACACACATTTAGTTGTTTATTTTACTTCATTTTGCCTTATTGCATCCATAAATGTCCACATATTTAACGCGTCATATGGGACCCATATCTGTGTCTCTTTGGCCGGCTTCCTGCTGCTCGTCCCAGGCGGCATGGAGGGAACGTTATCTGGTTTCTTGTTAGAATTACCATTGATTTGTTTTTTGGGTCTCGACGTGTACAGGGCGCTGGCCCTGGGTGCTTTCAGTGTGGAACCACGCATGGGCTGGCGCGCCTTGGTCGCTCATTTATAAAAACAGCGTTTTTTATACGAGCGACTGGGATGGAGATTTTATCTCTTCCGAGCACCAGTGTACAGGTTAGTCTCGACGACTCACGCTCATCTCTGTGGGGAGATGACGGAGTATATCAAAGCATTGGCAGAGGGGTCTCACGCCCATGGGGTGGGCCACTGGGTACGGTGCATTCGTGTTCTGACCGTCTTGGTGGCACTCTGTGATGTTTTGGATCGACACGCGTACCTACCCCCCTCTTAGGACTGGGGATGGCGGCGTGACTAGGACACAGGACTGGTTCTGGTCGCGCCGGACCAGGTCAGTTAACCCGCAGATCTGCTGTTCTGGTACCCTGAAGGACTTTGTGCTTTTCCGGGGGGAAAATGCTGGGTCGGCCCGGGCGTCGCAGGGATTGATGTTATGGATGTGTGTGTCATAGGATGTGTGTGTCACTACGAGTTGTCCTTCACAGTGTGTGCTTGGTCCATATTGTGTTGTACCTTGCGCTGTGCTAAGGGGACTGGTCCTTCTCCATTCGTTTTCGCCCCTCCCTTCCCCTGCTGGGCAGGGCTGGGAGGGGGCTGTCGAGGAGGTTTCTATTGAACCCCTCTGGCATCCCTGTGTATGTCCCGGTCCGCTGGGCCCAGGTCCGGACTCGTTCTCGTCGACCTTAACCCCTTTTGAAAACTGAAACACTTGTACTGCCTGTATAGCCGGTGTATACGCGCAGTTGTGTTTCTGAGTTTTTTCTTGGGGGGTTAAGGGAACAACCGCCTCCTGTTAAACTAAACATAGGGGGGTGGTTGATTCCCCGGTGTGTTGGTAGCAGAATCGACTCTCGGGTTGAGGCCGGGCTGGACCCCGTCTGCCCGCAAGTGTGCCCCCGCACCTTTCATGACGTCTGCCAATCATGTCAGCCTTCTCTTGGACCTCGACCTCTCTAAGGGGTCGGGTTTGTGGAGGTTGCGACATGGTGCACAGCATACCGAACGCCCCTTCTGCCGGGGTGCTGTTTCAAAGTAGACCCCTTAGGTGCCTGTCTAGTCCGCAGTGCTCCGGGCACAGGTCGAGTTATGCTCTTGGGCCTGTTGCCTGGATTGAGGGATCAACCTCTTGGGGCTTGTCTTCCCGGTGAGCCGACTGGCCCCACAGTATTGTGGGGGTGTAGCCTCTGTGGAGTGCTTCAGGGCGGTGTGCTCTTGGATTGGGCCCTGTCCGATGCGCTGGCGATGTGGGGGGTGGTGTCACCAGTGACCGTCTGGTGGGGTCTCGATGCTACGGCATCGTTGGCCTCACCGGGCCCCCTTTTTTTGGGGGGGTCCTGGCCCTCAGGCTGTTCCTGGGGCTGGGTCCTCCTCCGCGCTCCGCTGCTACGGCCTTGCCACGGGGTTGGGTTCTTGACCTGGGGTGTTTTTCTTCCCGTTCGTTCCCTAGTGGCATGTGGGATGCACGCCTGAGTGGTCGCGGGTCCTTCTGTGTGAAGGTAAGTCCCACGATCTGCTCACCCTGTGCGTTTGAGGAACTAAACCCTCTTCGCACATCCGATTCCCTCCCATCCCCCTCTAGGGGGGTCCGGGGGCTCGGGTCCTCCCCGGTTCTGATGGTTGTGGGGGGCCTCAGCGGGTACATCTGTCGAGCTTCCGCTCTGCTCAGCTCCTGTGTTCCAAGAGAACAGAGCGTAAGCTATACGAGAATATAACATACGGTTATCCTATAACCATAGTTATGAGTATAGCGAGCGCTCTGCTCTGACTCACTGAGGACCCCATGGTCTTCGCCTTCAGTGGTGAAAGACTTGTGAAGGAGCTGTTAGTATGGCCACGACCCCGCCTATGTAGAGGAGCGGATGTGGAGAAAGAATATTCATTATTAGATTGGATAAAGAGATAGTTCCAAGAGGGCAGAGCGCTCGCTAAACTCATATAACTATGGTTATAGGATAACCGTATGTTATAGGCCCTGAAGCATATGATAGATTATCGATTGGCGTTTCTTTCCTATACGCGCTATATTAAAAAATTCAAATGTATATGATCGGTATACATTATGATTCATCATGCGTGAAGGAAAGGGGGGGGGGGTATTAACACGCTCCAGTCTGTGCACTCAAGCGCAGCCTGGAGCGTCTCCCCCGACTCCACATCCCTTTTCTGCACCTCTTGCGAGACTACAGGAGTGCTCTTGATTCTTTGTTTATATTTTGGTGAAAGAAAGATGGCCACGTGATCAGACTTACCAAAGCCACTAGCAGAATGAGCCTTGTAGCCACCCTTGAATTGCGTGTAACAGTGGTCTAAAATGTTACCGCCTCTGGTGTTACAAGTCACATGCTGATAGAAGTCAGGCAAAACCTTTCTCAGATTGGCGCTATTGAAATCACCCACTACTACAATGGCGGCGTTAACGTTCGCTGCTTGGATTCTATTTACTTCGTCGTGGAGCTTCGAGAGCGTGGCACTATTGCTGGCTTGCGGTGGAATATACACTCCGACCAGAATGATCGCCGTTAATTCCCTCGGGAGGAAGAAAGGACGACACTTGATGGTTATATATTCCAGGTTGGGGCAGCAGTGGTTCGATAATTCCTTCACGTTGGCTGGATCGCTCCAATTGTTGTTCAACATGAAGGCGATACCTCCTCCACGCTGTTTGCCGGACTCTGCTGTTCTATCCTTGCGGTGGATGAAGAAGTGATCGGCCGGTTGGATGGCGTGATCTGGGATTCCTGGCGACAGCCACGTTTCAATGAAGCAGAGAACATTGCAGTCTCTAACATCTCTCTGGAATTGAATCCTTGCTCGGATGTCGTCCAGTTTATTGTCAATTGATTGTACATTGGCTAGCAATATACTGGGTAGTGGCGTTCGGTGTCGTCTGGTTCTCAATCTATTACGGATCCCAGCTCTCTTCCCTCTCCGCCTGATGATTCCTTTGTTCCTGGGGTCAGGATCTGGTCCCATTGTCCTCAGAATCTCCACAGGCCATTGCTGCGGTTCAGAAAGCTGATCCAGGGAGTCATGGAATATGAATGCCTTTATTAGTTTTGTTCGATTGACTACCGGGTATAATATGATTTGTAGAGGCATACAATCTATTTTGTTGTCGGTATTAGGTAGCCTATATGAATTACATATAATATCATAGCCTACATTATGCAACAGTAACTTGTGCATATATAATAGCACATGGCACAGCCCTGCGAAGCCTGCACAGTAAACTAACTTGATCGTTCATCTAGCTGTATCTTTACGCTTATGAAAACATTAAATAATATGTATAGGCTATAGGCCATCGTTTTGCATTAACACAATGGGGACGAACAACATATATATCCGTGTTTCGATTCCACCCGTTGTGGACAGAAGCACGGATAAATCCGTGGCAAGTTGTTATTGCTTTTATTCCATATTAATAACCTATTCAAGGTCACCGAGCGGCACTGCAGATTTACCCTACTCTATGAATTCGAGAAGGTGCAATACCGGCCAGATCCTCTTAGGGGCGCTATCGCGATAATGCAGTGTGCCCTGTGGCTGAACGGATCAGTATTTTTTTTTTTACTTACAATGGAGATTTCAGTTAGCAGGATTCTAGATGTGCAGCATGTAGCTTGGATTACGTTTTGCATAGAAGATTTCACCATGCAATAAGGGGATTTATCATCAGCCAATGGACATATCGATCTACCAGATGGCGATCGATAACGGGGAAATGCTCGGGGGGATCCCACAGGACCACGGTAAGATCTTTTTCACGTAAAGTACATCCCGATCGGGCCTTGTTTTGATAGCCATCCAGGCGTTCGGCCTATGAGGCTAATGAGGCTAACGCGGTTATTGGTAATCAATAATCAGAAACGACGTCCCCCACCCCCCACCCCCCCCCTTTCATGCATACATGCGTGAGGATCGTGCCGATCATATGCAGTTTGAGTTTTAACTGGAGCGTATCTATAACCGAAATGCCATTGGATTTAACGTTATTAGCTATTAGCCCATTATCTCGGCTTCCAGGAAATATACTAGACCAAATCCGATATAATGCTTATATTCACGGCGCTATAAAATGAGAACGTATTGATGAAAAAAAAATTCTTTGAGCCATTTTGAAGGGACGGTTTATGGTCTCAATTCACAATGAGAATGGACAGATAGCAATACTATAAAGTATAGATTTAGCTGTACAAACAGCCCCACGTCTGTTTACATTTCACGGTCCTCTTGAGATTAATTAGACTGATCCCAGTGGCCACGAAAGTGTTAATAGCCTATATTCTCAAATGGCATTTAATGGCTATCCGCTGTGGGCTAAATCTCCTCACGGACGGACCAGTATACCTTATATCATATCATATTCCTATATGTCTCCCAGGAATCATGGGGCTCTGGGGAATAAAGGTTGGGAACCCCTGCGATAGCCCATATCCTTTATAATGTTATAGGCTATTTCATTTACAGTTTACTCTATTAGCCTACCCAGCATGTAATACGTTCTTTGTTAGAACTCAACTCGTTATTATTTTGCGCATAGATTGCAGAAATACGGGAACGTTTTGATTTATATTTAAAAGGCTTTGACATTGTAAAACGAAATAAGTGGAAGTTATGTAAGCAGAATACAAGTCATATCACCCACACGATATATGGGTGATGTATGCTTTTCATTCATTTAAGACACATTTATTGCAAGGGTTTTGTAATACACATAAACTCAACAAATAACCTCTGTTCTCGTTGCAATGTGTTTTTAATTCTTTCTTATACAGTAGGAAGGGGGAAGAACACTATATCGTGGGTGTTCATATGACTTGTATTCTGCTTACAGCTTCGGGGTTCCACTTGTTTTGTTTAACGTTATGGCAAAGCCTTTTAAATATAATCAAAACGTTCCCGTATTTCTGCAATCTATGTGCAAAATAATAACGAGTTGAGTTACGCGGAGCGCAGTCAGTGCACCCCGTATATTCCGATAACGCTATATATAAACCATGCTGCATTCATTCAGAAGGAAAGACCTATTATTCCAAATGCTATTTATAGGGTTTTGACCATAATTACACTACTGTTGCTATTTTACAATTAACTATAATGAATTACGGGGGGTCATACAGAACACGTCAGTCAAACTAATGAACGAAAGCTTATTTCCGCGTTGAAACTAATGCATGAAACTGTGTAATGTGTGTGTGGTAACGTGAACGCGTGTCTGCCGTGTGAGACTAGGCGAGAGGCTGTCGTCAAATCTGAAGTGTCCGATGTTCTGACTCCTCCCCCTGCCGAAATCAATCTCGAACACGCCTAATTGATAAGTCACACACTTTGCTTAGAAATGATGCTACGCACGGGTGACGCACATATCTGTGCGTACGCAACGTTGATAATCCCGGATGACTCATCCCTCAGTTCCTGTATCACTCTGTCTCCCGTCTGCTCACTTCACAGGAAAGTGCTGATGTCTCTGAGAGCTCTTACAAGAAGAATCACTCCATGGCAGTCCAAGGTGAAACCTCTAAAAGCTCTCTCAGAGATGTGTGTGTGTCTGTGTGTGCGCATGTGTGTGTGTCTGTGTGTGTGTGCGTGTGCGTGTGCGTGTGCGTGTGTGTGTGTGTGTGTGTGTGTGTGTGTGTGTGTGTGTGTGTCTGTGTGTGTGTGTGTGTGTGTCTGTGTGTAAGTGTATGAGAGAAACAAGAGACAAACACACCTGCAGGACCCCCTACAGACACACCAATGGGACAATGGAAGAGGAGATCAGGGCTAAGCAGGTACCCAGACAGATACCTGAGCAGGGAGTAGGGCTCTGTTTCCTTGCCCTGCTGGAAGTCACTAAACATGTGGTATGTATCTGGCCAAAGGTGGGGCGTGAGGTCCAACATGGTTCGGGTTGTGTGGGTTTATACTCAAGATACCAAGTCTTTAGGGAGTCCCGAGGACCTGGCTTTCTGCTCCTCCTCTCCCAGTCTGTGGAACACTCTCCCTGACCACCTGAGAGCACCACAGACTGTGGAACACTCTCCCTGACCACCTGAGAGCACCCCAGACTGTGGAACACTCTCCCTGACCGCCTGAGAGCACCACAGACTGTAGAACACTCTCCCTGACCACCTGAGAGCACCACAGACTGTAGAACACTCTCCCTAACCACCTGAGAGCACCACAGACTGTGGAACACTCTCCCTGACCGCCTGAGAGCACCACAGTCTGTAGAACACTCTCCCTGACCACCTGAGAGCACCACAGACTGTGGATGCTTTTAAAAAGGGCCTCAGAACTCATCTGTTTAATAGAGCCTTTTGTTGATTTTTATTATTTGATTCTTCTACACACTGTAGCGCCTTGAGGTTTGTTCCACAAATATAAAGCGCCCCTGCAAAAACAAAAATTATTATTCTTATTCTGCTGTGGATGGTTAAAACTTTAGTATGTTGTGGTGTGGTTTAAAATATAGTTGCTAAAGGTCCCTGTGTGCTGCCTGGCTCCCCAAGAACCCCCCCCCCCCCCCCCCCCCCACACAGGACTCTGTATGTCAGCTAACAGCTATATTCATAGTTTACTCTAATACTACTACTACTACTACTACTACTGACAAGGATTGCATACAGTTTTATGTAAAATCCACACTATCCCTTTAATACTGTGTCTAGAAATTCTGATTTGAACTGTTGAATGTGTTTCCGCCTGACGTTTAAAAGTGGCATACAGGAGAACATACAGGAGAACATACTGAGAGAACATACAGGAGAACATACAGGAGAACATACAGGAGAACATACACTGTAAACCCGAATAAGTTTCCAGAACTTAAAAAAAATGACGTAATCCCATGCCTCAAATTTTTTAAGTTGATCAACTCAAATGTTTTCAGTTGGCTAAGACTTACAATTCTCAGTTAAGGAAACTCAAATATGGTCTGTTACTGTGACTTAAGGTTCTCAGTTAAGTCAAATCAAATATGGTCAGTTACTCTGACTTACAGTTCTCAAGTGGAGTCAACTCAAATATGTTCAGTTACTGTGACTTACAGTTCTCAGTTAAGGCAGTTCAAATATGTTCAGTTACTGTGACTTAAGGTTCTCAAGTGGAGGCAACTCAAATATGTTCAGTTACTGTGACTTACAGTTCTCAGTTAAGGCAGTTCAAATATGTTCAGTTACTGTGACGTAAGGTTCTCAAGTGGAGGCAACTCAAATATGTTCAGTTACTGTGACTTACAGTTCTCAGCTAAGGCAATTCAAATATGTTCAGTTACTGTGACTTAAGGTTCTCTAGTGGAGTCACCTCAAATATGTTCAGTTACTGTGACTTACAGTTCTCAGTTAAGGCAATTCAAATATGTTCAGTTACTGTGACTTAAGGCTCTCAAGTGGTGTCAACTCAAATATGTTCAGTTACTGTGACTTACAGTTCTCAGTTAAGGCAGTTCAAATATGTTCAGTTACTGTGACTTAAGGTTCTCAAGTGGTGTCAACTCAAATATGTTCAGTTACTGTGACTTACAGTTCTCAGTTAAGGCAGTTCAAATATGTTCAGTTACTGTGACTTAAGGTTCTCTAGTGGAGGCAACTCAAATATATTCAGTTACTGTGACTTACAGTTCTCAGTTAAGGCAGTTCAAATATGTTCAGTTACTGTGACTTAAGGTTCTCTAGTGGAGTCACCTCAAATATGTTCAGTTACTGTGACTTACAGTTCTCAGTTAAGGCAATTCAAATATATTCAGTTACTGTGACTTAAGGTTCTCAAGTGGTGTCAACTCAAATATGTTCAGTTACTGTGACTTACAGTTCTCAGTTAAGGCAGTTCAAATATGTTCAGTTACTGTGACTTAAGGTTCAACCTTAAATCCATGTGATTAAGTTAACAGAACTCAAAGACATTGAGGCAATCTAATGCCTCATTTATTTTAAGTTAATCAACTCACATTTTTAAGTTAATCAACTCAAATATTTGCAGTTACTATAACTTAAGGTTCAGTTTTAAAATCCATGTGAATAAGTTAACAGAAAAATAACTACACAAGCACATTATATCAACTTCAAACAACTCTTTTATTTTTTTCTATTCAAAGAGTATACATATATAATATATTGTATGTTAGCAATGTACAATAACACTGTAAACACTGTATACACTGTTTTTGGACTATATTACACGTATGTTAACAATACCGACCAGGTATTAGTGCCTCGCAAAGTGCAGATATGAAGTTTTCCCCTTTTTTTGTATGCATTTAGGAGGTTTTGTTCTTCATCGAAACTATTTATCTTACAAAAACATTGTGTTACAACTTCAAACTCTTTATATTAATTTCTATTCAAAGAGTATACATCTATTTATCTTACAAAAACATTGTGTTGCCCTCTCCAACATTATGGCAATGTTAAAATTGAAAATATATATATAGAAAATATATATAGAAAATAAATACATGCATGTTATAACATGTACATAAAATGTAATGTATATTACACATTTAATCCCACTGGTCACAATAGTGTAATAATGTTTGTTATAAGGCTCTGAAAATGTTACTGAATGATGTATCAATGTATTTCCAGCAAATATTGAAATAATAAAGGGTCTCAATATGTGCAGTGCACATGACCAGAGCTGTTTACATCCTGGCTGAATTACTCAAATTTGTATAGTGTGGTCATAGAATGAGCAAACATGTTGACGGCAACTATTGTGACCGTTCGGATAACACAGTGTATCTATGTACAGTACAGAATAAAATGTATAGATTATCTGAAAATTGTCAATCCGCTTGGCACATGTAAAGTTCACAAACGTTGTGCTGTATATTGGGTCCTGCCAATGTGGAACCAAAATACCAATCCACATTACACGCTATACAGCTGGCAATACTGTTAATAGTGCACATACCTACATATGGAAATGCAGCTGTATTTGCTCCATGATGTATTATGGAACAAGATGGTGTTTTCATTGAAAGAGTTAGTCAGAATGTCAGAGGCACCATCCGTCATTTAGAGCAGGCTATGTTTGCAGAATGATAACTATAGTACTTAATTATACAGGTAATGTACAGGCAAAGTGCAGTAACTTCAAATACAATGTTGTTTTCCCTCCAGCTTTCATAACTTCACCTAGCCATTTTATTTGGATCATCATCATTCCAATATATTCAGGTATTAAATTTCATTTTCAAAATGGCTAGGTTAAGTTATGAAAGCTGGAGGGAAAACAACATTGTATTTGAAGTTACTGCACTTTGCCTGTACATTACCTGTATAATTATTTAAGGAAATCGTGCAGCAGAGTGCAGTATCTGCTTTTTTGGGGTTAATTAAAATAATTATGTCATATTTTTGTATGCCTAAAGATTACTTCATTAATACATGTTAAATCTGGGTACTATCATCTATTTACCTATAACACATTTTGGATGGCAAGTCAAAACACTTTAAAGCCATTTTTCACTGTTTGGAAGTTACTGCGGTCTGCCTGGGTTTTGAGTGTGATTTTGTAGTTACTGCAGTTTTTAAAACCCCATATCTCCAAAACTGAGCGACATTAACATCTGAAACTTGGTCACAAGATAAAACATTTATTGACAAGGTCAATTTCACTCATAACTAAATTTTTACTTTTTTCAAGTTACTGCGGTTAGCCTTGACAGGGCAGTATACTACTGCCTACAAGGTCTCAAGGATACAGTCCCACTCTCAGCATACAAGATCGATGGTCTGCTGCTGCTGACTCCCAAGCGATTCATTCAAGTGAAACGGAACTGAGTCCAGCTAATGGTGAATAGTTATTTTATTAATCAATTATTGTGTCTTTATTCACTCGTTGTGTAATTGACCAGTTCATATTCTGTATAAGTTCATATTCTGTATATGTTAATAATAACGCTTCTGTGTTGCGTTTATGGCTCCTGGTATATCGCCTTGTACTCTGTACTGAGAACACTAACTCTACCACTGCCTACAAGCAATGGAAGCAGTCAGAGCAGAGTGGCATTTATGCCCATTGCCTCCTATTGTTCCTCGAGAAACAAACGTTTGGGACTTGGATGTTGCCTTTGAGATTCTGATAAACTCTTTCAACTCTAAAACTTACTTGGATGAAATTACAATAATGCCAGCTATAGACGGTTAAGAAAATTCGAACTGTAAAACTCTCAAATGTAAACATATTACATAAAAAATAAAGAACAAGGTACATTGAGTAGTTTGGACCTATTGGCTGAACATCTGCAAAGTAGTACAGCAACTTTTGAAGGTATTATTTTGACATGACAAGACATTTCAGATGAGTTTCTATAGACACACTTTTGAGGTGTTGGTAAGTGCTTTGGGGTAGTGCATAGATTAGTCCAAACATTACAGGAAGGAATCCCCAAATCTGGGGAGGCTGATCATGATATGACTTTCAATGACAATAGAGATTGTCACAGGCTGGTCGTGAACTGGACTTGTGTCATGATCACTGATTACAGTAAGGAATAGAAACTCATCTGAAAGAAGGATGTGGGGTGAGGTATTAATTTCCTTGTCATGTCAAAATAATACCTTCAAAAGTTTAATGCAAGAGCGGTCAGGTGACGTAGCGGAGATTGCGTTCGTCACCAACGCTGGAGACACTGGATTCGCATGTTCGAATCCAACTCCCTGCGTTGTCACCAGCTTGGCTGGCCGTTCACACTAATACAATTTGGCAGTATTAGGGGGTGGGGAAGCTGGCGGGTGGGAATCTGGCGTTGTGGCCTACAGGTCAGGTCTCGGCGCTTGCTAAGCGGGGCAGGACTTGGTGGAGATAGTGTGCCCTCCCACGCGTTACACTTCACCAATGAGAGCCCTCGCTGCCAAGTGAAAAGACGTCACTGGCTGTCGGCGCACGTCTCGGGGGAAGCATGCGATCGACTCGGGACGCCCTTATACCGACTCGTAGGAGAACATGCATACAGCACCAGGTAGGGGAGGGGGGGGGGGGGGGAATTGGCACAACGACTAATTGGGACGGGGAGAAAATCCATTGAAAAATCAGAAGTCTGCAACCTGGGCGACAGTTTACCAGCTTCTAGACCTAGTAAAATCTTCGGAATGAATTCAAACGTGTTGGTAAGTCCCTTGGGGTAGCTGAGGTGTAGTGCATAGATTAGTCCAAACATTACCAGGAAGGAATCACCAAATCTGGGGAGGCTGATCATGATGTGACTTTTAATGACAACAGAGATTGTCACAGGCTGGTAGTGAACTGGACTTGTGTCATGGTCACTGATGACAGTAAGGAGGGCCACTGCAACACCCTGAAGCTCTGGCTCATCAGGCGTGTCCTGAAGGAATGCAAGAGACATAATAATCACAAATAAATCCATGGTTTCTACAAAGTGCAGCACAAAGCTAAGTATATGGAGTTGTGTTTGTAAGTTGTTTATATTTTAGTTAGAACAATATTTTTGGTGAGAAGGTTATTTTTATTTAACCAGGTTAGTCCCGTCGAGATCAAATATCTCTTTCACAAGGGAGACCTGGAAGGAAGGAAGACTGATACTTAGCATTTTGATTAACTGTTCACTTAATATACAGTTGTACTGTAAATTATTTTCACTCGGACTCACTGTGCAGGTTTTGAAAAATCCAGAGACTTCCTCATGCAGATACACAGGCAGGGCATGGAGAACAGTGGTACGCCTGGTGTGAACGTCATGGATTTCCTATTAAAATGTAAGATTAAGAAGAAAAAAAGAATTGTATTATATGGAAATGTTTACTGAACAAAGCGGATTTTAAACAGTCCAATCAGATATGTCCACAAATAACATGTTCACATCTTTAATGCAATCAGAAAAATGGCAAACACAATGGTGGACTAATTGTAAAATTCAAAAGCTAATTTGAATCATTGAACCTGTTCAATGTTACAGAGGTTCGACCTATGACATGTATAATAATATATTCACCTGTTCATCGTGGATTTTTAAAATGTGAGCCAAAGCATCTGCTGTGTTCCCAGTTTTGGACGCCTTCTGTCTGAATAACGTCATCAGTCGAGGAAGATGGCGGTCAAGCTCAGCGTAGAATGTGTTGGGCAGGTTCTGGTTGGTAATCAGCTGGAACTCTGCATACACCTATATTTAAAAACAGCAGGACAATATAGTATATCAACATCAATTAGTCACTTCAACTTGGTGGATCTCTTACTTTGTTTGGTTTGGGCTTCAAAGCATGACGGCGGGATTTCTGGTCAACAATGTCATTACATGCTTTGCGGAATCGGTCGCTGATGACTATAGCTCGCGGGGGCGCACAGAACACACACGCAGATGCGCCGCTAGAGTATATAAACCAGGCTTAAGAATCACAAGTTTCACTTTAAAACACACAGAATGTGCCAAATGTTAACACAGGAAAGAGAGAGCTGATCTATATTACCTCAGACTCCATTTTGAGAGCAGGCCAGAGGTCCATGAGCTCTTTCACTGGTGGGCTGGACTTCACTATGGTCTGTCGGCGCAGGGCAAATGTGGTCTGCATCAGCTTTCTAATGAGGGGCAGGTTCTTCTCAGTCTTCTTGACTTCTTCAGCAATTGTCTGCCTCAACTGCTCAAGCCTCAAGGAATCCTCTCCTTGGGGATAGTTGGGTAGGAAGTTTACTTCTGCTCGCTTGGGTATTTTAATGTTGGAATGTGAAGGTTCGCCATCAGGATTGCTTCTACCTCTTTTTCCAGCATTTACAGTGACCTCCTCACATCCTGCCCGTCTCAGCTTGTTCCTGAAATTGTCCATCTTGAATTTGATGCTGTTCTTCCATCCATTGCAGCCGGTCTCAGATCCTGCTTCCTTCAAGCAGGGATGTTTGGCGACAAGAGCCGCAGAAGCCACTGCTATCTCTTTATCACTTGGATAAGCCTTGAAAGCATACATTGTAGATGCACGCTTTTCTAAGATGTCGTGCTTTAGGTCTCTTGTCAACTTAAGGTGTCTCTTGTTCTTCTCAAATTCGTTGTTTCCGTCTCTAAGTTTCAGCTCAACATCGAATGCAAATGTAGGAACTGGAAAAGAACCTGGAGGCCATCTGCTTAGACGTTCTGGAGATGACATATCTGAAAGTATATCAGTAGATGCGAGAGAGCTGGAGTCGAGCGAAAGTGAAATGTGCACAACAGCTTTTTGTGGCAATTCCGTAATGTCATCAAGGGAAGTAAGTTTCCCATCAAAGTCTGGATCTTCATACAGCAAACTGAAGTCAAGGTCTATTTCCAACTGTTCTTTTATAATCGTGATCAGTGCATCAACAGAGGCGGGTCGTGAACTGAGTTTAAATTTTCTAGCCCGGTCTGTCTCAACAACACGAAGGATCATGGGTTGTGGGGAGGCAGCTGCCATTGTGCTATGGAAACTTGAATGGATCGCTTGGGAGTCAGCAGCAGCAGCAGACCATCGATCTTGTATGCTGAGAGTGGGACTGTATCGTTGCGACCAGACTGTAGATGGACAGTGGACAGATGTGGTCGACAGACAGCAGCTCAAGGACCTAAGGAGGAGTCTGAAACACAACACAGAAAGCGTCATTATTAACATATACAGAATATGAACTTATACAGAATATGAACTTGTCAATTACACAACGAGTGAATAAAGACACAATAATTGATTAATAAAATAACTATTCACCTTCCGTTTCACTTGAATGATCGCTTGGGAGTCAGCAGCAGCAGCAGACCATCGATCTTGTATGCTGAGAGTGGGACTGTATCGTTGCGACCAGACTGTAGATGGACAGTGGACAGATGTGGTCGACAGACAGCAGCTCAGGGACCTAAGGAGGAGTCTGAAACACAACACAGAAAGCGTCATTATTAACATATACAGAATATGAACTTATACAGAATATGAACTGGTCAATTACACAACGAGTGAATAAAGACACAATAATTGATTAATAAAATAACTATTCACCTTCCGTTTCACTTGAATGATCGCTTGGGAGTCAGCAGCAGCAGCAGACCATCGATCTTGTATGCTGAGAGTGGGACTGTATCGTTGCGACCAGACTGTAGATGGACAGTGGACAGATGTGGTCGACAGACAGCAGCTCAAGGACCTAAGGAGGAGTCTGAAACACAACACAGAAAGCGTCATTATTAACATATACAGAATATGAACTTATACAGAATATGAACTGGTTAATTACACAACGAGTGAATAAAGACACAATAATTGATTAATAAAATAACTATTCACCATTAGCTGGACTCAGTTCCGTTTCACTTGAATGAATCGCTTGGGAGTCAGCAGCAGCAGACCATCGATCTTGTATGCTGAGAGTGGGACTGTATCATTGAGACCAGACTGTAGGTAGATGGACAGATGTGGTTGTGTGGTTGACAGCTCATAGGACCTAAGATGTTCTATATACCAGGAGTCATAGTCTCGACACAGAAAAGAAACCTCGTTATTCACAAGGTAGATCTGTTCTATTTGGCTAAATGTAGACAGTCCACCACTGACTCTGACGGAGAGAAACATTCCACAGACATAGTCTGTGCCATCAATGGTTACCTTTGATGTCTGGTAGATTGTGTCACTAACTGTGTGTCCTCTAATGTGTACCTGAGCTACTGCTGGTAGAGATGAAACCAGAACAGAGTCAACCCTGGATGCCTGGGTTTTTGGCTTGAAATATGATGGTGAAGCAAGATGATATGCCATCATGTGTTGGTGTCTGATTGCCATCGTCTTCAAGATATTTTTGAAGTTTTGAGTGTCATGCACCACTCTTTTGAAAAAGCGGTGCTTGGCCTCAAATCGCATGGTCCAAACATGCAGCAGGGGTCCAAAGCACTTAACTAGAGCGGGATAATGCTCCACATAGTGATGTTTAGGACGGAGTTTAACTGCAGGGAAAACCTCTAATAGTACCTGTCTATGATCACTGATTTTGCACTGAAAATAGTCTAAGGTTTCATCAGTATATGATGGGCACAATGCTAACTCTAGCACCTCTTTCAGCTCCATCAAAACTGCCCATGCTGCATCACCCACTGGTACTACACTGCCTACAAGTAATGGAAGCAGTCGGAGCAAAGTGGCATTTTCATGCCCATTGCCTCCTATTGTTCCTCGAGAAACAAATGTTTGGGGAATTGGGTGAGGTCTATCCACTTTATCAGCATGCTGATACGGGAATGATGCAATCTTTTGGTTCAAATACTAAAGTGAAGTACTTTCGCCGAATCATCTCTTTAACACAGAGAGAAAGCTCCACGGGAACCATACCTTCCAGAAGATCGTGAAGTATATCTGGAGGAAATCCTGTGATTGTATGAAAGTAATTCAGGGATTCACGTAAGACACAGCCACCTTTAACACCAAAATGGCTGCTCGAAGTGTCATGTGCAGTTTGTACATGCAGGTCATGGCTGACTTTGGTTCTCTGAGAAAACTCTCCCTCTCTGACTTCAGTTGTTTGAAACTGTTCACTTGTGGCCAGACATAATCTGCAAACATAGCCTGCTCTAAATGACTCCACAAAGCCACCGAATCCATGAGCGCCCAGATTGTCGGCAGAAACACACCAGATTGTGCCTTTGACATTCTGACCAACTCTTTCAATGAAAACACCATCTTGTTCCAGAGTATGAACATCATGCAGCAATGGAGCATGTACAGCTGCATATCCATACCTACGGAGGTCTGTCACTTTTACCAGCATTGCCAGCTGTATAGCGTGTAATGCTGATCGGTATTTTGGTGGCACATTGGCGAGGACCCAATATATAGCACAAAGTTTGTGAATTTTACGTGATGTGCCAAGCGGATTGGCAATTTCCAGATCATCTATATATAGCTGAAGTGGTAGGATGAGATTCCCTGTTGACAGTAACTCATTTTCAAGGAAATGGGAGCCATCAGAGCATGACACATATTGACCAGATGTAGTATTTGGTTCTGTAATCTTGTCAAGGATGTCTGTGTTTTTAAACAACTCTTGAATCATTGAAAGGATGGGAACATACATGCTGGTATGTCCTGGTTGCTCCAACTGATACTCTACTGGCATTACACATGTATAGTTGCGCTCCATAAAGCTTTTTCTGCGCTTGGTTGAACACAACTCTGCACCTTCAGAGGTAGATGTAAACATAACATTGCAGTTCATGACAGCGCCAACAACTTCATCCAGTGTAGGTTCTGCAATATTGTGACCATTTCTCTGCAATATGTCATTAACTGACTCCTTGATCAATGGCTGAGATAAGGAGAAGACCTGATTCAAGTGGTCTACTATTTCTTGAATAGCTGTGTTTGAGTCATGGAGGATAGCCTGCATCTTTAGGAACAAGGAAGATACGTTCATTTTAAGATGATTTCTTAGATTGTCAGTGTCACATTGATCATCATCATCCACCACTTCTATGCTCTGGCCTGGACATTCTTCATGCAAATCACTAGTGACCTCAGAAATCCTGTCTTGGGGATCCTCAACAACGACAGCTTTTAAGTCTGATGCAAGACTTAATTGGTGTTCTCTGCTTTTATGGCAATTGAATGAAGAGTAAACATTTGTGCTATAGCTACAATCCTTATATGGGCATGTCACTGTTTCATTATTTTTTAAATGCTTTCTGAGATGACTTAAGAAAATTGATTCAGAAAAGGGTTCCCGAAATGCGCACAAAGGGCATTTTATTACCACAGGGCTCTGACTCTGTTCTGGTCTACTGCTAAGTTGTGCAGTATGATATCTTGACAAATGAGTACTCAATGCATTTAGCGTCTTAAATTTACAGATACAATCAGTATAGAGGCATGGAAGAGGACTGACTCTGGAAAAGTGGCTGTGTTGCAGTCTGTAGTGTTTAAATAACTGTATTCTAGAAGTCAAAGAAGCTGCACACAATTTACACTGCCAGACTACCATATTGGAACTATGAGAAAAAACTGAGCTCTGTGGAAACAGATTAATAAACTATGTTCTGGTCTCAACGATACAGTCCCATCTCACAAATATGTTTTTATATTTACAAATAATCAGCTTACTGTTTGGCTCATTTGAATATTTCCCAGCAGCACTTGCTACCTGAAAGGCAAGGGAAAAAATACAATGTTTCGACCTCCATGAAACATATACCAGAATAACTTACAACTCAATATAACAAGTTCATACTATTAGCTTACAAAAACATGATCATAATTTCCACAGTTTGAATGTTTAACCATCAATCAGAAGGAGATAGAGAGAGAGCGCAGGAGAGCGAGAGAGAGGAGATAGAGAGAGAGAGGAGATAGATAGAACTCTTAATATTTTGCATGAAACAACTATGCATCATTTCGGTGTGCCATAATGTTTTAATTGCACACAGCATGCATGCAGGCAGTTGTTTAAGAAGACAATGGAGACCGAGTTAGCTTAATTATACTGAACAGCCTGCATGCAATTAACTATAACTAAACTATTAAAAGATGCGCTCAAGGACGCGACGCCTGCATGACTCAACCAATAAAACCACATTAATCTCCCTCAAACCCGATAATAGGACAGAATGTACTCAAACAAACCTAAAATGGAGATGCGGCTTGACGCACCATGCATGTGCACGCACGAGGGTGACGCCATCTTTACCTGCACTATAACTCACACTTGCACTTGACCCAATATCGCACTCTTAATATTTTGCATGAAACAACTATGCATCATTTCGGTGTGCCATAATGTTTTAATTGCACACAGCATGCATGCAGGCAGTTGTTTAAGAAGACAATGGAGACCGAGTTAGCTTAATTATACTGAACAGCCATTAACTATAACTAAACTATTAAAAGATGCGCTAGCAGCTCACGCAATTTCCATCTACAAATTGCATATCCGAACAGATTAAATGACCACAGATAACCGCAAATTGGCAAATTTACATATATATTTATACTCACTATATGAAAGAAACTTGACGTGCGCTGCTGCTGCTAACTTGACGGCTGCTGCTGCATCTCACGACATGCGGGTATACAGGTATCATCCCAGAATTCCTCTCTCTCTCTCTCTCTCTCTCTCTCTCTCTCTCTCTCTCTCTCTCTCTCTCTCGCTCTCTCTCTGTCTCTCTCTCTCTCTCTGTCTCTCTCTCTCTCTCTCTCTCCTTGTGCGCATGCGTGTGAGTGGAGCGGAGTTCGGAGCTTGGTGAGTGACTGCGTGTGAGTGAGTTTCTAACTTTTTCTATCTTTTCTATTTATATGTTGTTTGTCAAGTTGTGAATTAGAGTGTTGCTTATTTGTTGTTAGGTTGCTGTTTTAGTGTGTGTTGTTGTGTTAAACGGAGTTTAGAGGTTTGTTCTCAGTCCGTTTGTCTAAAGCCGACCAGCATCAGAATAGCAGGCGCGCAGGATGGCTGATTTGAACAAATTGAGTAGGAAGCACGGCATTAAGATTGGCACCGTGTTCCCCTGCTCAGTTGAAGAGGTTAGTTTAGCGGTAGGTAAAGTTGTTGGTTACAACAGTATTAAGTCTGCAGGGAAAATGAATAGTGCTGTGGTTATCTTTCTAGATCGAGTTGAGAAAGTGAATGCAGCAATTGAACGCGGTATTATTGTTCGGGACCTGCACGTTCCCGTGTTGCCACTTGCGCAACCGTCAACTAAAATAATAATAATAATAATAATTTAGGACCTGCTCAAAGGTCATCAATCGGCACACATGCGATGCATGCATGCAATTCGTATCTGCGATTAACCCATCCCGTTGTCCTTCCCCCCCAAGGGCAGCCGGGAGCAGACAGGCGTCAACGTGAGCCGCGCCAGGGGACCAATCCAAGTGCTCCTGTCCGTCTTCGTCAAGGACGCCACAGCGTTAGCGATCTATTGTTGTCAAAATCACGTTGTCTAATGTACCACCATTCATCTCTGATGAGTTTCTGATAAAAGAGCTGTCCAGACATGGAAAGATAGTCTCTCCCATTAAGAAGGTGCTTACAGGATGCAAATCACCTTTGTTGAAACATGTTGTTTCTCATAGACGATTTTTGTATATGATTCTGAATAACAGGAATGATGAGTTCAACATGAGATTCCATGTTAAAGTGGAAGATTTTGATTATGTATTGTTTGCATCATCAGAGACCATGAAGTGCTTTGGGTGTGGGGGGGGGGGGGCATGTAATTAAAGCATGCCCTAAGAAGCTGGCTCAAGAAGCGCATGCAGATCTTGGGGAGGGAACTAGTGGGCAAGGAAAAGAAACGTCAAATAATGAGACTGTGGTTTTAGAAATTAGTGGTAAGGGACAGTCAAGAGTGGCTAGGAAAGAACCAGCTGCTGTAGACGGGGCTACAGTTGAGATACAAGCAGAGGTGGCCAGGGATAAACCAGCTGAGACAGACAGGGCTGCAGGGGAGCTACAGGAAGAAGTGGCCAGGGTTAAACCAGCTGAGACAGACAGGGCTGCAGGGGAGCTACAGGAAGAAGTGGCCAGGGTTAAACCGGCTGATGCAGAAAGTGCTACAGGGGTGCTACAGATAGAAGTGGCCAGGGTTGAACCAGCTACTGCAGAGGGTGCTACTGCTACAGGGGAGCTACAGACAGAAGTGGCCAGGGTTGAACCAGCTACTGCAGAGGGTGCTACAGGGGAGCTACAAATAGAAGTGGCCAGTTTTAAACCAGCTGCTGCTGAAAGTGCTACAGGGGAGCTACAGACAGAAGTGGTCGGGGTTAAAGAAGCAGCTGTAGACAGTGCTACAGTTGAGATACAAACAGAGGTGGCCAGGGATAATCCAGCTGAGACTGACAGTGCTAAAGGTGAGCTACAGGAAGAAGGGGCCTGTGAGAAACAGACAGACAGTACTACAAGTGAGATGCAGGTAGAAGGGGCCTGTGTGAAACAGACAGACAGGGCTACAGGAGAACTGCAGCTGGAAGGGGCCTGGGAGAAACAAACATACAGTGCTGCTGTGTCTGGGGGGGAAAACACAGGAGAGTAGCAGTGGTTTGTGTGGAAGCAGTGCAGGAGTTAATGACCAGACTAATGAGGTGGAAATGGAAGATGAGGCTGTTTCACAATCTGCACCTCATAAACGCAAAGGAATGACTTCACAGTCAGACCAGAGTGAAAGTGAGGTGTATGAGTCAGATGGTAGTGACATATCTGAGTTAAGGAAGTCACAACACAGAAGATCACTGTCAGTCAAAACCATCAAAACTTTGCTACAGGAAACAAAGAATGTTCGGGGCTTGAAAATAGAGGAACATATTCCTGATACAGAGGCTTTCTATACGTCTGTCAGGTTTCACATGGGAAATAACAGCTTTACTAAGCAGGAAGTGTATAGACTAAGGAAATTACTGCCAAAGGTCAGAAAACAAATTCATGAAAGGAAAACAAGTGCCAACTTTTAATTTATTGTTATTGTGCGTTTTAGTCACTCCTCTTCTCTCCATGGAACATTTTATGGTTGGAACTTTGAACTTGAATGGGGCAAGAGATGTGAGAAAACGTGCAACGCTGTTTGAACTGGTCAAGTTAAAACACATTGATGTTCTTTTTATGCAGGAGACACACAGTGATAAGGTGAATGAGGTGGAATGGAGGAAGGAATGGGAAGGTGATTTAGTGTTGAGTCATAATACTACAATTAGTAGTGGAGTTGGTTTTTTATTCTCAAAACGTTTTATTCCTGCTTCCTATACTGTAGAACATGTTGTAGAGGGTAGGTTCATTGTAGTGAAAGCACATTTTGAAACATTTAATGTGGTTTTATTGAATATTTATGCTCCTTCTAAAGGGCCTGAAAGAAAGGCTTTTTTAGATATAGTGTGTACTAAATTGTCCGATTTCAGTCCGGATGATTTCTTATTTTTTTCTGGAGACTTCAATTGCACAGAGAATAACAGTTTAGACAGGAATCATAATGAACCCCATCCAGCTTCTCAAAGTGCATTAAGAAAGCTTGTACACACACACGGCTTGGTTGATGTGTGGAGGAGGTTTCATGGGAATGAGCGCCAGTATACATGGTCTCATTGTAGGGATAATGTTGTCTCCTTAGCTAGACTTGACCGTTTTTATTGTTTTAAACATCATTTGAATGTTTTTAAAATGTGTAAAATATTGCCTGTTGGTTTTACAGATCATTCATTGGTCATGTGCAATGTCTTTATTAAAAATCTGGTGCCTAGAAGTGCGTATTGGCATTTTAATTCAGATTTGCTCCATGAAAAGGATTTTAGGGATGTTTTTAGTTTTTTTTGGGTCCTGTTTAGGAGTAGGAAGAATTAGTTCTCTTCTCTTAGGCAGTGGTGGGACTGTGGCAAAGTAGAAATTAAAATGCTTTGTCAACAACACACTCTCAATGTAACTAGAGACATCACTACCTCCATGAGAGATTTGGAGACTGAGATAGTGGACCTTGAGAAAAATGTTTGGGTCCACAGGAAATCAAGGACAGTTTGAAGTCCTTAATAAAAGAAAATGGCTTTAGCTGACCTGCTAGGTGTGAAGGCTCAAGGAGCTTTGTTAAGGTCTAGATTTATGAATGTCAATGCTATGGATGTGCCTTCCAGTTACTTCTTCGGTCTGGAAAAGAAGAATGGACAGAATAAATTCATTCACTCTCTTCTGTCAGAGACGGGGCAGGACATCACTGATGCCAGTCAGATCCGGAGAAGGGCCGTTGAGTTTTATTCTGCTTTGTATAGCAGTGAGTACACTGACAATGATGTCCTTCTACAGTCTTTTTGTGAAGGATTGCCCACAGTATCGCGGGAGTCGAATGTGCTGCTGGAAAGACCTTTGGACTCGTCAGAGCTCTATTCTACCTTACAGAGCATGGGTGGCGGGAAAGCCCCTGGTATTGACGGTTTGACGGTGGAGTTTTACAAAGCCTTTTGGGACATTGTGAAAGACGACCTTCTCGAGGTATTCAATGAAAGTCTGGCTGAGGGTGCGTTGCCGATTTCGTGTCGCAGGGCAGTGATAACCTTACTGCCAAAAAAGGGGACTTTGCAGGACATAAGGAATTGGAGGCCTGTGTCAATTTTATGCAGTGAATATAAGATTTTGTCAAAGACCTTAGCAAACCGTCTGAGAGAAGTGATGGATCAGATCATACATCGTGATCAGACGTATTGTGTACCTGGCAGGTCAATATTAGATAATGTATATTTAATTCGTGATGTTTTGGGTGTCTCTGATTCATTGGGATTGAATACTGCTCTTATTTCAATAGATCAGGAGAAAGCATTTGACCGCGTTGAGCACAATTATCTCTGGAGTGTTATGAAGAGTTTTGGGTTCAGCGATGGTCTCATTGCTATGGTGAAAGTTTTGTATCAGAACATTGAGAGTGTGTTAAAATTCAATGGTTCTCTATGTGCTCCTTTTGAGGTACAGAGGGGTATTAGGCAAGGCTGCGCTCTCTCTGGCATGTTATATGCAATTTCATTGGAACCCATGTTACAATCATTGAGAAATGAGATGAGGGGTTTAGCTATACCTGGGTTCCAAGATAACATTGTTTTGTCAGCTTATGCTGATGATGTAGTTGTCTTTGTAAAAAATCTAAACGATGTAAATATATTGGAAAGAATTGCTGACAGTTTTAGGGCTGTGTCTTCTGCCAAAATAAATTGGAGGAAGAGTGAGGCGTTAGCTGTGGGAAACTGGCATAGTAGATTACCTGTGTTACCTCAAAACATGATCTGGAAAAGGGATGGTTTTAAATATTTGGGGCTATACCTTGGAAATGACACGATTGTACAGAAAAATTGGGAGAATGTGGTGGAGAAAGTAGAAGGAAGGCTGTTTAAGTGGAGATGGCTGTTGCCTCAGATTTCCTATAGAGGCAGAGTCCTGATAATAAATAACCTTGTGGCTTCTACCTTGTGGCATAAGCTGGCATGTGTGGAGCCTCCTTCAGGCATGTTGGTGCGGTTGCAGGCAAAGATGGTTGATTTCTTTTGGGATCGCCTGCACTGGGTTCCTCAGAGTGTTCTGTTTTTGCCCAGAGAAGAGGGAGGGCAAGGCCTGGTTCATTTAGCGAGTAGGACAGCGACTTTGAGGCTACAGTTCATACAGCGATATCTGTTAGGACCAAGAGATTTAGTTTGGAGAGAAGTTGCCTCTTTTATTCTTCGACAAGTAAATAGTCTTGGACTTGATGTATCTTTGTTTTTAACAGACCCGACGACTTTAAGGTTAAATGCACTTCCTCCTTTTTATCAGGGTTTTTTTAAATGTTGGACACTTTTCAAGTGCACAAGAAATACTTCTACTAAATCGTTGCACTGGTTACTTGAGGAGCCTCTTGTTCACGGTGCAAGGATGGACATAGGCAACTGTGCAAATCCTGGGCTGACTGGACTGCTGTGTGCTGCCGAAGTGGTACGCCTGAGACGGCTGGCAGACACAGCAGGACCAGAGTTAAAGGATGCTCAGGCTGTGTGTTCGTTATTGGGCCTGAGGTCACAGCGCTATGCAACCAGGGTGCTGGATCTCTGGAGACAGAGGTTGACTGTTGAGGAGCTGGGCATGCTTAGATTATACAGCAGTGGAGCATTAAAACCGGATAAACAGGATGAGTTTCCAAATATCTACCTGAGCCCTGTACTGGGAGAAATGTCTGGTCCTCTACTTTTTGTAAAGGGTTCAGCTTTTTACAAAATGGATAGGAAATCGTGGTACAGAAACTGTGTCAAAGTAATTAATAAGAAATGGCTAAACAACAGAGTGGACACTGTATGGAGGAGTAGGCTGTGTGCAAGTAATGACACTCAACCTGTGTGGAGAGTTTTATATAAACCTCCTTTAAAAAAAAAAACGGCTGACCTTCAGTGGAGGATTCTGCATGGTGCTGTGGCAGTGAACGCTTTTGTTTCCATCATCAACCCAGAGGTGGATAATAAATGTCCTTTCTGTGGGTTGACTGAGACTGTTTTTCATGCGTTTTTAGAGTGTAACAGGCTTTTAGGGCCTGCTCACCGACTTTTTTAGGCTTTTTGGTGAAACCTTTTCTGTTATTGGTTATATTTTTGGAGCAGGATATAAAAAAGACAATAAGAAAAAATGGCAACTGCTTAATTTTCTGGTGGGGGAAGCTAAGCTTGCAGTCTATGTAAACAGGAGAAACAGAGTGGAAGATAAACCGGACCAGGATGCAGTGTTAGTGTGGTGCTGTAATGTGAAGGCTAGAGTCTGGCTGGAGTTCAGGTTTTATAAAGCTATGGGAAATTTGGAGGTTTTTGCTCAGGAATGGTGTTATGGAAATGATTTGTGATGTCTTTGATGATGAATTGGTTTTTAACAACATTATGAATATGTGAAGCTCTATTTATTTATTTGTTTGTATTGTTTTTTTTTAATCTTGAAGATGTAAAGTCTTTTTAAAGGCTTCATGTAAAGTTTTTGTTTCATACAGTACAAAATAAAGTACTTTAAAAAATCAAATCTCTCTCTGTCTCTCTCTCTCTGTCTCTCTCTCTCTCTCTGTCTGTCTGTTTCTCTCTTTCTCTGTCTCTCTCTCTGTCTCTCTCTATCTCTCTGTTTCTCTCTCTCTCTCTCTCTGTCTCTGTCTCTGTCTCTGTCTCTCTCTCTGTGTCTCTCTCTCTCTGTCTGCCTGTTTCTCTCTCTCCCTCTCTCTCTCTCTCTCTCTCTATCTCTCCCTCTCTCTCTCTCTCCCCTCTCTCCCCCCTCTCTCTCTCCTCTCTCTCTCTCTCTCTCTCTCTCTCTCTCTCTCTCTCTCTCCTCTCTCTCTCTCTCTCTCTCTCTCTCTCTCTCTCTCTCTCTCTCTCTCTCTCTCTCTCTCTCTCTCTCTCCCTCTCTGTCTCTCTCTCTCTCTCTCTGTCTCTCTCTATCTGTCTCTCTCTCTCTGTCTGTCTGTTTCTCTCTATCTCTGTCTCTCTCTCTCTGCCTGTCTCTCTCTGTCTCTCTGTCTCTCTCTCTCTCTCTCTCTCTCTCTGTCTCGCTCTCTGTCTCTCTCTCTGTCTCTCTCTCTGTCTGTCTGTTTCTCTCTCTCTCTCTCTGTCTCTCTCTCTCTCTCTGTTTCTCTCTCTCTCTCCCTCTCTCTGTATTAATGTAAAAGAGTTGAATACTCGGAAAATCACTCTACACCCAGTGGCCTAATATTGAAGAAAACAGACCTGGGCTGGAATATGGAACCAACAATCTTGTATCTCCTAAAAAAATATATAAAAATAAAAATAGATACCAACCATGTCATGCTAGCATACAGGCACAGGTCATAGATACCAACCGTGTCATGCTAGCATACAGGCACAGGTCATAGATACCAACCGTGTCATGCTATACAGCAGTGGTCACCAACCTTTTTAAGCCCAAGATCACTTTTTTTTTTTTGGTGAAGGCAAGATCTACCTATTGAAGCGTTGAGAGAAAAAGACAGCCAAGATTGTACTTTAAACTAAATTACTTTTATTTGCCTGTATTCTAATGACATGCAATGCTTTGGTCCAACATTAAAACGTCAAAGTAGAACTATTATGTACTTTCTCAGTCAGTGCTAAGTGCAGTCATCTTATGCAGCATCACTTTTCACATCAAAACAAAATTAGAACTGTAATGTGGACTTTCTCATATTATTAACATTGACAAACATATTTACAATTAGCATTTTATAAAGTAGAACTGTAATGTGTACTTTCTCAGTCAGTGTTAAGTGCAGCATCATTTTCACATCAAAACCAAAGTAGAACTTTATGTGTACTTTCTCAGTCAGTGCTAAGTGCAGCATCACTTTTCACATCAAAACAAAGGTAGAACTGTAATGTGGACTCTCAGGGTAAGATCTTAAAAAAAAAAAAAAAAAAAATTAATTTTGATGGAAAGATCTACAGGGACAGTCTCAAAGATCGACCAGTCGATCAAGATCGACGGGTTGGTGACCACTGCTATACAGGCACAGGTCATAGATACCAACCATATCATGCTAGCATACAGGCACAGGTCATATCTTCATTGAGAACATGCTATATGCAACTATATGCATGTATGCCTGTATGACTCCTGTATGACGCGTCACCGTATCCGCTAGACCGGAGGCATGACAGGACATTAGCAAGAAAACCCATAAAAAGCTAACACCTCTCACACCTATCACACCTCTCACACCGATTCCACCTATCACACCTCTCACACCTCTCACACCTCTCACACCACACCTCTCACACCGATCCCACCTATCACACCTCTCACACCTATCACTCCTCTCACACCTATCACTCCTCTCACACCTATCACACCTCTCACACCTATCACACCTATCACACCTATCACACCTCTCACACCTATCACACCTCTCACACCTATCACACCTCTCACACCTATCACACCTCTCACACCTCTCACACCTATCACACCTATCACACCTCTCACACCTATATACCCATTCTGCAATCTGTTAATAAAGTTGTACTTAAGTTACACCTCTCACACCTATCACACCTATCACTCCTCTCACACCTATCACACCTATCACTCCTCTCACACCTATCACACCTCTCACACCTATCACACCTCTCACACCTATCACACCTCTCACACCTATCACACCTCTCACACCTATCACACCTATCACACCTCTCACAACTCTCACACCTATCACACCTATCACACCTATCACTCCTCTCACACCTATCACACCTATCACTCCTCTCACACCTATCACACCGCTCACACCTCTCACACCTATCACACCTATCACACCTATCACACCTCTCACACCTATCACTCCTCTCACACCTATCACACCTATCACTCCTCTCACACCTATCACACCGCTCACACCTCTCACACCTATCACACCTCTCACACCTATCACACCTATCACACCTCTCACACCTATCACACCTATCACACCTCTCACACCTATCACACCTCTCACACCTCTCACACCTATCACTCCTCTCACACCTATCACACCTCTCACACCTATCACACCTCTCACACCTATCACACCTATCACACCTCTCACACCTCTCACACCTATCACACCTATCACACCTCTCACACCTATCACTCCTCTCACACCTATCACACCTATCACTCCTCTCACACCGCTCACACCTATCACACCTATCCCACCTATCACACCTATCACACCTCTCACACCTATCACACCTATCACACCTCTCACACCTCTCACACCTATCACACCTCTCACACCAATCCCACCTATCACACCTCTCACACCTATCACACCTATCACACCTCTATACCCATTCTGCAATCTGTTAATAAAGTTGTACTTAAGTTATGCTTTTACATTATACTTACTTAATAAGTGAATAGTTCCAAGTCAATCAAAAACGATGAGTTTTATTTACTCAAAACATAATGCAGTTTACAGTCTGTATCTACTTAATTATCTTAAGTTGTACTTAAGTTATGCTTTTACATTATACTTACTTAATAAGTGAATAGTTCCAAGTCAATCAAAAACTATGAGTTTTATTTACTCAAAACATAATGCAGTTTACAGTCTGTATCTACTTAATTATCTTAAGTTGTACTTAAGTTATGCTTTTACATTATACTTACTTAATAAGTGAATAGTTCCAAGTCAATCAAAAACTATGAGTTTTATTTACTCAAAACATAATGCAGTTTACAGTCTGTATCTACTTAATTATCTTAAGTTGTACTTAAGTTATGCTTTTACATTATACTTACTTAATAAGTGAATAGTTCCAAGTCAATCAAAAACTATGAGTTTTATTTACTCAAAACATAATGCAGTTTACAGTCTGTATCTACTTAATTATCTTAAGTTGTACTTAAGTTATGCCTTTACATTATACTTACTTAATAAGTGAATAGTTCCAAGTCAATCGAAAACTATGAGTTTGATTTACTCAAAACATAATGCGATTTACAGTTTGTATCTACTTAATTATCTTAAGTTGTACTTAAGTTATGCTTTTACATTATACTTACTTAATAAGTGAATAGTTCCAAGTCAATCAAAAACTATGAGTTTTATTTACTCAAAACATAATGCGGTTTACAGTCTGTATCTACTTAATTATCTTAAGTTGTACTTAAGTTATGCTTTTACATTATACTTACTTAATAAGTGAATAGTTCCAAATCAATCAAAAACGATGAGTTTTATTTACTCAAAACATAAGAACACGTCACACGAACTCAAGACATTCAAGTTAGTAGAACTTTCATAGAATATTGAGTATACCCTACTCAAACTAATTGATTCTTTTGAACATGCGGGTTTACAGTGTACTGAGAGAACATACTGAGAGAACATACTGAGAGAACCGGTAAGAAAAAGCACATTTATCATTGATTTGGCAAAGAATTTACTTTACCCATCAACTGCTGTTATAGCCCAGTGAGAGCCTGCAGGGAACATTGTAGCTCGGTCAACATTGGACCAAATCAAGCACATTATGGTCTCTATTGAAAAGCCATTTTCAGGTGAAAAAAATAAGCATTTTACAAGTTTTATTCAAAGAATAGTCCTTTTGTTCCATCTTCCAATTCTTGAGTGGTCAAACATGGGCCAGAAAATACCAAAGTTGCATGACTAATAGTATCATGACTAATAGTGTATTATGACTAATAGTATCAACCCAACACCCGGTGGAGCAACATATTACACATAATCCAGGTGTAATTACACTTATACAACGGCATGCAAATTTCTCGATTCTGATTGGCCATTCACACGTCTTTATTGGCAACAATCCACGGTCCTGGGCTCAGGACCCGCCCACAACCAAATCACATAACCCTCCCCGGCTCACTCCGGGAGAAAACAGGATCGCGGACAACAAATGGTTATGTTGAAAGCACCATAACGACTAAATATGAAGCGATTCTGTCAAGGGGAATGTGTTAGTATTTTAAACAATGTTGGATGATGTAATTGATGGGTCTTGACTCAATCTAGAACAAAAGAAAAATCGCGGATTGATTGATAGATTAATTGATTGATTTAAATTTCTTCCTTCCTACTTTCTACTGACTGCAGCGTTCTCTCTATTGGACGCTGGCGTACCCACAAACACACACACACACATACACACACACACACACACACACACATACACACACACACGCACACACACACTGTGACACACACACACACACACACACGCACACACACACACACACACACACTCCTGTCTGCAACAGCGGGGGAGTCAGACTGAGAGAGAAGCAGCGCTGTTTTAAGTGAGCATGGTCTATTGAATTGATTGATTGGTTGATTGCTAATTTTATTACTGTACCCCTGGTTTCCAACTGGTTAAGTTTAGGCTAAAAGAAATAAATAAAAAAATAGGGCGAAGAAAACGTTTTTTTCCTATAGGGCAAAGAAAACGTTTTAATACATTTTCAATCAATCATTCCAATAATACACAGTTGGATGTGTTAGTTGGTTGGATGCACTTCAAGCTGCTTCCACATGAGGCAACTTCTCTCAATCATTCCAATAATACACAGTTGGATGTGTTAGTTTGGTTGGATGCACTTCAAGCTGCTTCCACATGGAGTTGTGGGAACTACTTTTTCTGGCGGATGGTTTTTTCAATAAATCTTCGATTAATGTGTGTTTATTGTATAGAAATAAGGTTGGATGAATCTGGCAGTTGTATAAAAGCTTTACACCACGTGCAGTCGTGATTTGTGACCAATAAACCATGCCTAGGGGGGTCTAACGACCCTCGGCTGCGCCTCGGGCCTAACAACCACCCCTAGGCATGGTTTATTGGTCACAAACCACTCCTGCGTGTGATGTAATGCTTAAATATAATGCAGCGTAGCTGTAGACTCACTGTCATTTGTTGTCTCTGAAAACTCTTTTAAAAAACAACTAAAAACACATTTGTTCAGACAGGCCTTTGGTCACACATAGGCACTTTTTCTTGTCCTCACTGTTCCTATAGTTTTGTTTTTAATTAGTGACTCATGATTTTATCCAAATTATTTTATTCTACTTTTTCTATCTGGTTTCACAGTTTTTTAACACATTGGCGTTCAGCCACGGAGATGTCCGTGTTTCGAATCCAACGCTAGAGGGCCATCCAGGGACATGTCCGTGGCAAGGTTGTTTTGGCTTTTATTCCATTTTAATAACCTACTCAAGGTCACCGAGCGGCACTGCAGAAGTACCCTACTCTTTGAATTCTGAAAAGTGCATTACCGGCCAGATCCTCTTAGGGGCGCTGTCTCGATAATGCAGTGTGTCCTGTGGCAGAACGGTGCACTTTTTCTTTTTTTTTACTTTCAATGTAGTTTCCAGTCAGCTGGATCCTATATGTGTAGCCTGTAGCTTGGAATACCTTTTGCGACGCCGAATTCACTATGCAGTAAAGGAATATATCATCAGCCAATGGACATATCGATCTACCAGATGGCGATCGATAACTGGGAAATCCTTTTAGGGATCCAACCGGCCCACGGTAAGATCTTTTTCACGTAAATTACATGCTGATCAGGCCTTGTTATGATAGCCATCCACCCGATCAGTGAATGTGGCTACTGAGGCTAACGCGGTTATTGGTAATCAATCATCAGAAACGACGTCCCCCGCCCCCCCCCCCCCTTCATGCATTCATGGTGGGCCATCAATACCGACAATATGCATTTTGCATTTTAACTGTAGCTTCTGTAGGGCCGAAACGCTGTTCGATTTAACGTTACTAGCTTAGCGCCCCTTATCTCGCCTTCCAGGAAATATACTAGACCAAATCCCTTATAACGCTTATATTCACGAGGCTATCAAATGAGAACGTATTGATGAAAAAATTATTTCTTTAAGCCATTTTGAAGGGACGGTTTATGGTCGCAATTGACAATGAGAATGGACAGATAGCAATACTATAAAGTATAGATTTAGCTCTACAAACAGCCCCACATACAATGCAATTCTTTTTTGAAATGCTGGCCGTCTAGAGTGATATTAGACGGCCCCCAATGGCCCTGAATGCCTTGTCTGTTTTGTTGTGTTTTTTATATAAGCTGTAGTGTAAAGCACCCTGTGCATTCGTGCTGTGAAGGGTGCTATATATAAATAAAAGTCATTCATTCATTCATTCATTTGACACAATCAATGTGATATTTATTGCCCAAGAACAATTATCAGCTTTTGATATGGCTTAGTTCACACTTCACAGTCATTCCTCCCGGCCAAAGTGGAATTCTGAAACTGAAATGTGTAGCAAGCCTGCCAGTGATGAACCACACATTATCTAATGCAATGTTGCAGTTTTGTTGTTGTTGTGGTTAGATGGTTGGCAATTATATTATAGCTAGACCAGCAATCTGTCTCATTTATCACCGAAAGCAATAGCATGGCTTCATCACTAATAGGACCCCTGACTCAGCATCTACCCTATTATTCAGGTGACTATGCCAAGATGTACTTAAGAGTTTTAAAAACTGCAGTGTGTGTGTGTGTGTGTTGTGTGTGTGTGTTGTGTGTGTGTGTGTGTGTGTGTTTGTGTGTGTGTGTGTGTGTGTGTGTGTGGTGTGTGTGTGTGTGTGTGTGTGTGTGTGTGTGTGTGTGTGTGTGTGTGTGTGTGTGTGTGTGTGTGTGTGTGTGTGCGTGCGTGCGTGCGTGCGTGCGTGCGTGCGTGCGTGCGTGCGTGCGTGCGTGCGTGCGTGCGTGCGTGCGTGCGTGCGTGTGTGTGTGTGTGTGTGTGTGTGTGTGTGTGTGTAACCAGTTCAAATTCACCCTCCAACCGATTCTATGCACACTCTAGAAAAATAGGTGAATCCAGTTACACGTAAGCAAAGGTGTACCCAGGGCCCTATTCCCCGTACCTGGTTCAACTAAGTCGATCAAGAGTCCCATTATCCAGATTCAAGTAACCCGATGTTTGAAGCCGGGATTTTCCTGTTCCTCGAAGGTGGATTCAGTCTCGTTAACTCGAACCAGACTTGAGACCCAGGATAAGTGCGCGCGGCCGCTTCAGTTGAAAAGCCAGCACGTATCGATAGCAGAGATCCTGATTTTCTAACGGCATTGATTGATTAATTGATTTAAAACTTTATTAACAGATTGCAGTACGGCTCAATAGCCTCGCCGACAAGTTAAATGCGTTATCTATAGGCAAATTTTAAGTCCCTCATTACCCCAATCAATCAGATTATATTTCTTTAAACTTGCCTGCTGGCAGTAGGTTTATGGATTGAATAATCAAATGAGATCTTGCTAGCGAAAATAATTAGTTAAACTGTTATACAGAATAAGGATACAGCTCTCTTACCCATTGATTGATGTATGGTGGATCTTTTACTTATCTGCACTGTGGTGTCACGGTTTGTGGTTTTGACTTTCACGCAGACGTCCCGGGTTCGAATCCCACTTCTCCTAGTCTTTTCCTTCTTTTTGCAATGTAGGAATAATTCAATTTGGTGCACGTTGAGAGCTATATAAAGAATGACATCCTCAATGCATGTAGATTTATAATATTTTAACTTAAAACTAGGCTACTTTTGCGTATAATCATTAATATTATATTCCAAAAAATTATATTGGAAACGCGGGGTTTCGAACACCGGTCGCCCGGTTGCCAGGATTGAGCACTACCGCTGCGCCACTGTGCCAGACGGGATATATTCATTGTTTATCCATTAATGGACGAGAGACCCGTGTTTAGAATATCTTTTCTTTTGAATTAAGTTTTATCTCTTTATTCTCAAATGCATTAATGTGACGTCAACGGCTCATTCAATTTCTCAAATCCGTCAAACAGCGCATCTCATCAGACATTTTAATCCCAGTTACAATATCACACAAAAACCACAATCCACGCATAGACTCTTCAATTTTATGCTTGAATGAAACACAATAGGTTAGGATTCATTAAAAATATCCCCGCGGGATTCACATTTGCAATGCGCCGTTATTAAAATAACCACATGCAGCGTGTATCGCGACTCCGAGCGCCGTATATGACGCGCATTATTTTATTTAGGACAAAGTAAATCTATAGGCTCAATATGATTTATTATCAGCATTTAGTTCTATTATTATACATTTCAAAAGCCCCCTCTAGGAAAACGAAGCACAGAAACATAATTCAGAATGGTATAAATGGGATCTCTAGACTGTGAGAATCATTTCAGGAAGCGAGCTGTCATTTATTTGCGGGGGCGTGGCCATGGTTCATCCGGCTAACTGAAGTTAACCCTGCTCTCGACCAGGCTCAAACTTTTTGATCTGTTGTCATGGTGATTTGGACAATCGAGCGTCGGGGAATGGAAAGGTCCGGCTTAAGTCAGACTAGACTGGAAATTATCCGGCTAACTCAGTTATCCAGGTACGGGGAACGGGGCCGTGTCCGCTTTTATCAAAATATAGGTTACAAAGATTCTGAACAAACAAAGTCCAATCCTATAATAAAAGGTTCCTTTGTTTTGCAGTAGATGTCGATATTTGCCTTCATCATTGAGAGCGATAGGATTCGTGCGTTTCTTCTTCTTCTTCTTCCGTTTTCTCTTCTTCCCGAGTCTCGCGGACTGCACATTATATATATATTATATAACACAGGAACGGCCTTCATGACATCATCTTCCTAGTGATGTCAGGAAGCTCTTTGTTCAATCAGAAACTACCTTGGGTCAATTTGAAAGAAGGAGGCCGGCTTTAGGCCCGCCTCCTGACGCAACAGTTAGGTTTTAATCCCAATTAGTTTTATGCCTGAATCAGATTGAATCTTTCTATGATTTAATATAATATATATATTTTATTCTCTGTCTCCTTCCGGCGCACATTCTAATGTTATTTATCGCATTTTTCACCATGGTATAACACAATTGTCAATTATATTCATCCAACCATCTTTTTACTCATTATTCTGAATTGGGTTTTTTCCGGAAAACATGTTATATTAAGAAATTGCATTCTCATATAGTTTTTGACTTAAACCACCTTGTTTCAAAACACATGTTTTCATCTCAGAGTTGGAATATGGTTAGACATATCCCTTGTCTCCTTTGATGGTACAGTGCTAAGCCAGATTTGTACTAACACATAATAATAATTTTATCAACTATGCCCCAAAACTATGGAATAAACTACCCCAAAACATCAGGGAAGCCAACTCGCTAGACATCTTTAAAAGACAGCTTAAAACCTATCTCTTTGCTCAGGCATTTCACTGATAGATATCTGCTACCACCTAGTGGCAAGAGGAAACATCAGGGATATCCTGACACAACTTGTATTTACCTGCACTATTCCTACCCTGCCTACTCTTATACACTGCCTATCAAATTCATGTGTCGGTTATTGCACTTTTTACTTCTTACCGATGACTATTTTAAACTGAATCATTTTAAACTAGTTTTATTATTTGCTAGATCCAAATGTGAAACACTGTGATTAATTGTATTACTGAATAGAGAGCCTATTAGGATGCTAGATCCTAATGTGAAACACCGTGATTTACCATACCTTACTATGCTCGCTCATGCTTGTATTTTTTATGTCCGTTCTATTTTATAATTTTTAGACTATTTTTAAACTAAATCATTTTAAACTATTTTTATTATTTGTGTTACTGAAAACTGTAAGCGGAGAGCCTATTGGGATGCTAGATCCTAATGTGAAACACTGTGATTTGCCATACCTTGCTACCTGTCTATCTTTTTTATGCCCGCTTATGCCTGTATTTTTTACTGTTGTGAAGCACTTTGAACTGCAACCTCTGTATGAAAAGTGCTATACAAATAAAGTTATTATTATTAATATACCTTAAATATAGACTATTTCGTTTCTTTTGAGGGATCTTAATTCAACCAAAGCCAATCCAAGTGTATTTCATCCTAATCCAGATAATTTCAGGGCAGGAAATGATCTTGCTCTACAGAAGCTGTGTGCAGACCTTGCTGTAACAAATCACATTGCCATGTGACTTGAAATAATCGCGCCTCAGCGGGCCATGTCATTGTATGGGCATTCGGATTGAATTAACATCTCTTTTGTTTTCCTTGTTATCTTGATTACTGCTGTCACCATAGTTCTGAGGTTGTTCCCCTGACGGAAAACTGCCCACAGGCAGATGCCACACTACTGTACCACGTGCGTGTGGCATCCTGGGCACCAGAGGTTACAAATTATATCATTTCAAGTCAACCAAACATTCATTGTTTACCAAGGACTGTGGCTCCGCCTTCGGCTTCCTGCTAGACAATGCTGCCGTTGATATTTAAATACTTCACAGATGACCATGTGGCAATCCTAGTTACACCTGACTGCCTTATCTCTAGTTTCATCTGGAGCCCTCCTGTTCGTCAAGTCTGGGGTTATGACTTAACTAGAATGATTTAATTTGATCATCTTTGCCTATTGGTATATGAAGACTTTCATATCCCACATATACATTAACTACTATGTAATTACTTGTTACTTCTGCTTTATTTTGTATAGCCAGATGTCCTAGCTATTCAAAAGTGTGTCCCTTTAAAAAAAAGAAAAGCATATTTTGGCTTTAGGGCCAATTAAGGGTATTTGTCTTATCCTCCTTTTGTGAGGTTTTGTCCGCTGCTCACCTACTCGCTCTGTTCCTTTAAGCCTGTTGCTCACCTAATCGCTCTGTTCCTTTAAGCCTACTGTTAATCATTGCATTCTCCTCACCTCACTAGCCCCCTCCCTCGCGTTCGTTTGCTCTTCTGCAACCACACCCTTTGACTACCTGTCATTATGTGTTTGATTGGTCTGGTGCCGAACACACACTTTTAGTTTCAAGTATCAATTACCTCCCGCACCTGATGTGTATTCTAATTAGCACCCCTGTGGGCTTTAAGTACCTGGCTCTTCCCCTCTGTCCCTCGTCGGGTCGTGCCGTAACATGCCGTATCATTCCGTATCATATTCTCTATCACCAAGACTCCTTCGGGAGGTCCTCTGTCTGTTTATGCTGTTTTCATCTCCGGCGTGAGATGTGCTCCAGCCTTCGCCTCCTGTCGCCGTTGCCTGAGGGAGACACTGGACTATGCTCTCTAAGACTTCCACGGGAGGTATCCCAGTGATCCACTTCAGACCTCCGCGCAGCAGACGTCCTGACGCACATCCAGACCTCCACGCAGCAGATGCGCTCTTCACTCCAGGCGCGCATCCAGACCTCCACGCAGCAGATGCGCTCTTCACTCCAGGCGCGCATCCAGACCTCCACGCAGCAGATGCGCTCTTCACTCCAGGCGCGCATCCAGACCTCCACGCAGCAGATGCGCTCTTCACTCCAGGCGCGCATCCAGACCTCCACGCAGCAGCTGCGCTCTTCACTCCAGGCGCGCATCCAGACCTCCACGCAGCAGATGCGCTCTTCACTCCAGGCGCGCATCCAGACCTCCACGCAGCAGATGCGCTCTTCACTCCAGGCGCGCATCCAGACCTCCACGCAGCAGATGCGCTCTTCACTCCAGGCGCGCATCCAGATCTCCACTCCAGACCTCCGCGCAGCAGATGCGCTCTCCGTACCGGCGCGTACTCAAAGCAGACTCGCACCATCCAGACCTCCGAGCCTGGCACGCTCTTCCGCGCAGACGCACTCCAGATGCGTCCTCTGTACCGGCGCGCACTCCAAGCAGTCGCGCACCACTCAGACCTCCGCGCCAGATGCGCCCTCCGTACCGGCGCGTACTCTAAGCAAGTCGCGCACCACTCAGACCTCCACTTGGACAACCCTTTCCCCGTGGCGACGCGCTCGCTCCGTTCTGTTCCAACGCTCTTTACGCACAGCGCCTGGGTGAGTTTTTATGACTGTCTTTGATCCTATCCGTTTTTTCGTGTGTTTATTTAACACTGAAGATTTCCTGCTTTTTATCAGACAGTCACTCACCCAGCATTAGCCCTTTTTGGATTGTTTCTTTGGGATAATATTTTGGCCTTAACATCGCCTCACTGTGTGTTTACACACCGAAGATATTCATCACGTGGATTTGTGTTTGGGACGTTTACTCTCAGTGTTTATATACACCGAAGATTTCTGTCACTTTGATTACTCTGTTTTTGGGACTAGTCACCTCACCTGTCACCTGCTCTGTTCCCCATTGTACTCTGAGCTAATCCACTCCCTCTCTCCCTCTCGGACCCGTTTACCCACCTCGGAGATCTGCCGAGAGAAGTCTGCAGAGCGGCTCTGATGTACCCACCTGCTTCCCCAGACTAACCATCCCGGGAGAAGCTGCAGAGCAGCAACATTCATTAATGCTTGTTCCTAGGCCTTACCCTGTTTTCTCTGTCCCAGTATGCAGCTCCAGCCCTCGCCCTGTTCCTAGGCCTTACCCTGTTTTTCTCTAGTCCTCCTAGTCCTTCCCGTCCGGTCCTCCTAGTTCCTCCCGGTTCCTGCCCTGTCTCTTGCCCCGGCCCTGTCCCGTTAGCCCTTCCCTTTGCCTTTCCCCTTAGCCAGCTCGCCTCTTAAAGGCACTGTACCTTTCCCTTCTTGTTTATCCAGTATTTGTGTTCTCCCTTAAAGGGACAGTGCCGTTTTTCTGAGTGTTTTCAATAAATGCCCGTTCTTGGCTTACTCTCATACCTGTCTTGTGTTGTGCGATTGGGGTCGGTTACAAACCATAACACCTTTAGTTTAAAGAAATGATTCCTCATCCATTGATCAACTACTGACAGACAGGTAGTCAGGAAGCGTAGAGCATTTGTGTCGTTCGGCTCAACAGAAATGTATAGTTGTGTATCATCAGCATAAATATGAAAGTTGATATTGTGTTTTATGATGGCTCAAACAAGGGACTAAACACGTTTTGCAATTATGCCACATCAATGTGGAACGCCCTACCCACAGCTGTAAAGGATTGTGAATCCCTACCCACCTTCAAAACCGCTCTCAAAGAGCACCTACGGGAGGCTGCAATTAGAAACTGGCCCCTGTAAATGTCCAAATCGTATAGTTTATTCCCCTTCGGATGTATATATTTTTTTATGATCTCTTTTTCTCACACAGTACTGTATATTTGTATGTATTGTATGTCATAAATGTCTTGATGAATTGAAAATGGGGGACCCTGATGTAAACAAGACGAAAGTCTTTCTCTGGTCTGCATCCCCTTAAAGGCCAACCTCCAGCTTAAACCCTACTGATCAATTATGGGTAGTTTACATCATTGGTATATAATTTCATTATTTATTTTTTTCCATTTGACACCGGAAATGCCACTCTGAAAGAGTTAAAAAGGTCCACGCACGAATAACATGCACGCGCGAATCAAAAAAGCTTATCAAACGCCGACGTCACAACAGGACACAGGTGCATATTAATGAGCCGAATCTAATGTTGCTTTTCCACTAAAATAAAGTACTCAGTTTGTCTCTGTGTGGGGAGGCGGGGCTGCTGGTGATCAGCATGAGAGCTCCAGAAATGTCACGTGAAAAACTGCAGACCACTGATTGGTCAGAAGAGAGACGCGTCACTGTCTGGAGAGTCTGAACGAAAACAGAACGCCGCCATCTTTAATGTCTCGCGTAGGATGTCTTATGTATGTTTGCAGCACGAAACAAGTGCAATAAAAAAGGATACAGTCACTGTGTATTCTGCCTCATTTATTGATGAAACAAAACCGACATCAACACAATTTGCCACCGAGCGGAGAGTTTAGTCTGACAAAAAGATTGCTGATTAGTTACGCTTGTTGTTGGGGTTAGGGACGAGTGGTAACGTTAGTTAGCCTAATGCTAACGTTAGCAGATAGACACGAGAGGCTAGGTAACGTTAAAGCTTGTAGAATAGACACAATGAGGTAACGTTAGCGTTAGCATAATAGACACAACGAGAGTCTGGTTAACACTTTGACTGCCATGAAACGTCTTTTGACGTCATTGCGGGCCATGCTCAAGTTGCCGGAGGACGCTGTACAGCGTCCTTATATCAATATTTCAAAAATCTGCGATCTGATTCATATGTCCCCTCCGCTGGCCTGAGATCCACCAGCAGGACCCACTGAGCTCTCTGGCGGTTCAGGAGCGCCATCTGGTGGCCGATCGGCGCAATCGCCAAACAGGATGTGCCATAGAGGTTGTGCTAGACGTCCGTAGTACTTCCGGGCGCTCGCTATAGGTCATGGGACTCTGGCTCGTCACGCTACACAGTGATCGATTGGCAATAACTCGATAAACAACATGATTTGGACGTATATACGTCCAAACGGCGCGCGGAGACTGGGGTGAGTTTCAGCGTGTAACGTTACCGTCTTCGATACTAACTGCTATTATCAACATTTGACCCACATTAGATTATTGGTATAACGCTGCCCACGGAATTATAAACGCCCCCTCGCCCATCCGGTCAACATCAGATGACGTGTAGTAACTTCTAGAAGTACGTCTAGTTGGAATTTTTTATATCGCGCTGATTGCCATCAAACTGTATTTCATCATCAATATAATGCATTTGGGGCTATATATCACGTTCTGGAGAAAGCTGCAGAAAGAGATGAAAACATCTCTAAGTATACATTAGACCATACTTTACTATGAATATGTGAATGAAAAAGTTTAACGTTGCTACACAATGAACAATACATATAGGACTTTGAATGGGCCCTAATAATGGCAATGTAGCAATAGAATTTAAAAAGTTATAGCCCTGCAAAGAAGGCAACCAAAGTGTTTTGTTGTTATTGATTGAATGAAAACTGTGTTTTACTCTGGCTTGCCAAGCTCATCATAGCCCCTTTCGTGACTGATGCACCGAGTGAATCCACAGTCACTTGCTCCTTAATAGGAAACCAACCTAGATTTACCATGAAGGACTGGTTCTGGCCGAACCGTTCGTTATACAAGTATCACAGAGACATTTCAAATGTACTCACAGTTGCACGAGGGTTTCGGACAGAGATACGGGATGGTTTGAAAGCTCTGCGTTGCTAATAAACATTTTAAATATTTTTTATAAACTGCTCAAAACGGCATTATTTCCGGCGTTGGCTGCCTGGTGTGATCACAGCGCATGCGCATCATGCACCCAACGCCGGAAATAATGCTCCGCCTCCTTGCTACTGCCTGTGACTCACAGAGCCCCCTGGTGACCAACACCTGTTGTGACGACATTACACGCGCACGTTATGAACCATTGATTAAAATATGCACGTGCGTGGTGATTGTGTTGGGCAGACAAAATGTTTTGATAAAAACGCTAAAACTGGGTCAATTTCAATACTTTTTTTTTCCAATTCTTCATGAAAGTCACTGTTGGCCTAGTCCACATTGTTTATTGAACAAAAATACAACGTGGAGGTTGACCTTTAAGAATATAGTTTTACAATAAGTATGTTAACATGCAGTACCAGGGCTCATTAGCACTGTTTGAAGTGTCGATCTTTTAAAACAGGGATGATTGATTGATTGAACATTTTATTAACAGATTGCAGAATGGGTTTTGAAAACTGTTTATATAAAAAAAGGGGGGGGGGGCAGTGGCTCAGGAGGTAGAGTGGTCGGCTGGTAATCCCGGGCAGTGTGTCGAAGTGTCCTTGAGCAAGACACTTAACCCCTTATTGCTCCCAATGAGCAGGTTGGCACCTTGCCTGGTCGCCTCCACACCGTTGGTGAGTGAATGTGTGAGTGAATGAATGTGTGAGTGAATGTGTGAGTGAATGTGAGTGAATGTGTGAGTGAATGTGTGAGTGGATGAGTGAGTGAATGAGTGAGTGAATGTGTGAGTGAATGAGTGAGTGAATGAGTGAGTGAATGAGTGAGTGAATGAGTGAGTGAATGAGTGAGTGAATGTGTGAGTGAATGTGAGTGAATGTGTGAGTGAATGTGAGTGAATGTGTGAGTGAATGTGAGTGAATGTGTGAGTGAATGTGAGTGAATGTGTGAGTGAATGTGTGAGTGAATGTGTGAATGGGTGAGTGAGTGAATGTGTGAGTGAATGTGTGAATGTGTGAGTGAATGAGTGAGTGAATGTGTGAATGTGTGAGTGAGTGAATGTGTGAATAGTGAGGCATAAGTTGTAAAGCGCTTTGGATAAAAGCTGTTATAGAAACGCAGTCCATTTACTCGGCAGGGTACAACAGTACGGTGTGTGTGACCTGTTGGACATATGTTGTTCTATTGATAACCAGGAACCTGTTGATCCTGTTGATCTTTATACTCCATCACATTATAGATCTTTATACTCCATCACATTGTAATCTTTATACTCCATCACACTGTAATCTTTATACTCCATCACATTGTAATCTTTATACTCCATCACATTATAGATCTTTATACTCCATCACATTATAGATCTTTATACTCCATCACATTATAGATATTTATACTCCATCACATTGTAATCTTTATACTCCATCACATTGTAATCTTTATACTCCATCCAGGGCCGCCTGGGAGAAATGCGAGGCCCTGTGCGAGATTTAACGCAGGCCCGACTACATCTTCTGTCAAAGATGATGTCGTAGTCAGAGTGCCAGGGCCTGCTATTCTCAAGGCTAACTGATAGCATCAAACGAACGTTCCCAGCTGACGCTAAACAGCTAACTGGCTAACAGTTAGCTCAATCAGGCACCTGGCTGCATGTAGTAGCCGCATAGCTTGCTTCTGCGTTAGGTAACAGCTAACAAGCTATGCGGCTACTGTCTACATACAGCCAGGTGCTCTCACCAGACACACACAGTTAGCTACTAGTAGTACTATATATTAGCTAGTCGACCAGTTTGGCTCCAGATAGAGAGAAAGATAGATAGGTCAGGACAGGTCCATCACATTATAGATATTTATACTCCATCACATTGTAATCTTTATACTCCATCACATTGTAATCTTTATACTCCATCACATTGTAATCTTTATACTCCATCACATTATAGATCTTTATACTCCATCACATTATAGATCTTTATACTCGATCACATTATAGATATTTATACTCCATCACACTGTAATCTTTATACTCCATCACATTGTAATCTTTATACTCCATCACATTGTAATCTTTATACTCCATCACATTGTAATCTTTATACTCCATCACATTGTAATCTTTATACTCCATCACATTGGAGTATTGAGCTTTTTTTTGTTTTTTTGTTTTACTAATCACGGCATAGACTTGTTTGTTTTCTCATTATATTTATTATCAAAATCTCTGTCCTCAGATGCATTACAAATGTATTTTCCTAGGTTTCAGAACTAACTATGAGTCACTATCTGTGACTGAAAATGGCCACTGCACCAAAAAACAATGCAGATACATTTTGCACATAATCTCACACACATCCAAAAACTAAACCGTTTTGCATTAATTTAATTATTTAATTAAAACTATTATTTACTACAAGACAAGGTATTACTATGTTTTCATCTACATCAGTGGTTCTCAACAGGGGTGCCGCGGCACCCTAGGGTGCCTCTGAGAGCTGCAAGGGGTGCCTTGAGAAAAAAAATTAAAAAAAATTGGATTACAGAAAATGATCACTAAAGTGCTATCTGTTGCAGCTGCACTGTTTTCCATGAAAATACCATATTTGGATAAGTTTGACCATTTCTCAAAATCTGAAAATCATTATTTAATAAAACACAGAAAAGGATCACCAAGTTACTCTGGATAAAAAAAACTTTACAGACAACATTGAGACAAAGCTTCCTGACACATCTTCATCCAAACTCTTGGAAGAACTCATTGAAATCTCATCTGATACCACCTGGAGAGCTAGTTTCAGAGTGTGGTGCTGAGTACCAAGTATCTCATGATGCAGCAGTTAAGGTGTTGATACCATTCAGCACCACATATCTGTGTAAAGCTGGCTTTTCATCCATGACAGCTCTGAAAACAAAATATAGGGCCAAGTTGAGCCTTGAGGATGACATGCGTGTTGCCTTGTCAAAGTTTTCCCTTATGTTAGAATAATTTGTATGTAAAAATAATGGTTGCAGATATAGAGGGGGGCGCCAAAACTGCGCAGAGAAAAAAAAATTTAAAATTTAAAATTAAAAAAAAAGTAAAAAAATGAAAAGAAAATTTGACCGCCTATATCGCCTGTAGGAAGGTCCGCCCCTGACTACACGGACCCGCGGTCTCACGCTGACTGAATCGCTTGTGTTGTGTCGCTGTGTGTCAGACTGTGGATGCTTTCTAACACCCGCCCACCTCTACCTCTGATTGGCTTAACATGACATTTTACTCAAGCTCAGCCAATCGTCAGCATGTATCTGCTTGACTCGCGCACTGCCCACTAAACAAGGAAGAACATATTGCCTCTCAGCGCAGATATCTGTCTGATGAAAGAAACAGGTTCATTCATAGTAATGCGCCGCATTTATTTGCAGTAACGGTAACAGCGTTATTGAGATTGGAAGAGTAATCCGTTAGATTACTCGTTACTGAAAAAACTAACGCCGTTAGTAACGCTGTTACTTATAGCGCCGTTATTCCCATCACTGGCGATAAGGAATAAGGAATGAGAGATGTGCAATTCCCTTGTGTGCAATTCCCTTACCAGTAATATAAATATAAAGTGTAAAGTGTAAAAGTGTAAAGTGTGATAAAGTGGGTGCTACAGTGTGTTGTTTATTTAAAGTGAGTGTGTGTGTGCTGTGGGTGTGTTGATGGCTTGTTATTGTTCATTGTTCAATCATTGTTCATTGAGCGATCATTGTTCATTGAGCATCCTAATGGCCTGGGGATAGAAGCTCCTTCTGAGTCTCTCTGTGCTTGCCATGAGACTCCGGTATCGCTTGCCTGACCGCAGCAGTTCAAAGAGGCAGTTGTTTGGGTGGCTGGAGTCTTTGATTATTCTCTTAGCCTTGCCCATGCACCGCTTGTTGTAAATGTCCTGGAGAGTGGGAAGCCCTCCTCCAATTGTGCGTTCGGCTGAGCGGGCCACTCTCTGTAGTCTGCTGCGATCTTGTGCAGTGCTATTCCCAAACCAGGAGGTGATATTGCCAGTCAGGATGCTCTCTATTGTGCATGATTAGAAGTTCTTGAGGATCTTCTGACTGACTTGGAACTTCCTTAAGCGCCTAAAAAAGTAGAGGGGTGGTCGTGCCTTCTTCACTACACTGTCAATGTGTGTGGTCCATGTCAAGTCCTCGGATATGTGGACTCCGAGGTACTTAAAACTGTTCACTCTCTCGACCGGTGCCCCGTCGATGCTGAGGGGGCTGTAGTCCCTGACCCCCGACCTCCTAAAGTCCACAATCATCTCCTTTGTTTTGCTGAGGTAGAGCAGTCGTCTGGTAATCCGGAGGCTCCCGGTTCGATTCCCGCTCCTCCCGAGCAGCGTGTCGAAGTGTCCTTGAGCAAGACACTTAACCCCTAACTGCTGAATGTGTGTGAGTGAACTAATTGTAAAGCGCTATATAAGCGTTATATAAAATGCACCATTTAAGAGGTTTTGAAAATGTAATAAAAAATACTTATTGGAGCTTTAACCCTTTCACTGCCACAAGACAGAAGATTAACCCTTTACTATCACACAACCGACGGCTCCATCATTAGCATCCGCGGAGCTAATGATGCTAATGATGGAGCATCGCCGTCGGTTGTGTGATAGTAAAGGGCTAACCTTCTGTATTGTCACAGTGAAAGGGTTAACCGGCTGTCGTGTGGCAGTGAAAGGGTTCAAATAAAATCCAATACCTATTTGCAATGCAGTGTTTATGGTGACCCAACATTGACATGGGTAATGATGACATCAGCGTCAGCTGTGCTACTCACTCACAAGACCGAAGCAGACTACAAAGAGTGACACGTTCAGCCGAACGCACAATTGGAGGGGGGCTCCCCACCCTCCAGAACATTTACAACAAGCGTTGCAGGGGCAAGGCTAAGAGAATCATTAAGGACTCCAGTCACCCGAACAACTGCCTCTTTGAACTGCTGCGGTCAGGCAAGCGATACCGGAGTCTCAAGGCGAGCACAGAAAGACTCAGAAGAAGCTTCTATCCCCAGGCCATCAGGCTGCTAAACGAACAATGAACACTACACAACAACAACCATCAAACGCACATAGCACACACATCCACACGCACACACTCACTTTAAACAAACACACTGTAGCACCCACTCCACACACTTTATAGCACACACTAACTTTAAACAAACACACTGTAGCACCCACTCCCCACAAACACCCTGTAGCCCTCACCTCCATAGCCATGAAGTGCTTTGAGAAGCTAGTGAAGGGCTACATCTGTTCCTCCCTCCCCATCAACCTGGACCCTCTGCAATTTGCATATCGCCCCAACAGGTCCACGGAGGACGCCATAGCCCATGTGCTGCACACCGCAGCATCACACCTGGACAAGAGGCAGGGGAACTATGTGAGAATGCTGTTCATCGACTACAGCTCAGCATTCAATACCATAGTCCCCTCCAAACTCATAGCCAAGCTCAGGGACCTGGGCTTGAACTATGACCTCTGCCAGTGGGTCTTGGACTTCCTGACGGGCAGACCCCAGGTGGTAAGAGCCGGCAACTGCACCTCCTCATCCATCACGCTCAACATAGGGGCCCCCCAGGGCTGTGTTCTGAGCCCCCTCCTCTACTCCCTGTACACACATGACTGCGTAGCACAGCGGAACAACAACACCATCATCAAATTTGCTGATGACACAGTAGTGGTGGGCCTGATCTCTGCCAACGACGAAAGGGCCTACCTGGAAGAGGTAGAGAACCTGTCACAGTGGTGTCAGGAGAACTGCCTGTCCCTGAACGTCAGCAAAACAAAAGAGATGATTGTGGACTTCAGGAGGTCGGGGGTCAAGGACTACAGCCCCCTCAGCATCGACGGGGCACCGGTTGAGAGAGTGAACAGTTTCAAGTACCTCGGAGCCCACATATCCGAGGACTTGACATGGACCACACACATTGACAGTGTTGTGAAGAAGGCACGACAACGCCTCTACTTCCTCAGGCGCCTAAGGAAGTTCCAAGTCAGTCAGAAGATCCTTAGGAACTTCTACTCATGTACAATAGAGAGCATCCTGACCGGCAACATCACCTCCTGGTTTGGGAATAGCACTGCACAAGACCGTAGCAGACTACAAAGAGTGACACGTTCAGCCGAACGCACAATTGGAGGGGGGCTTCCCACCCTCCAGAACATTTACAACAAGCGGTGCAAGGGGAAGGCTAAGAGAATTATTAAGGACTCGAGCCACCCGAACAACTGCCTCTTTGAACTGCTGCGGTCAGGCAAGCGATACCGGAGTCTTAAGGCGAGCACAGAAAGACTCAGAAGAAGCTTCTATCCCCAGGCCATCAGGCTGCTAAACGAACAATAATCGCTAAACGAACAATAATCACTATGCAACAACCATCAAATGCACACAGCACACACACCCACACGCACACACTCACTCAAACAAACAACACACTGCAGCACCCACTCTCCACACTTTAGATCACACAAACACACTTACACTTTATATTTATTGATAAAGGATTTGCACTACAACTCGTACACCTACTGTGAATTGTACCTAAATTGCACCTCGTCCCATTTCTCCATTTCTGCCTTGCACTATATAGTATTGTATATTAGTACACTGCACAGTATTGTATATTGTATGGTAACTACGTCTATTCTGCATCGAACATTGTACATATGTCTAAACTGAACACTGTGACCAAATTTTTTTTTACTTCTAATTTTACTATGTTATTTTATTTCATACTTATCTTGTCTTGCACAGTCTCTGGAGCGCAACAGTAAGAAGCATTTTGTATAAAAGTATTCTGTACTTCTGTATGACAACTATTAAAGAAACTTGAACTTGAAACTTGATGAAGGATTGCACTACAACTCGTACACCTTACCGTAAATTGTACCTAAATTGTACCTCATCCCATTTCTGCTTTGCACTATATAGTACTGTACATTAGTACACTGCATAGTATTGTATATTATATGGTAACTCAGTTACGTCTATTCTGCATCGAACATTGTACATATGTCTATACTGAACACTGTGACCTCATTTTCTACTTCTAAATTACATGCTATACTATGTTATTTGATACTATCTTGTCTTGCACAGTCTCTGGAGCGTAACAGTAAGAAGCATTTTGTATGAAAGTATTCTGTACTTCTGTATGACAACTATTAAAGAAACTTGAAACACTCTTGCTCCCCCCCCCCCCCCTCCCCCTCCTCCTCAGACAGGAGGTCAATGCAGATCTTTTTTGTGGGGGACCAGAGATTGAGTTATGCGTCGTCACCTGAATGAGGACAGGAAGTAGAACACAGTAATCACTAACTGATGATAAAAATAGTCAAATCAGTGGTTTCTTGCCCCCACCCCGCCAGGCCAAAGGGGGGGGGGGGGTATATACAGATCCTTCAACATCTGTACAAGGATATAGTATATAGCAGCGTAACATAGAATAATAATATATTAAAATATTGTATAATACTGTATACCAATATTGTAACTGAGGGGTACAATTCCCTGACTGTATTGTTAGATATGATACTTACTACCACTACCTCTTGTACTTTAGACTCTGGCCACCCAGTACTAGGCATAAATAATTATGGTAAACACTCCCACGTAGATGAAACGATCCAACACAAATGTACCAAGTCGAAAGTCTGCGTTTAATAATAATTAATACATAGCAAAAGGTATGTAGAGCAATCACTTAATTACATTTATGATTTGAAATAGGATGCACTTTTATGGCAAATGAGTATTCGTTGGTATATCAATAGAGAACGTCCAATCTCTGGTGGCGCAGGCGGTAAATATACAACCTGGAATATTTAAGGAATAATAGCAATGATACTTTAATGATTATAGAACTGGATACACTAGGGGGGAATTCCGGTCGCTTGTAAGACAACTGGAGAAGGGGGGGGGGGGTAGAGTCTGGCTGTATCCGTCTGGCCGAGGGTATCCTGGGAGAACCCACGGTTGTGCGGCTCGGTGCCTCAGCGATCCTCGATCCACAGATGAAAGCAGTTGGACTCTCTGTGGGCCGGCTTCCTCCGGTCCACGATGGAGAGACGTGAAGCGACCTCGTCGTGTAGAGCGTCTCCTCACCTGTCGTCCTCTCCGGGGGGGGGGTTTCCAACACACGGCAGTGTTGGTCTTTATCCATAGAATAATCACTGTATACAAAGCATAATCCGTGCCTGGGAAGGCGGGCTGTCGTCGGTAGAATAATCCGGTATGCAGGTCCACTCGCTCGTCGGCTCTGGGGCTCCTCGGGTGCAGCCTCACATGGGGTCGGCCACCCTGGATAAGCAGCCAGTTCTCTGCCCGAAACGATGGGGTACTGACTACGATAGTATTCTCACCGCACGAAGCACTACATATGAATAGACTATTATTAGCTTAATAGACTACGTCCAACTCGACGATATAGTGCCAAATATGACTATTCAAATATTAATACACACGATGTCTCAATACCGATGGTAGGCCGAACTTGGCCTTACTCCCACACGTGGCATCGCGGGGAGGCTTTACGTCTGTCACTCTATTGGAGGGTAAGAAACTGGACTAAAAAAGGAAGTCCTACTTTAGTAGCGCAGTATATATACGCACTATGAACAAATAGTACCGTTAGTGGTGCGGTAGCCAGATTCCTACGCGGAACTAGGACTTGTTCGTACATGTTGAGCGGTACGTTTGAACTGGGTCTGGGGGGTATGGCAGCCTGGCACCAAGGTCTCGACCAATAGTAGAATGGAGACTATTATGGGATGTTCAGTAGGCTAGAATGGATATTCAATGCATATTGTACAAGGAATATACAAGGGATATCAGGGAATATTAGAGAATATACAAATACAATTAAATATATATATATAAATAAATATATATATTCGGTTTAATCTGGCCCTTCACAACAGCCACCCCCTGATTGGTCCCAGACCTAATCAGTTAAGCAGAGACAGATTAATCGCGTTGTCTATTTACACATAAGGGTTTGCTGTAGGGGTCAGTCAACTTCACAAAGTCATAGGGTTATAGGGTCATGGTCATCATCGATTGTGTCTGGGAGTTGGGGCAGTTCTATGAGCCTCGCCACGGGACGGGTGTAAGTGCGACCCTGGACAAGCACTTCAGCTGCTCGGACCTTGCCGTCGGCACCGGTGATCACTTTGCTTACGCGGCCGGCCGGCCACATAGCTCTGGGCAGTGATTGATCAATAATCATGACGACTGTTCCTTCTGTCAAATTGTCTCTCTCCTTTACCCACTTCTGGCGGGTCTGTAGAGACGGTAGGTAGTGTAGTAGGAAACTGCTCCAAAACTTGTCGGCTAATACTTGGCTGTACCTCCACATTCGTCGGCCGTTCGCTTCTTCAGGCCGGTACATTGTCTGGGGTAACGCGGGATCTAGCCGCCCCATCAGGAGTGTGTTGGGGGTAACTGGGTCGATATCCGCCACATCGCTGGAGACGTAGCCGAGGGGCTTAGAGTTCAATACTCCCTCAATCTCCGTGAGGACTGTCATTAGGACTTCTTCCGCCACAGTCTGGGCCCCAAGTACTGCGTACAGGGCTGTCTTTTGTTGTGCACTCTCTATGGTAGTACAATCATCTATGTTGGGGTCTGCGGAGATAACAGTGCTCAATCCACAGAACACAGGCTTCTTATTCTCAGCCTCCTCCTGACTGGCTTCCCTCGGGATAGGCGTGGGCCACTCTCCTTCCGGGAGCTTTAGGGATGCTGGGCCGTCACTGTAGACATTGCGACGGGTGAGGTCATCTAGGGGCATTCCCCGGGTGATGACGTCAGCTGGGTTCTGTTTGGTATCAACGTAGCGCCACTCTGTTTCTCCGGTTAACTCTTCGGTTAAGTCTTGAATCTCGGTGACTCTGACTCCCACGAAGACTTTGTACTTGCATGAGTCCGATTTGATCCAGGCGAGTACTGTCGTGGAATCTGACCACAGGATTGTTCTAGACACCGGTATGGTGAGCTCACGTTGGATGAGCGTGGCTAGGTGCGCTCCGGCTAGGGCTGCGCAGAGCTCTAGGCGTGGGATAGATTGTTGCTTGCGTGGGGCTATTCTCGAGCGGGCGAGGACAAATGCTGTGTAGATCTCTCCCCCCTCTTCTTGGGCCCGCAAGTAGGCTACTGATCCGTATGCGACCTCTGAGGCGTCACTGAAGACGTGTAAGTCCATTTTACATGTCTCTGGCCTCACCGTGGGTGGGAAGTAGCTTCGGCGCATATTAACGCCTGGGAGTGAGTGGAGCTCCATCTCCCACTCTCTCCAGGTGGATGTAAGGTGTGCGGGAATGGGGTCGTCCCAGCCCTGGTCCTTGTCCCACAATGCTCGTACAATCATTTTTGCCCTGGTGGTGTACGGTAGAATACATCCTAGCGGGTCATATTGTCGGGCGAGTGTTGTGTACACACTCCGTCTGGTGGTCGGCGCCGCCGCCGGCCTTCCCTGCTCCGTAGTCAGGGGCTTGTGTCTGTAGTGAAGCGAATCTGTTTTGAATCGCCACACCAATCCCAGGGTCATCTCCTGGGCTTCTCCCGGGATTGTAGCCATCCAGGTCTCGCTGCTGGCTGCCTTGTCCTCGGAGGAGAGGCTGCGCAGTACTTGCGGATCGCTGCTGGCCCACTGCCTGAGATCAAAGCCGCCTTTGATCAATGAGGCGCGGAGTTTAATCAGGAGAGCCTCGGCTTCTTCCTGGGTTGAAAGGCGTTGTAGACAGTTGTCTACGTAGAAGCTGTTCTTTACGCTGTGTCGGACCTCTTCGTCCGCTGCTGGGTCCTCTGCTACATGTTTCTGTAGTGCAAATGTAGCACAGCAGGGGCTGCACGTCGTTCCGAAGGGGAGGACTTCCCATTGGTAGATGGCTGGGTGCTCATCTCCTGGCTTCTCTCTCCATAGGAACCGTAACAGGGGCTTGTCCTCCTCTACTAATCTCACCTGCAGGAACATTCCTTTAATGTCCCCGCTGATGGCCACCTTTTCCTGGCGGAAGCGGAGTAGAACGCCGAGTAGGGAGGGGCCGAGTGTGGGACCGGGCAGTAACTCTTTATTCAGATTTTGGGATCCGATCTGGTAGCTGCAGTTAAATACTATGCGGTCTTTACCGTTGTGATGGACCTTGTGGTGAGGCACGTACCACGATTCAGTGGTCTGGTCAGCCTCTTTAATGTCCATCTTTGTGACGTGTCCCGCTGTGATGAGCTTCTCAATCTCAGCGCGGTATACACTCTCTTGGGCGGGGTTCTTGGCTAAGCGCCGCTCCGTGTTCAGCAGGTACCGTTCTGTGGCGTCTGTCTTGGCGTGGAAAGTAGGCATTCCTTCTCGCCGCAGGAGTGGCGTGGCGTATCTCAACACGCCGTTGACCGGGACTCTCTTGGTCCCTGTCTCGAGGAGGTGAATGGCGTAAATGTCATCTTTAGAGCGAATGTCTTTCTTTCCGTTCTTAAAGGGCATTTGTTCCAAGGTCCATAACCGCTCTACGTGTTGCAGGAGTGCGGTTTCTCCCTCTGTGACTCGGGAGTGGAGACATCTAGTGGCTGTACTTCGGTTGAGAGATTTGGCGAGCGGGCCTTGGAGAGTCCATCCCAAACGGGTCTCGACTGCTGCAGGACAGCCTCGGGGTCCGGTATGAACCCGGTCTATCGGGACAATGAGGTCTGCATGGTCGGAGCCTATCAACAGGGTCGGCATAGCATTGTCTATGAGCGGGATCGGTAACTTGCGCAGATGTGCATATTTCTCCATCAGCTTGGCGACGGGGTATGTGTACCGCGACAGTCCTATTTCTTGGCTGGTGAAAGCGTCTGTAATCTGGTACCGTCGCTCAGGCTGGCCGCTTGCTGCGATAGAGAATGAGACATTCTCGCCCTTTATCGTCTTCAAATCTCGTCGTATTGTCCGAATTGTCATTTGGGTTTCGCTTCCCTGCAGCCCTAGCTGGGCCGCAGCGGAGGCGAGCAGAAGGGTCTTCTCTGACCCGTCATCGAGGACGGCGTAAGTGTCCAGGACTTTATTCTGGTAGCTTAGTGTCACACGCACTACTTTTAGGAGTACTCGGGCTCCACTGCTGCTGGCGGGATCGATGTACATGACGCTCGCTTTGCTGCTGGATGGTGCGGGTGAAGGGCGCCGTCTGTTACTGTCGTGAAGTATGTCCAGATGGGCTCCATCGCACTTGGTGCACCTTTTCTTTAAGCGGCATTCGGCTGCCATGTGTGAGCGCGCACAGCGAAAACAGCGCTTGTTGGACTTTGTCCATTGACTTGCTTCCTCCGCGTTCAGCTTGGGGAAGGAGTCACATTGCGCTAGCCAGTGTTCTTTCTCACAGTAGGGGCACACTATCTTCCACTTCTCCGTTCTGGAGGGGGTACTGTGGCTCCTGCTGCTCGGTACTGACTCCGATTGGTGCATCACAGTCACCGATCTTCTTCCATCATTTAGTCGTCTGGTTCCTTCTCTGGAGCCAGGGGTGCTCCGTCCGAATGTATCTAGCCGTAGGCTGCTGACTTCTCTCGCCAGGAAGTCTGCTAGATCGAGGAGGTTCGGTTCGGGGCCATTCGGGTCTCGGTGGTCTCTCTGCCGCCTAAAACGCTCCTGTCGAGCGGGCGGCAGCTTCTCCAAGATCCTTTCCACATTTGAGTTGGCGTAAAGTTCATGCCTCCCCTTCTCTCTCTGCGCTCCCAACATCCCTACCAGGGACTGCACTCTGATGGACAGGTCGTCCAGTGCTCGATTGTCTATTGCTGGGGGTAAGCGGTCGATGTGTCGGATCTCCTGGATCACGTAATCCCATATGCGCCCATACCTCTGGTCCAATGCTACCAGCGCTGCTGTGTATGGGGTGGTGGAAGTCGCGTAGGCGGGCGCTATATTATGTGCGCGGGGTACCTTTAAGTGCTTCAGTAGGATGGCGTATTTATGGCGTTCATCCAATACATCCACCAACATGGTCTCCAGACACATGCGGAGTTCTGTATACTGGGCCCGGTTCTCTTGGGTGAAGTCGGGTACCATAGGTGTGCCAATGTATGACGCTGACTGTGGATACATCGGCGAGCGTTGGGGGAGAGGCCTCCTAGGCGAGTCTCCTCCCGCTCCTTGGTATGGGCTGGTACCGGCAGTGTACCATGGCCCGCTTGTCCAGGTGCTGTTCCTCGGTGCGGGTCGTGCGTCGTGCTCACCCGTGTATAGAGTCGGGGGTCTGTAGCGCAGCTCCGCGGGAGTATAGCCTGGGCTGTACCGGACCTCCTGGTCCGGTAGAGTACTGTGCTGTCGTCGGGCGTGGTTCTCCTCCTCTTCCTCTTCGTCTTCAGTTAGGTCATCCAGTGCTTGTAGTCTCTGGTTTAGCCTCTCCACAGGATATGCTGCTCCTTCCCGGTTGCTAGGTCTCGCTTGGACCGGTGGGGGGAGGTGGTCTGTGGGGGGTATAGACCTCGTCTGTTGGTCAAGTTCAGGGTTGTTTACTCGGCTAGGGGATGCCGCCCTGGAGGTGTGTCTAGACGAGTTCCTGGAGCCTCTGGCGGAGGGAGAGGGTGTTGTCCGTCTGATCAGCTGTTCTATTAGTTGCGCTTGCTGTCTGTCGCGCTCTGCGTCCCGTAGAGCACCAGCAGCTGCTCGCTGGCTGTCTGCTCGGTCTCGGGCCACATTCTCTTCCCTCTGAATGCGTCTTATTTCTAGACGTATATGCTCTTCTTCGCTCCGCTGCTGGATCTGCAGTCGGTCGCGTTCAGCAGCGGCGTTCAGGCTGATGAGGAAGGCCTGCTGTAGGGTCCTCTCTGCCTCGCTGGGGGAAGGCGGTTGTATAGGGGAGCCTTCCCTCGGGGTACTCCTTGCGGAGCCTTGGAGCTCTATCTCCACGGTGCTCTCCCCGTCTTCTTCCGTGCCGAGTTCTCTCTCGGTAGCGTTGTATTCCTCCCGGGACTCATCGGGGACTACTTCTTCAGTACTGGCGGGGTGTGAAGTCATGTCTGGTTCCCACTGGTCCCCACCGTGAACTTGGTCAGTTACATTAGAACCCGTAGGGGCCTCTATGGTCGGGGTAGTCTGGGCGTTGGGGTTAGACATACTTTTACTTTCTAGTTTTACCGCGTTTACTGTTAGTAGAAGACTAGGTTGTTGACTGACAGCGTAAGCCTCTAAGTACTGAGGGAGCCGTCGTTCGCGCTGCGGGCGTTGGTTAGGAGGATCGTTTCGTGGAGTGTTCATCATAGGCCATTTCAATATTAATAACACTATATTAATATTACACTAATTACCCTCCGGCTCGAAGGACCAATTGTAACTGAGGGGTACAATTCCCTGACTGTATTGTTAGATATGATACTTACTACCACTACCTCTTGTACTTTAGACTCTGGCCACCCAGTACTAGGCATAAATAATTATGGTAAACACTCCCACGTAGATGAAACGATCCAACACAAATGTACCAAGTCGAAAGTCTGCGTTTAATAATAATTAATACATAGCAAAAGGTATGTAGAGCAATCACTTAATTACATTTATGATTTGAAATAGGATGCACTTTTATGGCAAATGAGTATTCGTTGGTATATCAATAGAGAACGTCCAATCTCTGGTGGCGCAGGCGGTAAATATACAACCTGGAATATTTAAGGAATAATGGCAATGATACTTTAATGATTATAGAACTGGATACACTAGGGGGGAATTCCGGTGGAGAAGGGGGGGGGGGGGGGTAGAGTCTGGCTGTATCCGTCTGGCCGAGGGTATCCTGGGAGAACCCACGGTTGTGCGGCTCGGTGCCTCAGCGATCCTCGATCCACAGATGAAAGCAGTTGGACTCTCTGTGGGCCGGCTTCCTCCGGTCCACGATGGAGAGACGTGAAGCGACCTCGTCGTGTAGAGCGTCTCCTCACCTGTCGTCCTCTCCGGGGGGGGGGTTTCCAACACACGGCAGTGTTGGTCTTTATCCATAGAATAATCACTGTATACAAAGCATAATCCGTGACTGGGAAGGCGGGCTGTCGTCGGTAGAATAATCCGGTATGCAGGTCCACTCGCTCGTCGGCTCTGGGGCTCCTCGGGTGCAGCCTCACATGGGGTCGGCCACCCTGGATAAGCAGCCAGTTCTCTGCCCGAAACGATGGGGTACTGACTACGATAGTATTCTCACCGCACGAAGCACTACATATGAATAGACTATTATTAGCTTAATAGACTACGTCCAACTCGACGATATAGTGCCAAATATGACTATTCAAATATTAATATACACGATGTCTCAATACCGATGGTAGGCCGAACTTGGCCTTACTCCCACACGTGGCATCGCGGGGAGGCTTTACGTCTGTCACTCTATTGGAGGGTAAGAAACTGGACTAAAAAAGGAAGTCCTACTTTAGTAGCGCAGTATATATACGCACTATGAACAAATAGTACCGTTAGTGGTGCGGTAGCCAGATTCCTACGCGGAACTAGGACTTGTTCGTACATGTTGAGCGGTACGTTTGAACTGGGTCTGGGGGGTATGGCAGCCTGGCACCAAGGTCTCGACCAATAGTAGAATGGAGACTATTATGGGATGTTCAGTAGGCTAGAATGGATATTCAATGCATATTGTACAAGGAATATACAAGGGATATCAGGGAATATTAGAGAATATACAAATACAATTAAATATATATATATAAATAAATATATATATTCGGTTTAATCTGGCCCTTCACAACAAATATAATATAGTGTAATATAAATAGTATGATTTAGTTATATTATAATAAAATAACATTTTCATGTGTATATTTCTGTATATTTTTGGCCGGATAGTTGTATATTTAAGATTTTAGAATGTATATACCAGAATGTATATACCGGACCATATTTTATTCTATATTATATTCTTATTTTTAATATTATTATATTCTTATTCCTATTTTAGTCCTATTGACTACCTAGTTTATTGTTGTTCAATGTGAGCGATCTGTAGTAGTGCCGAATTTCCCTCGGGATCATTAAAGGATTTCTATTCTATTTCTATACATACATGCTTTCAGTTACTGAAGCACAGCGGCTCATCTGGACAACTCACCAGCGACATCTACTGGTTACATGAAGGCACTACAGGAGAAAGAGGGTCTGAGGTCAATACCTCTCAGCTTAGGCCGTATGGTGAAGGCTGTACCGTTTTATCCCGTTCCCACCTTGGCGAATTACACAATTTTCACTCTGGGTGAAAGATATATTGGTGTAGATTTCGGAACAAAAAGTTCTCCATTGACAAAATAGCCCATTTTGCGCAATCATAATTTTAAAGTCGGGACTAGATCTTTCCTCACGAACGGATATTTTTTCACCACAGAGTTTTATTTGACGCAATTGGTGCTAGTTTGGTCACGTATCTTGCGCTCGACCAATAGCAGCTCTCTTTGTTGCGAGGTCGTCGCAACAAAGAGAGCTGCTATTGGTCGATCCGGTGTCAACAAGGAAATTGCATCCACACCCCCCCCCCCCCCCCCCCCAACCTCCTCCAATGTACAGTTTCTATGTCAAATCAAATCACACTACTACTGTATAATCCTAATCCCCTCGCCCTATACATCCCAGCCCAGTCCACACGCTCATCCACCACCACACTTCCCAGGCAAGACTGGTGTTAATCATTCTCACCACTATCATCTGAGTCATCATCCCATGTAGCCCTATCTTCGGTTTCCTTAGAAACATTTGCACAGTTTTGGCATTGACAAAGATCTGTACATGGCAGTTTTGCAGACACACATGAACATCTTCCTGTCTCACATTGTCCTTGTTTGCAACCTTAGTGGACTACCTGCAACACACTATCAGGGGCCAGATTTGTAGTCATCCGTCATAGTCACTGTTAACTCGCCAACCTCGACATGCCACCCATGCCATACCTCGACATGCCACCCAACAGGTAATGGGGCACACATTATAGCTTTCAATGAATGTCTCATTATAGCTGCTTGGTAATTTGCCCTTTTGCAGCGTTGGTACAATGCGCCACTTGTCGGGGGCATAGAGTTCTGGCAAAGCCGATGCCATGCAGAATGCTTTATATCTGGCATCATTCACATTCTTAGCTGATGGCCATACAGGTGGCACACATATTTGCTAAGACCATCAAAGGTAGACTGGTCTAGGGTAATTCACCTTTCCCCTCCTCCCACACTGTGCAACATCCTGATGTACAATATCCACAGTGCAATACCCACCCACTACCGTCTGACACTGTGATTGTTATTTGTGTATTGCTATTCTGTATTATTGTTGTTATTTTGTATATTGTACATGACTATTTCATTTCATTGTATACTTGTATGCCGTGACAAATAAAACTCTTGACTCTTGATGACTAACATTGTCTTATTGTATAGCATTTAATGTTTCTGTATAGGATTTTATGTTTCTCTTTTATTACTGCACCTTAGGTTTGAGTCCCAAATCTCGTTGTATGCAAATATAATGACAATAAAGTACAATCTAATCTAATCAGGGTCCCCCATTTTCAATTCATCATGACATTTATGACACAAATCGATCTCTAAACAATGTTTGTATGTCTCCACAATGCAATGGTATGATTCTGGCCTGGTAGGTTAAGCCACCGTTCGATGCAGTTTCTATATCTATCCCACTGTGTCTGTGTAAAATCTTGTACACGTTCTTTCTGAACGGACGTGAGATGCATATAACATTGTTTAGACACATTTTTGCGAACTTTAGAAGGTGCTTTTCTGTCCATTTTAGTCCGTAACGTTAGAGTTTTGATTGATTGATTGAAAAGTTTATTAACAGATTGCAGAATGGGTACAGTACAGTACAGCTCAATACATACAATTGTTAAGGGGATGCAGACCAGAGAAAGACTTTCGTCTTGTTTACATCAGGGTCCCCCATTTTCAATTCATCATAACATATATGACACACACGACATACAGATAGACAGTACTGCTACATCTATACATTTATGACATACCAGATTTGCAAATACAGTACTGTTTGTGATACAAAAAGTGTCCAGAAAAAGCGTGTATATACATTTGACGTAGAAACTGTACATTGGAGGAGGTTGGGTAGGTGGGGTGGGGTTGGGTGGGTGGGTGGGGTGGGGTGGTGCGGGGGTGGCTGTACATTGGAGGTGGGGGGGGGGGGACGACGACACTGTACTCTGTACATTGGAATACTGACAAAGCCATAATTGGTCATTTACTGTACAACTGGGTTAGGACATTTGTAGGGGCCAGTTTCGAATTGCAGTCTCCCGTAGGTGTTCTTTGAGAGTGTTTTTGAAAGTGGGTAGTGATTCACATTCCTTTACACTTTACAGCTTTGGGTAGGGCGTTCCACATTGTTGTGGCATAATTGCGAAACGTGTTTAGTCCCTTGTTTGAGCCGAATCTGGGTTTAACATGATTTGTGGAGCTCCCTCTGGTGTTGTGATCGTGGTATTCACTGACCTTTGGGAAGTATTTCGACATTGATTGATTGATTGATTGATTGAAAAGTTTATTAACAGATTGCAGAATGGGTACAATACAGTACAGCTCAATACACACAATTGTTAAGGGGATGCAGACCAGAGAAAGACTTTCGTCTTGTTTACATCAGGGTCCCGCATTTTCAATTCATCAGGACATATATGACATACATGACATACAGATATTCAGTACTGCTACATCTATACATTTATGACATACCAGATTTGCAAATACAGTACTGTTTGTGATACAGAAGGAGTCAAGAAAAGGGAGTATATACATTTGACGTAGAAACTGTACATTGGAGGAGGTTGGGTGGGGTTGTGTGGGGGGGGTTGGGTACATTGGGAAATTGTCAACCATACTGGGTAATTTACATTGGAGGTGGTTGGGGGGGGGGGGGGGAGAAACACTGTATAAACAAGCAAAACTGTATATTGAGGGGGGGGGGGGGAGACACTGTACAAACAAGCAAAATTGTACATTGGACTATTGACAAAACCATACTAGGTAAATGACTGTACATTGGAGGGGGTTGGGTTAGGACATTTACAGGGGCCAGTTTTGAATTGCAGTCTCCCGTAGGTGTCCCTTGAGAGTGGTTTTGAAAGTGGGTAGTGATCCACATTCCTTTACAGCTTTGGGTAGGGCGTTCCACATGTACATGGGTACCTTGGTCGTGTAGTGTATCTTGTGGACAAGGCTCATTGCAAGTTGCTGTACTCCGTCGTCTACTCTAAGCCATCCTAGGTTGTTAAAGTGGGCAGGGGTGAGGTGGGTTCTAGGAGTCAGGTCAAGCAGTAGTGTGACTAGTTTGTTTTGAGATGTTTGTAATTTGGTTTTTAGTGCCTTTGAGGTGCAAGCATAGTCGTAGTACCCTTGAATGAGTGCTCCTGCCAGAGTCTTCAAGGTATTCTTGTTTACCAGAGGGGAGTTCCGGTACAAGAATCGAGTTTGTTGGTTGACTTTTTTTATTACATTGGATGCCATTTTGTCACAGGAAAGATTAGCCTCTAGGATGGAACCCAGGTAGGTAATTTCATCTTTCCTTGTGACAATATTGTCACCCACTGTAACTGAGAAGCCGTCGGTCTTGCTGAGTTTGTTATTTGAACCGAAGAGAATGGACTCTGTTTTGCCCATGTGTAATGATAGTTTGTTGTCGGCGAGCCATATGCAGATTTTGCCTAGTTCCGAGCTGAGAGTTTTTTCAACCTGTAACTTGTTCTTGTCAGAGACCAGCAGGGCTGAGTCGTTCGCAAACAGGCACAAGTTGCAGTCACAAGCTGACGACATGTCATTTGCATAAATTAGGAACAGTAGCGGTCCTAGTATGCTTCCTTGTGGAACACCACAGTTCACTGTATGTATGTCACGACTTGTCACGTGTCTGTGGCTGTAGTGTGTGTGTAAGCCCAAGACACATTTCCCAGCTGATGGGACAATAAAGTGACTCTTGACTCTTGATATCAACTCTTTGAGATATATAGATTAGACATTAGAGACGATGGACTTGGAGGTTGGAAGTTTTCCATTGCCTCTGTTTTGCGACACTTCAGTCTGAGCTCACAGGTGTCGTAAATCAACCAAGGGGAGGAGTCTACGGGGCCGCGGAGGCGTGAATACTTTCCCCAAGGCAGTTGTCCTTCCGCGTTCGGTTTACGCGGGCTGATTGGCCACTGACGCTTCTCTCAACGCCCAATCGCGTTACTCCTAACGCTCGCTCCTAACTTTCAGAACTTCTCTCAGTTCCACAAGTCCATCACATCAATATACTACTATCAACTAACTCGCTACCGCCATGCATTCAATATACTAACTAACTAGCACATCAATGCACTAACTACTACCGCTGTGCATCGCTATACTGCTACCGCCGTGCATCAATATACTAACTATTGATGTGATGTCGATTGATATGAATAGCTAGTTACGTTAATATAGAGAGATGAAAACAATACGTTATTTATATTGATGTGATGCCGATTGATATGAATAGCGAGTTACGAGATGAAAACAATACGTTATTTATATTGATGTGATGTCGATTGATATGAATAGCGCGTTACGAGATGAAAACAATACGTTATTTATATTGATGTGATGTCGATTGATATGAATAGCGAGTTACGAGATGAAAACAATACGTTATTTATATTGATGTGATGTCGATTGATATGAATAGCGCGTTACGTTAATATAGAGAGATGAAAACAATACGTTATTTGTTGTGAAGGGCCAGATTAAAGCTGAGAATCTACATTTATTGTTTTATATACCTTGTATATTATTTATATATACACGTTATATCCCTTTAAGCCTGCGTTTGAATCCTAGTAATATTCGCTTTCCTTATTGGATAACGCTATCGGCGCCAGACCGCAAGCCCCCAAAGTCGCAACATGCCCGGAGACAGCGCATTGATTCGAGACGAGAACTGAGGTTCGGCACTAGAACGCCACTTAAGTATATATACGGCGGCAGGTGCGAACAGTAGCTGTTCATCGTTCGCTGTTCATCGTTTATCACGCAGTGTGATTCTAATGTAGTGAGAAGCAGTTCGTCTAACAGAGCGTTGAGAACCACGTGCGAAGTGAATAGTAAAAGTGTCAGATTTAATGCAGTAACGTCAAGTTCGACTTAGCTTAATGTGAAGTAAAGAGTCGTTAATTATTGTGTATCGTGCCAACAGCAGTTCGTTCGTGTGTAGCATTACCCAGCAGTTCGTTCGTTTAGCTAGTGGACCTTAGCCAGGGTGCGTGGACTAAATACATTGGTGCCAGTACCCGAGGAGGCCTAGTCGGAGAACCTACTGGACATGTGCACATTGGAACCGACGGCGGCGATTGCAGAACCAGTATTGGTTGGATTATATTGATTGTGGAACGTACCCTTGGAGAAGAGCATCGTTAATCTCCACTGTCGTTTGGATTTAACCACCTTGAGGATCTACATTCGGGCTGGCCTCATGGACCGAGGCTAGCTGGCTATCATCATTGCTATCGTGCAATTGGATTACAATTATTGCTTTGATGCTGAGCTTTGGATTACAAGGACTGGATTCTGTACGTGAACCCCCTTCTTCTTCAATTGATCAGACTGAGTATCCGAACATTCCTCTCTCCTCCAGAGCTTACAACTCTAGGAGGAACCCATTGTCTCCAGCGGTACCAGCGTTTCCCCCTATAATTGCCATCCTACGCCAGGCGGCGTTAGCCTAGTACCCCATCGTAGGAATTATTCTATTCCCACTGACTTCTGCTACTGACTGATTTATGCATATTCTTCGCCATACAAGCGCGACCCTAATTCTCATATCTGTACATTTACTGCATAATAATAAATACCCTCAATGATATTTCTTTGTCCCGTGCCGTGTTATTATGAGTGTCTGCCATATTTAGATGTACTGTCTGGCCAGTAATACAAATAAGTACATAACTAGCAGTGGTTTAATCTATCACAATCTTTAATACAGTCAGGGTTTTGTAACCCCTCAGTTACATTATTTATATTGATGTGATGTCGATTGATATGGTAGCAGTATAGCGATGCACGGCGGTAGTAGTTAGTGCATTGATGTGATAGTTAGTATATTGATGCACGCACGGCGGTAGCAGTATAGCGATGCACGGCGGTAGTAGTTAGTGCATTGATGTGCTAGTTAGTTAGTATATTGATGCACGGCGGTAGCGAGGTAGTTGATAGTTAGCAGTATATTGATGCAGGTAGGTAGCTGATGTGATGGACTTGTGGAACTGAGAGAAGTTCTGAAAGTTAGGAGCGAGCGTTAGGAGTAACGCGATTGGGCGTTGAGAGAAGCGTCAGTGGCCAATCAGGCCGCGTAAACCGAACGCGGAAGGACAACTGCCTTGGGGAAAGTATTCACGCCCACCGGAGCGAGTTCCAGGGGCGTGACGTCATCTAAGATGGCTGAGGGGAGGAGTCTACGGGGCGACCGAAGCGAATTACCAGGGGCGTGACGTCATCTAAGATGGCCGCGCGTCGCTGTTAAGTTAAAACCAGCGGCTAACTTTTCTACAGCCAGACTGTTTACACGGAGGAGCTTTTAACTCGCTTCTCTGGTACAAAACCCTGATCAAAGGACCAGTTAAACACAACACATGTGTTATCGGTCACCGTCAAGGCGTCAACTCCTCCGTGCAAACATTACTGACTTTGAACCCGATTGTGAAGCAGATCAAGTGTGTTGTTGTCTTTGTTGTGAGTCGGACCAGAGACATGAAACGAGTCTCTTGCTAACGTCGCTGTGGAGAACAGAACTGTACTGGATCAACACGTAAGTACAGTTATTTACATTGTTTTCACTTTACAGAAACATGCACTGTTTTCTATCACCCAACAACTGGGAAAAAGATCAAAATAAGAGGCAAAATAACATGTACAACTACCAATGTAATCGATATGCTCAAGTGCCCATGTGGTCAGGTAGATAATCTCCTACTGAGGAGAGAAGCATGGTGGATCCATTATCTTAAAACTATGGCACCAACAGGACTCAATGAGGACTTTGACATGAGACCTTATTTATACATTTAACTTATAGAGGGAGACAGTCAATAGACTTTGTTTTTAGTTTTTGTTTTCAGTGGCTACGACTTGTACCAAAATACTTCCCAAAGGTCAGTGAATACCACGATCACAACACCAGAGGGAGCTCCACAAATCATGTTAAACCTAGATTCGGCTCAAACAAGGGACTAAACACGTTTCGCAATTATGCCACATCAATGTGGAACGCCCTACCCAAAGCTGTAAAGGAATGTGAATCACTACCCACTTTCAAAAACACTCTCAAAGAACACCTACGGGAGACTGCAATTCGAAACTGGCAAATGACCTAACCCAGTTGTACAGTAAATGACCAAGTATGGCTTTGTCAGTATTCCAATGTACAGATGTACAGAGTACAGTGTGTCCCCCCCCTACCCACCCCCCCCCCCCCCACCTCCAATGTACAGCCCCACCCAACACCACCCCACCCACTCAACCTCCTCCAATGTACAGTTTCTACGTCAAATGTATATACACTCTTTTTCTGGACTCTTTTTGTATCACAAACAGTACTGTATTTGCAAATCTGATATGTCATAAATGTATAGATGTAGCAGTACTTGTATAGATGTAGCAGTACTGTCTATCTGTATGTCACTATGTATGTCATATATGTTATGATGAATTGAAAATGGGGGACCCTGATGTAAACAAGACGAAAGTCTTTCTCTACTGTACTGTACCCGTTCTGCAATCTGTTAATAAAGTTTTCAATCAATCAATACCCTGAATGAATGAAAACTTTATTAACAGATTGCAGAATGGGTACAGTACAGCTCAATACATACAATTGTTAAGGGGATGCAGACCAGAGAAAGACTTTCGTCCTGTTTACATCAGGGTCCCCCATTTTCAATTCATCGTATATGACATACATGACATACAGATAGACAGTACTGCTACATCTATACATTTATGACATACCAGATTTGCAAATACAGTACTGTTTGTGATACAAAAAGAGTCCACAAAAGAGAGTATATACATTTGACGTAGAAACTGTACATTGGAGGAGGTTGGGTAGGTGGGGGGGACTGTACGTTGGAGGTGGTTGGGTGGGGATGGGGGGGTTGAATAGGAGTGGGGGAGGTTGGGTAGGAGTGGGGGGGGGGACACTGTACCACTGTACAAGCAAAACTGTACATTGGAATATTGACAAGACCATACTTGGTAATTTACTGTACATTGGAGGAGGTTGGGTTAGGACATTTACAGGGGCCAGTTTCGAATTGCAGTCTCCCGTAGGTGTTTTTTGAGTGTTTTTGAAAGTGGGTAGTGATTCACATTACTTTACAGCTTTGGGTAGGGCGTTCCACATTGATGTGGCATAATTGCGAAACGTGTTTAGTCCCTTGTTTGAGCCGAATCTGGGTTTAACATGATTTGTGGAGCTCCCTCTGGTGTTGTGATCGTGGTATTCACTGACCTTTGGGAAGTATTTTGACATGTACATGGGTACAATCTTGTAGACCAGGCCCATTGCAAGTTGCTGTACTCTGTCGTCTACTCTAAGCCATCCTAAGTTATCAAAGTGGGCAGGGGTGAGGTGGATTCTAGGAGTCAGGTCAAGCAGTAGTCTGACCAGTTTGTTTTGAGATGTTTGTAATTTGGTTTTTAGCGCCTTTGAGGTGCTTTGGTACCATGAGGTGCAGGCATAGTCGTAGTACCCTTTGCACTGTACACTGTTGCCTGTTGCCTATCTGTAAATGATGTCTTAATACTGTGTTTAGTATAGATATTTCTCATACAAAATCTCCTTTCAGACTATGTCATGGGAGGAGAAGCTATGGGTGTAGCCTCTCTCTCTCCACTGTTTATCAGGACTCCTTCATTCATCAGAGCTGTTGTTTTTACGCTGTATTATTAATCTACTATGCTTCCATTAGTCCCCCACTATCCATGACTCTTGTGAGTTCTGATCAGATCAGGGTCGGGCTACTCCCGTCTTGATTTTCTTTTCTTTTCAAGTTGATAATTTGATAAATGATATTTTCAGCCTACAGCATACTGTGTGTGTGTGTGTGCAGGGAGCGAAATAAACTCTACCCGATTTCTTACCTGCCATGCTGATGCGATGTAACTGGACACTTGTTGATGTCGGGAGCTATCAGTAGCTAGCCAGCTGGATAACGTTACACAATGCCTACAAGTGAATAGTTGACTGGGTCATTTTGTAACAGTAGCTAACATCAGCTCACGGAGGTCTCTCTGACTAGACTAACGTCAGTCACGGTGACTGTGTGTTTACATGCAGCATACAGAAACAGGTAGGGGAGGTTTAGGAGCAGCAATGCGCTGTCTGTGCTCAGACAGCGAGTGAGAACTCCGCTCAGAATTTGATCATGATTTTCGGTTTTCACATGACCATTTGATTGGCCGCCACACGGCGGGCTGACCTCATAGTGGGAGGAGCCAAACGTATAAACTGAGCGCAAATGGCGGGTGGCGCTCTCTAGTTTCGCCCCCTGTGTGTGTGTGTGTGTGTGTGTCTCTCTCTCACAGTCAGTGGAAGGGTCTGTGGGTGACCACAGGTCTAATGTTGACTGAGAGACCGCTATTGTGCTCTTGTTGTAATCACTCATTACTACCTTTTTAACGTGTGATTAATGTTTTTATTCCGTTTTTAAATGCAGCTAAACAAAATGCGTTTTTCTCATCTTCTGTCTAGGTAGCCTCTGGTTCTGAAGCTGGGATCCTGAGGAGCAGTAGACGTTCTGTTCTGCGTGTTGCTGTAGTACGTAGCGAGCTGGCTGTAGCAGGGACCATGGCACTGTCCTACAAGAAGGACCTGGACAAGTACAAGGAGATGGACGAGGATGAGATCCTTAACCAGGTGTCTGCCGAGGACCTCAAACAGCTGGAGCCGGCCCTGGAGGAGATGGACCCTGAGGTAAAGGCTCGGTACAGCTGCCTGGCACAGGTTCTTTTGGGTCTTGTGATCAGGGTTTCCGTTGTCCGGTAATTACCGTTTTTTTACCGGGGAAATCTGTTGAAGTCCGACACATATTTAAATATCTCCGGTCATAATGTCCTGTGAAAATAATTCCCTCTAAGCACAATTTGAATTGTATTAAAAAATAGTTACATTTGTGGGGCGGCTAGGTGGTGTAGTGGGCAAGGCACTCGCCACCAGTGTGGAGACGCTAGGATTCGCGTGTTCGAATCCAGCTCTCCACATTGTTTTCAGTTTAGCTGGTCGTCCGCAGTAATACACATTGGCCGTATTACGGGGAGGGAAAACTGAAGGGTGGGGATCGAACGTTGTGAACAAGCGACTCCTACAAGTCGGTTGGTGCGCCTGCGCAGTAGAATCAGGAAGTGTCGGGGGCAGCGTGAGCCTCCCACGCGTTACTCCTCGACACTGAGAGATCGAGCTGCGCAGGTGAAAAGATGCGACTGCTGTTACCTCAAGTACCGGAGGGGACTTGTGCTATGTATGACTTAGTCCACATTGCAGCCGGCTTGTGGGAGGCAAGAAACAGCGTTCGTGACAGGGGAGGGTTGAAATTGGATGATACGAAATTGGGATGGGAGGAAAAAATAGAAAATGGGAGAAAAAGTGGATCAAAAAAAAAATAGTTACATTTGTTTCATTGTTGCTTCACCAAGCGGGTCTAATAATGACAACGATGTGTGTTCTATTATGATATGTGTGTACTGTTCTGATAACGACTATTGGTGAAGCGATGTCGAGATTCATTTGGTTTGGCAGCGGGAGCTAGATTTGCGAGAAGCATGCAACTGCAGAGCCGCAGAGCTGACAAGTTGTGCGCGCACAGTGCAATACTCCAATTCAGCCATTGGCAATTCAGCTGTTGGGTGGGTGGCGCTGCTGAGCGGTCCCCAGACCGGACCTGAGAGCGCCGCTGGCTCTGCGGCTCTGCAGTTGCATACTATTGGTATGTTCTTCATTGGGAGGCGGAGATATAATAGTCATCACGCAACGTTTATATTTCACGATAATGTTGCCGTCTCTCTCTGCCAAATTTCTCAGTTCTTCGCTTGATATAATTAATACAAATGTCCAATATAACGGAATTCGTTAGCTCATAAAAATTTGATTATAACACACTGCTGTATTTAATGTCGGGCCGACTGCCCAGACACCTATTTGATTTAATGTCAGCAGCAGCACGGAGTCTCTGGACTTATTTTATTTGGAATATAATGACTATACGCAAAAGTAGCCTAGTTTTAAGTTAAAATATTATAAATCTACATGCCTTGAGGATGTCATTCTTTATATAGCCTGCCTATCAATTGTTTTTAAGCTCAATAAACGCTGACCGGAATTGATCCCATTTGTCCGGTTGATTGAAATCTTGCAGGACACAGAGACCGGCAACAATTTTTTCTAACAGATACCCTGCTTTTGATATGATTTCAACTTTTCAACTCATCGGTAGCTTGCTAAATCCAACAGCTTGTCCCAGCAGAACGACTCGCACAATATGAAGGCTTGCCCTAAGGTTTATAAGCAGGCAGCTATCAGTGTTTCCCTAGATTTGTTTTCAGACAACCGTCAGTGTCGCCACAGACTAGGGATGTCATGATTTGAGATTTTGATGGTACGATTATTGTCTGAGGAAATATCTGTCAGTTTTCACAATTTATTTTAAAAATATTATTTATATTATACTGTATATAGCCCATGATATAAATACAAATCTATGTTCCTTTTGAACAAAATAGATAGATCTCTGTTTCTGCATCAGGATTGTTGAAGATAATGTCAAAAAGAGTAGCCTATAACAGATTTACACACACCCCAATGTTTCCCCTATCATAGCCATTAGTGGGCGTCAATAGCCAAGGTGAGCAGGAGGCAGAAGGAGTTAGAAAGAGGGTTGAAGGAGTTAGAAAGAGGGTTGAAGGTGGCGAGAGGCAGAAGGAGTTAGAAAGAGGGTTGAAGGTGGAAGTTATTTGGTGGTCATATTATACATACAAATACAACATATTGTTCTTATCAGCATTTAACATCAAAGCAGCTGCCGTCGGTCCTCCAACGCCCCTGGCTCAGAGAACAGCTCTGATATTTACATTTAGTCATTTAGCTGAAACACTTTTATCCAAAGCGACTTTCTCACTCACCCATTTGGTTCCATTCCATTCCGTACCGTCCTCATTCCGGTTTGGATGCGAACTTCCCCCCTCCCTCTCCCCCCTCTAGTTTGTGTACACACTTCAGTCTTGGTTCGCTCCGGGTTCTGTTTACGGTTTGCTTTTTGAGCGTTTACGCTTGCCGTAGGCGATGATGTCACGCTTGAAAATGTAAACAGGAAGTGTGTTAACACGGAGACTGGAGACTGTATGCTGATATAAAAGAAACAAATAACCAATAAATATGAAGTTATATTTGAACCTCTGTTGTCAAGCCTTGTCAATATAACCCACCCCCCTTTTCTCACGAGTGGAACTCTGTTGTAGAGTCCGCTTTTGAGCGTTTTGCAGGGTTAACGATAACGCTAAGCTAACGGCTAACGCTAGTTAGCTTAGCCTTTTACTAGTAACATTGCTCGCATCGATTATATTGAATGTCATTGATCTACTGGTCGACCATGGCCGACTGGTTGGGCACCACTGGTCTAATAGAAATAAATGCATTCGAACAAGAAAGTATAGTATACAGCAATGGCTAACGCTAAGCTAACGGCTAACGCTAGTTAGCTTAGCCTGTCCAGCAGCTGGACTGGATCCAGCAGACTGGATGCTGATATAAAAGAAACAAATAACCAATAAATATGAAGTTATATTTGAACCTCTGTTGTCAAGCCTTGTCAATATAACCCACCCCATTTTATCACAAATGGATGGTGTTGTAGAGTTCGCTTTTTGAGCGTTTCCCAGGGCTAACGCTAACGGCTAACGCTAGTTAGCTTAGCCTAGTCTAGTATAGCCTGTAGCACTTATTTTTCAGCAAAGAACGTGCAATAAACAAAACGGATACATTCACTGTGTGTTCTGCCTCTCATTTGTTGATGAAACAAAACTAACATCAACACAATTGAACACCAAAAGCTGAGTTTAGTCTCGTCGGCGCTGATTTTGTTAGCTTACATGCTAACGTGAATTGAATATGCCAGTATAACAGTATAGCATTGTGGCAAACGCTAAGCTAACGGCTAACGCTAGTTAGCTTAGCCTGTTCAGCACATTATCCCATCGCTCGTGGCAATTATATTCCATGTCATTGATCTACTGGTCGACCACGGCCGACTGGTTGGGCACCACTGGTCTAATAGAAATAAATGCATTGAACAAGAAACCAATGTATAGACATAGCATGGCAAACAAAATTGCCAGGCCTAATGCGAGCCAGAAGTGCTGTGCTTTGTAACGTGGCTTCATGTTTTCATCCACTGAGCTGTGAGGCTCCACATGCTTGTTTGGTTGCGGTCTGAACTCTCAAATTGCACATAAATATCGTTTTTGTGGGTATTGTCCAGTTGTTGCTGTGTGGTTTTATCTGCCCAAAATTCAAGCAAGCATGAAAAGCATTACAGTAACGACGTTGTGTGTCACGCCCCCCGCTCCCACTGGCGCGCATTCGAAACCACCTATTCCAAGCGTCCCAGGTTCAGCGGGGGGTAAAACGAATCAGCGCCGGTTCGATCCCAAAAGGGGTGTGTCCGTCTGAGTGAGAACACTCCCCCCCGTCCCCGGGGGCGCTGATTCGATCCCAATAGGTGAGTGAGAAAGGCCCCTTACAAGTTCTGTACGACAAGTCATCAGGAAGGGCACAACTCTTATCAGCTGAGTAACAGTGTTGAGTGCTACAGTGTAGGTTAGTTTATGTCAGCCTTTTCGGTTCCCCGAAGCAGGTTTGTCTAAATCAGTGGTTCCCAAAGTCGGGGTCGCGACCCAAAGGTGGGCCGCGAGCAGCCACGGGTGGGCCGCGAGATGATTTAATTTTTTTTTTTTTTTTTTTAATTTTAATTTTTTTAATTTTTAATTTTTAATTTTTAATTTTTAATTTTTAAATTTTTAAATTTTAAAATTTTTTGTCAGGCCACTGAACTTAGAAGCAGGCCAGGACAGTGTTTCTAGTTGTATTCTAAAATGTGACTATATGGTTTTATATTAACTTAATAAATAAACAAAAACGAAAAATCTACTTATTTCAACGAACATTTCAAACTAAATAACAGATTATGCACATAAAACACTGAAAATAACCGAAGCAACAATAGTATTTTAATGAGGCTATTATTATTATTATCATTATTATTTTGCAACAAGTTAGCCCTCTCATAAATAGCACATATAAATGAATAACTAACTTGAACTAACTTAATAGGATTGAAGTGATATCTGGCAAAAAAAAAAAAAAAAGCCTGACGATGTGCATTGGGCCGCGGCTCTCTGACGCCTTACTTTCTGGGCCCTGGCCTGAAAAGTTTGGGAACCCCTGGTCTAAATCACTATGGCAACAGATCGAAAAGTTTGAACCTGCTCCAGCGCAGGTTTAGTTCAGTTAGCTGGATAAACTGGCCACTCCCTTGCAAAAAAATGCCAGCTCCCTTCCTCACAGAAATCATTATACCATTCTGAATTATGTTTTTGTGTTTCGTTTTTTCTAGAGGGGGCGTTTGAAATGTAAAATAATAGACCTCAAATGCTGATAATAAATCATATTCAGCGGCAGCTTATGGATTTACTTAATAATAATAACCTAAATAATGCACGTCATAGCTATACGGTGCTCGCGAGTCGCGACACACACTATGTGGTTATTCTAATAACGGAGCATTGCAAATGTGAATCCCGCAGGGATATTTTTAATGAATGAAACCTATCGGGCGTTTGGCTCTGATTCGTTTAATATTTTCCGCTGTGGATGCATTTGCTTAACGGAGTGCCCGGATTGTGTTTCATTCAAGCATAAATTGAAGCGTCTTTATGCATGGATTGTGGATGTGAATTACAAGGAATCTGAATCTGTGGATTGTTGAATTGTATCACTGTCACTCACACGTTATTGTGATATTGTAACTGGGATTAAAATGTCTGAGGAGATGCGCTGTTTGGTGGATTTTATGACGTGGACGTGACTTGAGAAAAGTGAATGAGCAATTGCAAGCCTTTGACGTTTTGATGAATGAATTTGAGAAAATGCATTTATCTGTTCAAGCACTGTTAGTGTTATCTGATGATGAACAAGAGGGTCATGAACATGACTGGTGTCACTGGTATAAACAAAAGGTTAATCAATTCAATTCAATGCATGTATGGATGATGTCCGAAACAGATTAAAACCTGATTAATAGTGAAACTGTATAGCCTCCAAGCCTCTCTGGCACGTTATTTCGGGGGTCAGGCCTTGAAAACTTTGGGAACCATGTATTTATATAGTACATGATACCTAAGCCACGTCATATATTAATTCGTGTCAATTAGATACTATTTGGGCTTGTTTTTATCTACTTATTCTGAAAGAGTTGAACTAATTATTTTCGCTAGCAAGATCTCATTCGATTATTCATTCCATTAAGCCTACTGCCAGCAGGCACATTTAAAGAAATATAATCTGATTGATTGGGGTAATGAGGGACTTAAAATGTGCCTATAGATATGCATTTAACTTGTCTGCGAGGCTATTGAGCCGTACTGTATTGTACCCATTCTGCAATCTGATAATAAAGTTTTCAATCAATCAATGCCGTTAGAAAATCAGGATTTCTGCGATCGACATCTGATGCCTTTTCAGGTGAGGCGGCCGCGCGCAATTATCCTGAGTAGTCAAGTCTGGTTCGAATTATGGTTTCAATCATCGCGTTAATTGAATCTGGCTAATGGGACTTTTGATCGACTTAGTTGAACCAGGTACGGGGAATAGGGCCCTGGCCAACATGGTAACCACACAAACCCTGAAGGAAAATGCTCAAACATTGTTCTTTTCTTTTGTCTCTCTCCACACAATCCCAAGCGTACAGTAACACCTATATATCTTCAGTGATCCCACATTCCAAATGGCTTAATAATGGTTTTCGTAGCAGAGTAAACAGGGAGGATGTTTGGGAGCGTTTTTTGTTTCCCCATCACTAACAAATACTACCATTTTTGATATCTCAAAACACACCGGTTGTGCTTTCTGCATGGACTTAAATCACTCCCATTTTGTAAACGCCTCTTATCCATTTAACACAGTTAACCAGTTAGTATATACTGTGAATATACATCTCTTGACCAACTAACTGTCCTGCTGTTTAACTGTCTCCTCCAGAATGCACTCCTCCCAGCAGGCATGCGTCAGAAGGACCAGACGGTAAAGAAAGACGCAGGGACCTACGACGGGGAACGACTGCTCAGCTACCTGGAGAAGGACGCTCTGGAACACGAGGACAGAGAGGATGTAGTGCCCTTCACTGGGGAGAGGAGAGGTGTGTGTGTGCCCTTCACTGGGGAGAGGAGAGGTGGGTGTGTCTGTGTTAGGAAGATTGAGACATTACACTGAGACTAGTGATGCACCGATGTGAAAATTGTGGTCGATACCGATAACCGATATTAATATTGCTGTTCTGGCCGATACCGATATTTACCGATGTCGATATCTCTGTATAGAAAACACTTTTTTATGATAATCAAATAAAGAGCTATTTTTTTTTTTTATTAACCTTTGTAACTTATTTTCAGAAATGACAGATATTTTGAAACTATTTAAGGCCAAAACATGTAAAAAAGATAAATGTATTTTTTTTTTTTTTTTAATATCGGCCCTATCTTGATATCGGACCGATACCGATGTGTAAAAAAAACGGCCATATCGGCCGATATTATATCGGTGGCCGATATATCGTGCATCACTAATTGAGACATTACACTACATTCAGTCCCTTTTGAGATTGCTAAATGAAAACCTCTCTCACCCGTTGCTTTGAAGAAGGTCTCTGACTGAACGCTTGCAATAAAAAAAAGCGATTGTTGCATAGCGTAGATCTGAGTGTGGATGCTTTCTTCATTCAGTCGGCAACTAATGGCCTAATAAAAGCTCTTGCCAACAAGTAGATAGCCGTGTACTTTTATATATAAAAACCCTGCAAAGCAAGCATTGTTTAATTACAGAGGATCTGCTAAATCCTGGACGACCTGTGCAGTTGGTCGGGTACCATATTAAAGTCGAGTTTAACTTCATTAATCCCTGTAGGGAAATGATTCTCTACATCCTAAGCACTTAGGAGTATTGACAGCCACAGACAGACGCGTGATTACGAAACCAAGCCGCATTTCTCGGAGACGCTCTCTGATTGGTCGACACCTGTTTCTACACTGGTTAAGCCAGGGGTCAGCAACCTTTACTATCAAAAGAGCCACTTTTCCCCCGTCCCACAAAATAAAATGCTCAGGGAGCCGCACAACCTATTTACCCTTAAAATGAAGATAACACAGTGTATAACGTTTTATATATCCCCAAGCATACCCCACATTTAGCATAAAACGCCTGACAATTGCATACCCAAAGTAATTTGCGATTTATTATACTTTATACTTATAGCACACAGTTTGTTGCATTAATGGGATTATAAAGCAACAAAAAGAAAATGTTTGACTTTTTAATTGCTGTTTTTACCAAAGGAAAACCTCAAACTCTTATGAAGAGGAGAACAAATACTGGCTGTGTAGACCTATTTTTTAATAAAACACAGAAGAGGAGACAAAACACTGGTGTCTGTAGACCGACTTTGAAATAAAACCCTGAACTATTCAGGTATATTTGAGTCCTTCCCTTATTTGTGGAACATTTATAAAATAGAAAGTAGTCCACTTTGAAAAAAGAATACCATGTGTAGACCTACTTTGAAATAAAACAGAGAAAAGGAGAAAACACACTGGCATCTGTAGACCTACTTTGAAATAAAACCCTGAACTATGCAGCTCTATTAGAGTCCTTCCCTTATTTGTGGAAAATCTATCAAATAAAAAGTAAATTTTTCATTGTTCGCAAATTTCGCACCACATATCAGGCATACAGGTAAGCCTTTTGTTGACTAAATATCTTAGTTGATGAAATATTTTTTCATTTCAGTGTCACAGTATGACATCTATCTCCAAAATAAGATTTTTTTTTTTTTTTTTTGGCCAGGGAGCCGCAGCTGATTGGCTAAAGAGCCGCATGCGGCCTCGAGGCTGCAGGTTGCCGACCCCTGGGTTAAGCTTAGGCACTCTTCGAAGTTGGTTAAGGTTAGAGTTTGTCTTAGAGCGTGACGGCAAGTTATTTCGACGGTTAAGCTTAGGCCCTCTTTCGAAGTTGGTTAAGGTTAGAGTTTGTCTTAGAGCAGGGGTCTCAAACTTGCGGCCCGCGGGATGATATTTTGCGGCCCCCTACTTGACATCAAAGTTTAGTGTTAATGCGGCCCGCGCGCAACTGTTTGCCGAGTCGTTGAGCGATAGTTGGACGTTTTATGGGGCTGCGGCACTGCAGATATACCCTACTCCAATGATCCGCACGGACATTAGACGGTGTAGCACTCGCTACCCAGTCTGTACGCTAGTAGCTAGTATTACCGTTTATGTTGTGATTTTCGATGCAAAATAATTATTCAACTTTCTCTTTTGAGACTCCGCCTCAGACTCTTATCCTTTGGCACTTGGAACTTGCTGTACTTTGCTTGCAGGTCTGCAGCCATTATTGCTGGATTATGAATAGCACCAACTTTAGCCACTGTACCGTTGTCAAGCTAAGCTAGCTGACCTCAAGTTCAAGTTTCAAGTTTCTTTAATAGTTGTCATACAGAAGTACAGAATACTTTTATACAAAATGCTTCTTACTGTTACGCTCCAGAGACTGTGCAAGACAAGATAAGTATGAAATAAATAACATAGTATAGCATGTAAATTAGAAGTAAAAAAAAATGAGGTCACAGTGTTCAGTATAGACATATGTACAATGTTCGATGCAGAATAGACGTAACTGAGTTACCATATAATATACAATACTATATAGGGCAAGGCAGAAATGGGATGAGGTGCAATTTAGGTACAATTTACAGTAGGTGTACGAGTTGTAGTGCAAATCCTTTATCAATAAATATAAAGTGTGTTTGTGTGATCTAAAGTGTGGAGAGTGGGTGCTGCAGTGTGTTGTTTGTTTAAGTGAGTGGGTGTGTGTGCTGTGTGCATTTGATGGTTGTTGCATAGTGTTTATTGTTCGTTTAGCAGCCTGATGGCCTGAGCATAGAAGCTTCTTCTGAGTCTTTCTGTGCTCGCCTTAAGACTCCGTAATCGCTTGCCTGACCGCAGCAGTTCAAAGAGGCAGTTGTTCGGGTGGCTGGAGTCCTTGATGATTCTCTTAGCCTTCCCCCTGCACCGCTTGTTGTAAATGTTCTGGAGGGTGGGAAGCCCCCCTCCAATTGTGCGTTCGGCTGAACGTGTCACTTTTTGTAGTCTGCTACGGTCTTGTGCAGTGCTATTCCCAAACCAGGAGGTGATGTTGCCAGTCAGTATGCTCTCTATTGTACATGAGTAGAAGTTCCTAAGGATCTTCTGACTGACTTGGAACTTCCTTAGGCGCCTGAGGAAGTAGAGGCGTTGTCGTGCCTTCTTCACAACACTGTCAATGTGTGTGGTCCATGTCAAGTCCTCGGATATGTGGGCTCCGAGGTACTTGAAACTGTTCACTCTCTCAACCGGTGCCCCGTCGATGCTGAGGGGGCTGTAGTCCTTGACCCCCGACCTCCTGAAGTCCACAATCATCTCTTTTGTTTTGCTGACGTTCAGGGAGAGGCAGTTCTCCTGACACCACTGTGACAGATTCTCTACCTCTTCCAGGTAGGCCCTCTCGTCGTTGGCAGAGATCAGGCCCACCACTACTGTGTCGTCAGCGAATTTGATGATTGTGTTGTTGTTCCGCTGTGCCACACAGTCATGTGTGTACAGGGAGTAGAGGAGGGGGCTCAGAACACAGCCCTGGGGGGCCCCTATGTTGAGCGTGATGGATGAGGAGGTGCAGTTGCCTGCTCTTACCACCTGGGGTCTGCCCGTCAGGAAGTCCAAGATCCACTGGCAGAGGTCATAGTTCAAGCCCAGGTCCCTGAGCTTGGCTATGAGTTTGGAGGGGACTATGGTATTGAATGCTGAGCTGTAGTCGATGAACAGCATTCTCACATAGTTCCCCTGCCTCTTGTCCAGGTGTGATGCTGCTGTGTGCAGCACATGGGCTATGGCGTCCTCCGTGGACCTGTTGGGGCGATATGCAAATTGCAGGGGGTCCAGGTTGATGGGGAGGGAGGAACAGATGTAGCCCTTCACTAGCTTCTCAAAGCACTTCATGGCTTTGGAGGTGAGGGCTACAGGGCGGTAGTCGTTGAGGCAAGCAGGCGTAGATTTTTTGGGTACAGGGATGATGGTGGACTTCTTCAGACAGGTGGGGATGACCGCCTGTTCCAAGGACAGGTTAAAGATGTCAGTGAATACCGGGGCCAGTTGGTCGGCACAGACTTTTAGGACGCGGCCGGGGATGCCGTCCGGTCCTGCTGCCTTCCTGATATTCACTTTTTTAAAGGTCCGCCTCACCTCATGCTCTGTTACCCTGAACACTGAGTCTCCATCAGCAGATTCCCCCCCCCCCCCCCCATTGCCGTGGTTTGTAGGCTGGTGTTGTTATTCACAGCCTCAAACCTTGCATAGAAGGAATTGAGATCATTTGCTAAGGAGATGTCACCTATCTAAATACTGGCTGGTGATTTGATTAGACAGCTTTGTGATAGAATAAAAAAAAATGCACAGTGCATTTCCATAGCTGTGGATGAGTCCACTGACTGAGAAGCCTATGTTCTGAAGAACCGTTCATGTTCTGAAGAACTGTTCATGTTCTGAAATGTTATTGCTAAAGATTGAGAAGATTGGATCAGTTGTACTTTTTTTTGGAATACTTGAAACCTCTTTTTTGTGGAATATTTGATGCGGGTCAGTTGTAATGTCTCTATCATGGTCAAGGTCGTTGGCAAGAGAGCTTAGCATACATGTCTTATAATATGCCACGCACACTGACACGCTGACGAGGGTTCAGTCCAGCCTGCTGTGTGTTGATGATTATATAGTCAAACCCACTCATTACCATAATTAATGTTTATAGTAGGGCTGTACCGAATGCTTCGAAGCTTCGATCATAATGTTGACATTCGAATCCTAAATCAACATTTGAATTTTTTTCTTTTTTTATCTTTTTCTTTTTTGTCTATTCAATCTGTTTAAACCAATGGGGGTTTTCTTCACAGTTGCAGTTAAAGATTAGGCTACACTAATATTATAATATTATACTATAAGACGTCACCATCACTTTCATACCAACCGTGCCCTTATTGGATTATTTATGTTGATGAAACTGATGAGTTATATTCATTAAAGAAAGTTGATTTAATAAAAGAAAAAGACAAATTTAATCAGATTAATCACTCATTCAAATTGAGGATTCAGTAAAAAAAAAAAATAATAATTACCAAAAAAAAAACATTTAAACAAAATGTATAGACATTCGAAGCTTCGAATTTAAAAAAATGACATTCGGTAAAGTCCTAGTTTATAGTGAAGCTCTATCTCCGCTGGGATGGAGTGAGGAAAAGGGGTAACAGGAGGAGGGGGGGGGGGGTGCTGGGATGGAGTGAGGAAAAGGGGTAACGGGAGGAGGGGGGGGGGTGCTGGGATGGAGTGAGGAAAAGGGGTAACAGGAGGGGGGGGGGGGGTGCTGGGATGGAGTGAGGAAAAGGGGTAACAGGAGGAGGGGGGGGGGGTGCTGGGATGGAGTGAGGAAAAGGGGTAACAGGAGGGGGGGGGGTGCTGGGATGGAGTGAGGAAAAGGGGTAACAGGAGGGGGGGGGTGCTGGGATGGAGTGAGGAAAAGGGGTAACAGGAGGAGGGGGGGGTGCTGGGATGGAGTGATGAAAAGGGGTAACAGGAGGGGGGGGGGGGTGCTGGGATGGAGTGAGGAAAAGGGGTAACAGGAGGGGGGGGTGCTGAGATGGAGTGAGGAAAAGGGGTAACAGGAGGAGGAGGGGGGGTGCTGGGATGGAGTGAGGAAAAGGGGTAACAGGAGGGGGGGGGGTGCTGGGATGGAGTGATGAAAAGGGGTAACAGGAGGAGGGGGGGGGGGGTGCTGGGATGGAGTGAGGAAAAGGGGTAACAGGAGGAGGGGGGGTGCTGAGATGGAGTGAGGAAAAGGGGTAACAGGAGGGGGGGGGGGGGTGCTGGGATGGAGTGATGAAAAGGGGTAACAAGAGGAGGGGGGGGGTGCTGGGATGGAGTGAGGAAAAGGGGTAACAGGAGGGGGGGGGGGGGTGCTGGGATGGAGTGAGGAAAAGGGGTAACAGGAGGAGGGGGGGGGGTGCTGGGATGGAGTGATGAAAAGGGGTAACTGGAGGAGGGGGGGGGGTGCTGGGATGGAGTGATGAAAAGGGGTAACTGGAGGAGGGGGGGGGTGCTGGGATGGAGTGAGGAAAAGGGGTAACAGGAGGAGGGGGGGGGGTGCTGGGATGGAGTGAGGAAAAGGGGTAACAGGAGGAGGGGGGGGGGGTGCTGGGATGGAGTGATGAAAAGGGGTAACAGGAGGGGGGGGGTGCTGGGATGGAGTGATGAAAAGGGGTAACTGGAGGAGGGGGGGGGGTGCTGGGATGGAGTGAGGAAAAGGGGTAACAGGAGGAGGGGGGGGGGTGCTGGGATGGAGTGATGAAAAGGGGTAACAGGAGGAGGGGGGGGGGTGCTGGGATGGAGTGATGAAAAGGGGTAACTGGAGGAGGGGGGGGTGCTGGGATGGAGTGAGGAAAAGGGGTAACAGGAGGAGGGGGGGTGCTGGGATGGAGTGAGGAAAAGGGGTAACGGGAGGAGGGGGGGTGCTGGGATGGAGTGATGAAAAGGGGTAACTGGAGGAGGGGGGGGTGCTGGGATGGAGTGATGAAAAGGGGTAACTGGAGGAGGGGGGGGGTGCTGGGATGGAGTGAGGAAAAGGGGTAACAGGAGGGGGGGGTGCTGGGATGGAGTGATGAAAAGGGGTAACTGGAGGAGGGGGGGGGGTGCTGGGATGGAGTGAGGAAAAGGGGTAACAGGAGGAGGGGGGGGGTGCTGGGATGGAGTGATGAAAAGGGGTAACAGGAGGAGGGGGGGGGGGTGCTGGGATGGAGTGATGAAAAGGGGTAACTGGAGGAGGGGGGGGTGCTGGGATGGAGTGATGAAAAGGGGTAACAGGAGGGGGGGGGTGCTGGGATGGAGTGAGGAAAAGGGGTAACAGGAGGAGGGGGGGGGGGGTGCTGGGATGGAGTGAGGAAAAGGGGTAACGGGAGGAGGGGGGGTGCTGGGATGGAGTGATGAAAAGGGGTAACTGGAGGAGGGGGGGGTGCTGGGATGGAGTGATGAAAAGGGGTAACTGGAGGAGGGGGGGGGGTGCTGGGATGGAGTGATGAAAAGGGGTAACAGGAGGAGGGGGGGGGTGCTGGGATGGAGTGATGAAAAGGGGTAACGGGAGGAGGGGGGGGTGCTGGGATGGAGTGAGGAAAAGGGGTAACAGGAGGAGGGGGGGGGTGCTGGGATGGAGTGAGGAAAAGGGGTAACGGGAGGAGGGGGGGGGTGCTGGGATGGAGTGATGAAAAGGGGTAACGGGAGGAGGGGGGGGGTGCTGGGATGGAGTGAGGAAAAGGGGTAACAGGAGGAGGGGGGGGTGCTGGGATGGAGTGATGAAAAGGGGTAACGGGAGGAGGGGGGGGGTGCTGGGATGGAGTGATGAAAAGGGGTAACAGGAGGAGGGGGGGGGGGTGCTGGGATGGAGTGATGAAAAGGGGTAACTGGAGGAGGGGGGGGTGCTGGGATGGAGTGAGGAAAAGGGGTAACAGGAGGAGGGGGGGTGCTGGGATGGAGTGAGGAAAAGGGGTAACGGGAGGAGGGGGGGTGCTGGGATGGAGTGATGAAAAGGGGTAACTGGAGGAGGGGGGGGTGCTGGGATGGAGTGATGAAAAGGGGTAACTGGAGGAGGGGGGGGGTGCTGGGATGGAGTGAGGAAAAGGGGTAACAGGAGGGGGGGGTGCTGGGATGGAGTGATGAAAAGGGGTAACTGGAGGAGGGGGGGGGGTGCTGGGATGGAGTGAGGAAAAGGGGTAACAGGAGGAGGGGGGGGGGTGCTGGGATGGAGTGATGAAAAGGGGTAACAGGAGGAGGGGGGGGGGGGGTGCTGGGATGGAGTGATGAAAAGGGGTAACTGGAGGAGGGGGGGGTGCTGGGATGGAGTGATGAAAAGGGGTAACAGGAGGGGGGGGGTGCTGGGATGGAGTGAGGAAAAGGGGTAACAGGAGGAGGGGGGGGGGGGGTGCTGGGATGGAGTGAGGAAAAGGGGTAACGGGAGGAGGGGGGGTGCTGGGATGGAGTGATGAAAAGGGGTAACTGGAGGAGGGGGGGGTGCTGGGATGGAGTGATGAAAAGGGGTAACTGGAGGAGGGGGGGGGGTGCTGGGATGGAGTGATGAAAAGGGGTAACAGGAGGAGGGGGGGGGTGCTGGGATGGAGTGATGAAAAGGGGTAACGGGAGGAGGGGGGGGGTGCTGGGATGGAGTGAGGAAAAGGGGTAACAGGAGGAGGGGGGGGTGCTGGGATGGAGTGATGAAAAGGGGTAACGGGAGGAGGGGGGGGTGCTGGGATGGAGTGAGGAAAAGGGGTAACAGGAGGAGGGGGGGGTGCTGGGATGGAGTGATGAAAAGGGGTAACGGGAGGAGGGGGGGGGGTGCTGGGTTTACACAACAGCCCCCACCTGCTGTTTTATTGTATTTGTACCTGTACTATCCGCTGTCAGCTGTTTATCTCTCTTTGTGAGCTTGATTAAATAGCGTTAGCTCACGTTAGCTCCGCGGCTAATTTTAGCTCACCCTGATCTAAATCAATGACTAGGTTCTAAAGCATTCAAGTAGTTTTCACTGCACATAGAAGTAGCCAAACAATTTCGAGCCCTTAAGGAATCAAATAGAGTCTGCCATGGCTACATGCTAACGTAACGTTATTGCGCAACTGTAGGCAGCGATAAGGGAATCGAAAGTCACAGGAGCCACACGGTTCCAGGCATCGGCCAATTAGGAACCGGTTCCCATCCCTACTGCTGGCAGCTTGAGACGTGCCAGTGTCTCTCTGAGACTGTTTGGAAGAGAGACAGACTGTGTGATGCTGCTGGCAGCTTGAGACGTGCCAGTGTCTCTCTGAGACTGTTAGGAAGAGAGACAGACTGTGTGTTACTGCTGGCAGCTTGAGACGTGCCAGTGTCTCTCTGAGACTGTTAGGAAGAGAGACAGACTGTGTGATACTGCTGGCAGCTTGAGACGTGCCAGTGTCTCTCTGAGACTGTTAGGAAGAGAGACTGTGTGATGCTGCTGGCAGCTTGAGACGTGCCAGTGTCTCTCTGAGACTGTTAGGAAGAGAGACTGTGTGATGCTGCTGGCAGCTTGAGACGTGCCAGTGTCTCTCTGAGACTGTTTGGAAGAGAGACAGACTGTGTGATGCTGCTGGCAGCTTGAGACGTGCCAGTGTCTCTCTGAGACTGTTAGGAAGAGAGACTGTGTGATACTGCTGGCAGCTTGAGACGTGCCAGTGTCTCTCTGAGACTGTTAGGAAGAGAGACTGTGTGATGCTGCTGGCAGCTTGTAGGTATGAGTTAGAATATTCAAATGTTCAAATAGTCAATGCCGGTCTCCACGTTCGATTTTCATGTCTGAGTCGAATTTCTTTTTTATATATAATTAAAAAAAAATTAATATCTTTTTTATTCCTTTTTTATATAAAATATATATTTTTTAATTGAAGCAAACCATTCTTATTTAATTCCTTTTTATATTTAGAGATAGCCTAATTGATCAAAAAGACGCACATGCTGCTGTTTCTGTTTTGTTTATTAAAACCGATTGATGGGCCAATGCAATGCTGTTATTATAGGCTACGATGGTGAATGGTGTCATTTTGATTTATTGTCGGTCAGCTGAGTCGATCAACGTTCTGGAAGATTATCTGAAATTCGGATTCTGAAGTGCCTATTTTTAATATTTTTTTTTACCAGGTAGTCACTTGAGATTAAAGATCATTTTTTTCGAGCAAGACCTGGGCCCTGTTCCTCTTACCTGGCTAACTGAGTTAGCCGGATAATTTTCAGCATAGCTTGACTTAAGCCAGACATTTCCGTTCCCCGACGTCGGATTTTCTAAGTCGCTATGGCAACAGATCAAAAAGTTTTAACCTGCTCCAGAGCAGGATTTAGTTCAGTTAGCTGGATAAACTGCATGGCCAGTGGCCACGCCCCCGCAAAGAACTGCCAGCTCGCTTCCTGAAATAATTCTCACAGTCTAGATCCCATTATACCATTCTGAATTATGTTTTTGTGCTTCGTTTTTCTAGAGGGGGCTTTTGAAATGTAAAATAATAGACCTAAAATGCTGATACTAAATTTACTTTGTCCTAAATAATGCACGTTATATATACGGTAGGGATGCCCCGATCGATCGGCCACCGATCGTTATCGGCCGATACTCAGTATAAATATGCAATCTGTGAATTCCGATAATGAGTCATATTCGCCGATGGCGGAAACCGATCAAGCGCAGCTCTCACTCGCTGTCTGTCTCAGACACACACGACCTGCAAACTGCCGCTGCTCCTCCTCCCTAGCCCCGCCCGCCCCCGTGTAGAGTTTGTAAACAAAGGAGAGAGGCGGCTCCTCTGCTCGAGTCTGTAGTGCATTCGACCTGCGCTAACGTTAGCTACCTAGCTATCGTTACTGTTTAAACAAAATTACCCAGTCAACTATTCACGTTTAGTAGGCATTGTCTAACGGTATTTAGCCGGCTAGCTACCGATAGCTCCTGATATCAACAAATGATCCAGAAAGTCTAGTAGTCCATGTTCATACCTCCGTTAGCTTGCGTTAGCTGACGTTAGTTTACTGTTCAAAACGAAATGTCCCATTGAACTAAAGTTCTGTCTTAACGTCATCTAGCCGGCTAGCAGTAGCTACAGATAGCTCTTGATATCAATGTCTTATAACATTGATTTAATGCGTATTCGAGCTGAGGGCTTGCTGAATGTGAAATGACCAAAGCACAGTACGTTACCAATAGGGTCCCGCTGCAGCGCCGGAGAATCCTTTTTGGAGCTGGAGGCTACTAGAGTACACACAGACAGTGGAGCTGTTTGCAGATAGCGAGCATTTTGACTTAAACGTGGTGGCGATGTCTCGCAGATAATACAAGTACAAGTCTAATTATATAATATATATATTTTATATAAAAATTAAAAAAAAACGTATATAAAATAATTTTTTATTTATTTTTAATCAAAAACAATCGGATCGGTATCGGCCGATATGGCTCACGACGATCGGTGATCGGTATCGGTGGCAAAAAACGTGATCGGGGCATCCCTAATATACGGCGCTCGCGAGGTGCGATATACACATTATGTGGTTATTTTAATAACGTCAGGGGGAGCATTGCAAATGTGAATCCCGCAGGGATATTTTTTATGAATGAAACCGATCGGGCGTTTGGCTCTGATTCGTTTGACCATTCTCCGCTGTGGATGTATTTGCTTAACAGAGCGCCTGAATTGTGTTTCATTCAAGCATAAATTGAACTGTCTTTATATGCATTGATTGTGGATATGAATTACGAGGAATCTGAATCTGTGGATTGTTGAATTGCATCACTGTCACTCACATGTTATTGTGATATTGTAACTGGGTTTAAAATGTCTGATGAGATGCGCTGTTTTACGGATTTGATGACGTGACGTGACTTGAGAAAAGTGAATGAGCAATTGCAAGCCTTTGACGTTTTGTAGAATGCATTTGAGAAAATGCATTTATCTGTTCAAGGACTGTTATCTGATGATGAACAAGAGGGTGATGAACATGACTGGTGTAAACCAAAGGTTTATCAATTCAATGCATGTATGGATGATGTCCGAAACAGATTAAAACCTGATTAATAGTGAAACTGTATAGCCTCCAAGCCTCTCTGACACGTTATTTCGGGAGTCGCGCCTTGAAAACTTTGGGAACCATGTATTTATATAGTAGGCTACATGATACCTAAGCACATTATACTTACTTATTACTTATACTACTTATTCTGAAAGAGTTGAACTAATTCTTTTCGCTAGCAAGATCTCATTCGATTATTCGTTCCATTAAGCCACTGCCAGCAGGCACATTTAAAGAAATATAATCTGATTGATTGGGGTAATAAGGGATTTAACATTAGCCTGAAATCTGTTAATAAAGTTTTAAATCAATCAATCAATCAATGCCGTTAGACAATCAGGATTTCTGCGATCGACACCTGCTGTCTTTTCAGGTGACGCGGCCGCGCGCAATTATCCTGAGCATCAAGTCTGGTTCGAATGAACAAGACTGAATCAGCATTCTAGGAACAGGGAAAGCCTGGATTCAAACATCCCGTTAATTGAATCTGGATAATGGGACTTTTGATCGACTTAGTTGAACCAGGTACGGGGAATAGGGCCCAGGCCAAAATGGCAGCAACACAAAAACATATTTTTTCTGAGCAACACAAAAACAAACATACAAATACACAAAACACAGACATAGACATAAAAGGCAAACATTTTAACTGAATTTAAACTGAAACAGAAAATAACAATATATTTGTAATATAAATAAGAACAAATTTGGGGGGGGGGTCGAATATTCGGTCTTAACTCTTTGAGCGCCACCAGCCTTCCTCAGCCTTTTTTGACCATTTTCACGATATTTCACGATCTTTGCAGAGCTATTGTATATTCTATATTATAGCTATGGAGACAATAGTATGGCTCATTTGACAGACACTATTTCTAGTCCAACATGTAAAAAATTGTTTGTTTCTACACATTGTAGTTTGTAGTTTATTACACGCTAAACATCGCCAATTTCCAAAATTATCCAGTCTTTTTCCATAGATCGCGAGATATGACGCATTATATGCAATAAGCCCAAATCGTTTTGGTTGATCGCCTGAAACCCCAAATACTCCCAAATCAAAGGTATATACCATGTACATATATGCCTTCACAAAATAATCAAGAGGGTGTGGTAGGTAGTCTTACCCTGAAAATGCAATCGTTACAAAAAGCTTGGTTTAGGTCCGGTAAAATATGACACTGATCGTTACAGAAACATGTTTCAGGTTCGGTAAAATAGACATAGAATATACGTTACCTTAGCCAGAAGGTACTCTAAAAAGAATAATTCCAATGATCCCATCGGCGATCGCAATTACTTGTTTATATGTAATTACTCGTGTTTACGGGAAACTATAGGTTTTGAGGCGAGAAGATCTCCTAGCGATTGCTCTGCAAGAGCTCCTCCCCCTCAGAGTGAGTCAGGACAGAAAGGGATCAGGACAGACACTGTCTGAACTAGACTATCAGAGTTCAAAAGGTAGGCAATACTGCCACCTGGTGAGATTCGATCGTCATTGCAATTCCAATGTAGGCAGATGAGCCAGGGACACCTAAAGGGCTCCGGCTGACCATATAGAGCGGGGATCAAAGGAAAAAGATCAAAAGATCAAAACCCGAGAAATCTCGGGTATGGCACTCAATGCATGGCAGGGCTCCAGGGTGCGCCCGTTTTGGTTGCATTTTGCAACCAAATCTCAGTACCGTGCGACTGGATGTTTTCCCTTGTCGCACTTGTGCTCCCAGCAGGTCTGTCTGTCTGTGTGTATCGTTTTTTTTTCCCCGTGGCCATGTGCGTTCAAAAAAAATAATCTCTGCCTTTGATTGGCTATAACACGTGCATTATGCAAAGACCAGCTCTGATTGGCTCTGATCATCACCCTGCCATTATTATTCGCTGAATGACGGGATAAACAAAAAAAGCCATGTGAGAATTGAAACGATAAAAAAACACAGCGTCTCATACTGGTTTCATAATACAACGTTTCCGAATGGACGTTTGGATTAAACAAAGTGTATGCAGTGATGCTTTCCCAGCTGAACACAAGCTGCTTAACGTTACACAGGTATGTTATACACGTTAATTAAGCTATGTAACGTTAGACCGCAGCCCTCTGGCTTTAGCTAACGTTAAGATAGCAGGAGCCGTCGGCCAACAAAGCTGTTTCAACAAATGTATTCACAAAATGGATTATCATTCAAACGTTATTCAAGCCTTCCGTGACCAGTAAGTAGTTACTACTACTCAACCGCAGCAATGTGCGCTATGTGCTTAAACTTTGCTAGTCAAGACTCGACAGTACGCTTACGCTGGGTTGAGGCCTGGGCGGAAGTGGCCATTTTTCGAAATAAAATACCCGAAAGACTATTAGTATAGGGAGGTGTAGTGGTTACTTCCTGGTCTATAGGGAGGTGTAGTGGTTACTTCCTGGTCTATAGGGAGGTGTAGTGGTCACTTCCTGGTCTATAGGGAGGTGTAGTGGTTACTTCCTGGTCTATAGGGAGGTGTAGTGGTTACTTCCTGGTCTATAGGGAGGTGTAGTAGTTACTTCCTGGTCTATTGGGAGGTGTAGTGGTTACATGATTGCTGTTTCCGGCCGGTCCATCATCTTGAAAACACAATGTATTTAAAACAAATAAAGCATCAACATTTGCATGGTGTACCTTTCTGTGCTTATTCATCCACAATCTATAGCTCAACATGAAAATATTCTCAATTAATTGTAAAAAAAATAATTGCTGAATTTTATTTCAACCAAAAATGCTTAACAAATAATGTTAGTGATAGAAGGGAACTCATTTTGTGCAAAAATGGAAAACTTTCCAAATGTTAATGAGGTAGAATTGTTACAATAGCCGATAATACATCTTCCCAAAGATAACTCCCTATACGGGTGGACCTCGCAGGCGTCAAAAGTGACATCAGACTACACCTCCCTATTTAGGAGCAAATTGTTTGCATGATTAAAAATAATGGTTCGAACATCCGTTCGAAAAACCCTGGCGAATGTTCGAATCCCAAAAACAGGCTTGGGACAGCTCTAACTGGAGCTGAGCTGAATGTGTTAAAATAGACATAAAAAGGTGAAGGATTGGACTTTGCGAGCTAACTGTAATACAATGTTTATTTTTTTACAATAATTTACATAATATCTTAAGAAATTACTAATGTGTATGGAAACTGACAAAAAAGGTAATGGTAAAGGTAACGCTTAAAATTAGGGATGCCCCGATCACGTTTTTTGACACCGATACGATCACTGATCGTCTATGAGCCATATCGGCCGATACCGATCGTTTTTGGTTTTATATAAAAAAATTCAAAAAATTCATATATACTTTTTTATTTATTTATATAAAATATATATATTATATAATTATACTTGTAGTTGTATTATCTGCGAGACATTGCCACCCCGCAACAAGTCAAAATGCTCGCTATCTGCAAACGGCTCCACTGTCTGTGTGTATACTCTAGTCTGCTTTGGTCAAATCATATTCAGCATGCCCTCAGCGTCCCCAGTCAGAGCGATAGTTCAACAGGGTCTGAAGTGTTATGAAGCATGATAGCTAATTAGCCAATGTTCAGCTGCAAAAACGAATAATGTCAATTATGTTATAAGACATTGATATCAGGAGCTATCTGTAGCTACTGCTAGCCGGCTAGATGACGTTAGACAACGCATCATGTTTTAAATAAAGTGAACTATTTAGTTTACGGGGGCATTTTGTTAAAACAGTGAGCTAACGTGAGCTACCTATCTAACGGAGGTCTCATGCTGGCGCATCCCTATCATTCTTAAACTGAAATGCGCATTTGTTGATATCAGGAGCTATCGGTAGCTAGCCAGTTAGACAACGCCTCATGTATTAAACTAAAGTGAATAGTTGACTGTGTAGTTTTTAGAGCTGGGCATAGATTAAATTGTTTAATCTAGATTTAATCTACCTGCAATCCTGGAATTAATCTAGATTAATCTAGATTAAAATGGCTCAAAAAAAATAAGTCTGCCGAAGGCATTCAAAATATGTGTGTTCTACCCAAATAATGACCAGAGGAGGAGATTTATCCTCCTCTTCATCTGAGGAGTCACTACCTGTTCTATCTCCTTGTTCAACAGCATGAACATGTCTCTTCTTTTTGTAATTTCTTTTAAAACCAGATTTATCGTAATTTTCTGTGCCCTTCCTTTGATGCCATTAACATTGTTACACTGATATTGACAACTCTCTCCAGTGTCAAATCACTCTCTGTCAGTAGTTTCTTCTGTGCACCTTCATTTCTTAATCCACACACAAACCTGTCTCTCAATGTGTCTTTTAGTGAATCTCTAAATTCACAATGCTGCTGACTGGTTGCTCACACACAGACTGCTGCAGAAGCAGGGTTCTCAACAAATACAGTGCAAGCTCAGTGTAACAGTTCCATGAATGAATGAATGAAAATTTTATTTAACAGATTGCAGAATGGATACAGTACGGCTCAATACACACAATTGTTATGGGGATGCAGACCAGAGAAAGACGTTTGTCTTGTTTACATCAGGGTCCCCCATTTTCAATTCATAATGCTCCACATTGTCATCAAACGGTCCAATATTTCCAATAACCCAAGCCATTTCTGTTGTAAACACTCACGATAGTCCAGTCGATCCTTCATTTAGTGTGTAAAGTGGATTTCCTCCTCTTGTAGATGTTTCCAAGTGCATCGTGAGTGCAACGTGAGCTAACATGCTAACTCGCTAAGCTAACGTTATCTCATATTTATACTGAATATCGGCCGATACCGATCGCTGGCCGATCGATCGGGGCATCCCTACTTAAACTGTATTATTGCAGCGGCAAAAGGCGCAGTGGACATTTTTGGGTGCACCTAAATTATGTGCTGGTGCAACCAATGTAAAAAGTTAGTCTGGAGCCCTGCATGGCGAGATAACCCGACTTATCTCGGTTATGGCCCCCAATGAGTTAAGAAGAGTAGACTATTCTAAAATGATTTTGGTCAGTCATGCACATCCCTAGCATCCAGCCTGGTGTTAGTGGAGTCTGGTGCTGCTGTAAGAGTGCAGTAAACATGTCTTTCTGCTGTTGTAGTAACTCTGTTACCTGAGAGACCAGATCCTCCTCTGTTGTAGTAACTCTGTTACCTGAGAGACCAGATCCTCCTCTGTTGTAGTAACTCTGTTACCTGAGAGACCAGATCCTCCTCTGTTGTAGTAACTCTGTTACCTGAGAGACCAGATCCTCCTCTGTTGTAGTAACTCTGTTACCTGAGAGACCAGATCCTCCTCTGTTGTAGTAACTCTGTTACCTGAGAGACCAGATCCTCCTCTGTTGTAGTAACTCTGTTACCTGAGAGACCAGATCCTCCTCTGTTGTAGTAACTCTGTTACCTGAGAGACCAGATCCTCCTCTGTTGTAGTAACTCTGTTACCTGAGAGACCAGATCCTCCTCTGTTGTAGTAACTCTGTTACCTGAGAGACCAGATCCTCCTCTGTTGTAGTAACTCTGTTACCTGAGAGACCAGATCCTCCTCTGTTGTAGTAACTCTGTTACCTGAGAGACCAGATCCTCCTCTGTTGTAGTAACTCTGTTACCTGAGAGACCAGATCCTCCTCTGTTGTAGTAACTCTGTTACCTGAGAGACCAGATCCTCCTCTGTTGTAGTAACTCTGTTACCTGAGAGACCAGATCCTCCTCTGTTGTAGTAACTCTGTTACCTGAGAGACCAGATCCTCCTCTGTTGTAGTAACTCTGTTACCTGAGAGACCAGATCCTCCTCTGTTGTAGTAACTGTTACCTGAGAGACCAGATCCTCCTCTGTTGTAGTAACTCTGTTACCTGAGAGACCAGATCCTCCTCTGTTGTAGTAACTCTGTTACCTGAGAGAACAGATCCTCCTCTGTTGTAGTAACTCTGTTACCTGAGAGACCAGCTCCTCCTCTGTTGTAGTAACTCTGTTACCTGAGAGACCAGATCCTCCTCTGTTGTAGTAACTCTGTTACCTGAGAGACCAGATCCTCCTCTGTTGTAGTAACTCTGTTACCTGAGAGACCAGATCCTCCTCTGTTGTAGTAACTCTGTTACCTGAGAGACCAGATCCTCCTCTGTTGTAGTAACTCTGTTACCTGAGAGACCAGATCCTCCTCTGTTGTAGTAACTCTGTTACCTGAGAGACCAGATCCTCCTCTGTTGTAGTAACTCTGTTACCTGAGAGACCAGATCCTCCTCTGTTGTAGTAACTCTGTTACCTGAGAGACCAGATCCTCCTCTGTTGTAGTAACTCTGTTACCTGAGAGACCAGATCCTCCTCTGTTGTAGTAACTCTGTTACCTGAGAGACCAGATCCTCCTCTGTTGTAGTAACTCTGTTACCTGAGAGACCAGATCCTCCTCTGTTGTAGTAACTCTGTTACCTGAGAGACCAGATCCTCCTCTGTTGTAGTAACTCTGTTACCTGAGAGACCAGATCCTCCTCTGTTGTAGTAACTCTGTTACCTGAGAGACCAGATCCTCCTCTGTTGTAGTAACTCTACAAAAAAAAGGTTCTGATGTCCTGACAACAGGTGTAGAGAGTTTTCATTTCTGCCTGTATGCAGGAATCAGATGGATCGTGACGTGGTCAGATTCTCCGAGTGGGGACGGCATGATAGGCATTAGGGGTGGAACTAGGGATGTGCCGATCCGATCACGTGATTTTCAGAAGATTGGGATCGAAAAAAAGAGAAAAAAATCGGGATTCAGTTTTTTCTTTTACTTTTTTTTAATTCAACAAACATGACCATGTTCACGTCTTAAACTCATACTGAGGCCTTAGTTTTGGTTTTAAATTGCATATCATCATTCATTTATTTATTGTCACACAGAGCAGAAGAATTTTGCCAAAACAAACGCATTTATTTTGATTGAATTATACATCAAATGATTTATGTCAAGGATGAGGGACATCCACTAGTTGCAGAACTTGCAGTCACCTGATTTTTACAGACGATGGCGCCATTGCTCTCATGAGGCAGCAGGTTGGAGGCGGAGTTTTTAGATTACTCCGGTTGCAATGCCTCGCTTGAATGAAGTTAACTTTTCACCTGGATAACGTCAACATTCAGGGTGAATGTAATGTGAGAAATTGGGATGACAAAAAAATATATATATATATATATATTTCTTTTTGAATAGATATAATTTTTTTTGGATCGGGAAAGATCAGTATCGGTAGATACTCAAAATCACATGATCGGGATCGGATCGGGAGCAAAAAAATGTGATCGGGACATCCCTAGGTGGAACGGTACGCATTCAAACTAACGTTAGCCGCTAACCATGGAAACGCTCACAGCCAAGTGACTCCACGACACCAGTTCCATTAGTGGGGAAGAGGGGGGGGGGGGGGGGGTATATTGACGAGGCTTGACAACATAGGTTCAATGATAACTTCACATTTATTGGCTGTTTGTTTATATATTGTTTCATGCATCAGGCTTCTGGAGTCGGGTCCAGCTGCAGACCCGGAGACGAACGCCGTGTTACTGTTGACTATTTACTTCCTAGTGTGACGTCACTTCAAATACGGCTACCAAGACGCTCAAAAAGCAAAAGAGAGTCGAGTGGAGTAGGTAGTGGTACCATGCAGACTTGCAGTGGAAAAGCATCATAAGAGAATACTTCATAATGTTTCATGCAATTAAAAAGTAAATATATATATATTTAGTACACATGATTTATTTATTTTTTATAAGAAATCCAGCCATATTCCTTTCATTGTATTTCAAATACTGCACTTTAATTTCAAGTGGAAAACTAATCTTTCCATTAACTCAATCAGCGCCAGACCCGAGGATAGTCGGGTTATCTCGCCATGCGTTGAGTGCCAGGACCCCCGAAAACCTTGAGTATACTCGGGTATTCATCGTTATTTATTTTATTCGATTTTTTATTCATTTCTCTCACACGGACCTCAGGGTTACCATAGGGAATCATCCTGAGATCGTTAGAGTGCAATACCAGCCGCATCCTGCTAGGTGGCAGTATCGCCCACCCTTTGAAACCTTTTTTTCACACCCGGTGTTACATTTAATTCACTCCGGGTGCAGTTTTTTGGGTCAGGCGAGTCTAGCGGTTCACCCGATCACATTGAAACGCGTCCAATGCCCCCGATGCATGTGTTGTGGTGGACTATGTTGGGGACACGATCGACACCAATACTGGAAATCGCGATCAGAAAATTGGAATATTCTTTTTGGGATACCTCCTAGTAAAGGTAAGGGCTATATGACATCAATCCTACTTTGATCCAACCATGATTTCACATCGATCACAATGATAATATGTAACGTGCTCCACAACGTGTGCCGTTGATGACGATCAAAGCATCAAAAAACGACCACCAAAATTCACCACGGTATAACACGCGAACGTATACATGAAAAAATGCATTCTTTTTCACATGTTGAACGATGGATAGTTGATGTCAAATGAGCCATAGTATTGTCTCCATAGCTATAATATAGAATACATATATCGCCCTGCAAACACCGCCACGCATCCTATCTCTTAGAGCGGTGGGGCAGTAGGCACAAAGATGGGCTAGACCCGCTGGCGCTGAAAGAGTTAAGAACTGACAATCAGGGAATTTAAACATTGTTGACATTGTTTTTTTTGTGTTTATTTTAAAGAAAGGAAAGTCTAGTGCTGGTTGAGCATATGCATACTTTATGTTGATGGGCTTTGTCTATAATGTAGCCAGAAAAATAGGTGGAGAGGTTTAAGTATTTTGTTTGTTTGCACTAAGTTAATACTTTGACAAATGTAGCCTATATGTTTCAGTCAGTTCGTTCTTTGTGTGCCAAACATTATTTAAGGCAAACCGCTGTAAACTTTTTTTTTACCAAATAAATGAGAAGCATGTTTAAATGAGCAATGCCTCCCCTCTTGCTGTACCAAAATCTCTCCTAGCTCTAACCGGTCACTGTCAAAATGGTGTGCCTGATGTCAAACTGCCTCATTCTTTCAGCTTTTGCATGACTACGTCCTTGAGAATAACTGAAAAGTTGGATTCTTTTTGGCTATATATCTTCAGCGGCACGGTGGTGTAGTGGTTAAACACTGTCGCCTCACAGCAAGAAGGTCCAGGGTTCGATTCCCGCTTGGGGACCAGGTTTCCATGATGCCAGTTACCCAGGTGGGGTATCTCCCAGGCCTTTCTGTGTGGAGTTTGCATGTTCTCCCCGTGCTCGCAAGGGTTTCCCCCCCCCCCCCCCCCCCCCCGATAAGATAAACCCAATGGAAAAACATGCACAACAACAAGATCGCTAACGCTGTGGCGTCCTTGACGAAGACCGACAGGAGCACTTGCGCACGTTGCGCCTGTCTGCTCCCGGCTGCCCTTGGGGGGGAAGGACGACGGGATGGGTTAATCGCAGAGACTAATCGCATGCATGCCGATTAATGACCTCTGAGCAGGTCCTAAATTATTATTATTATTATTATTATTATGCTGATGTATGGTATTTTTGGAGTGTTGAATAATTTTTTTATAAAAAACGTATACCGAACCGAAAACTGACTCCAAAACTGTGATACGGACCGAACCATGGATTTTGTGAACCGTTCCACCCCTAGTAATTGGTCAAGCTAACAATCCATTAGGGCTGGATGGTATGGTCTAACATTTATATCACGGTATCATTTGAAGCGTAGACGGTATATATCACGGTATATTCATTTATCTTAAAATGTCTATATACATGCTTCTGAAGGGGTAAAACACTGGCAGATATTACTAGGGATGTCCCGATCACGTGATTTTCCGAAGATCGGGATCGGCAAACAAAAATCGGGATTAAAAAAATAAAATAAATACCCAACAAACATGACCATGTCCACGTCTTAAACTCATACTGAGGCCTTAGTTTTGGTTTTAAATTGCATATCATCATTCATTTATTTATTGTCACACAGAGCAGAAGAATTTTGCCAAAACAAACGCATTTCCTTTGATTTAATTATACATCAAATTATTTATGTCAATGATTGCAATGCCTTGCTCGAATGAAGTTAACTTTTCACCTGGATAACGTCAACATTCGGGGTGAATGTAATGTGAAAAATTGGGATAAAAAAATATATATTAATTTTTTTATTTATTATTATAATTTCTTTGATCGGATCGGGAAAGATCGGTATCGGTAGATACTCAAAATCACATAATCGGGATCGGGAGCAAAACATTTTTATCGGGACATCCCTAGATATTACTGTACTCTTGTATTACTAGGACATATTTCACATAGTACAGAGGTATTTTAAGAACATTTATTGTGCAAAACTGCAATAGAAAAATGCAAAACCTTTTTTCAAGTTACAATCAAATCAAGCGGCATAAAGTGAAAATAAAAACTACAGCAGGACCGGAGGTTTCTTTCCCTCAAACAACTCAAACACAATACAACTCCAACATAACTTAACTTTAGTGTACATGTTTGACAACGTAGGGAGAGAGGGCGTGATGTAATAGGTTTGAGTTTGAGGTTAGAGCGTCCTAAGATGCCGTAGGTGATGATGTCACACCAGGATTGCCAAATAAATAGCCAAATAAATGTGAAGTTATCTTTGAACCTCTGTTGTCAAGCCTCGTCAATATAACCCCCCTCCCACCCCTTCCTCACTAATGGAACTGGTGCCGCAGAGTCACGTTAGAACGTTAGCGGCTAACGTTAGCCCGTTGCTGTGCTAAAGCAAGTCTCCTCTCAGCCTCCTTAGCCAAATTGAAATGCCAAAAACGATATGGCAAGGTCCGTGAGCAAGTGGAGAAAAACTCAGTACAATTAAACACTATGCAACGACCGCTGCAAACGTTGAGTGAATCGCCAAGTAACGTTAACGTCATTGCTACTGCTGTGACTAGCTGCTCTAGTCTACCGGTCACAAGGTATGAATGTATCAAAATCCATACAGTTTATACCGTATACTGTTTATACCGTCCACCCCTACGGAATCCATAAGTATTTCAGATATCCATAGTTCCCTTGTTTAGTTTGGAGAACCTCAAGTCTCACTCCGTTTGTTTACATTTTCACCTCCTGACAACATCTGATCAACCTCCAAGTAGTGATTGACAGCGTGATGAGGACATGTCCTCACTGTATTAAATAGACACATTTTGTAGCCAAGCAGTAATTGATTGAAAGCACTTGTGTTTTTATTCTCAGTTGCATAGTTTCACTTAATGCTGAAAAGTTATCTACTGTATTTAATGTTTGTTATTCATATTATTATTCCTCCCTGCAGACCCCCCACAGCTCCCTGTGTGTGAAGAGGAGGTTCCCCCTGAGCAGCAGGAGAGGAGCCCCAGTCTGGACCAGGAGGAGCCAGAGCCCCTACAGATGAAAGAGGAACAGGAGGAACTCTGGAGCAGTCAGATTAAAGAGGAACAGGAGGAACTCTGGAGCAGTCAGATTAAAGAGGAACAGGAGGAACTCTGGACCAGTCAGGAGGGAGAGCAGCTCCAAGGTCTGCAGGAGGCTGATATCATAAAGTTCACATTCCATCCTGTCTCTGTGAAGAGTGAAGATGATGAAGAGAAACCTCAGTCCTCATGGTTTAACCAAACCCAGGACCCAGAGTCCCTACAGATGAAAGAGGAACGGGAGGAACTATTTCAAGATCTAGAGGAGGCTGATGGCTCCAAGATGACCTTACACCCTGTGAAATATGAACATGATGGAGAGAATACTCTGCCCTCACTGCTCAGCCAAACCCAGGACCCAGAGCTCCTACAGATTAAAGATGAACTACACCAAGGGCTGGAAGAAGCTGATCGCTCCAAGATCACAGTAGACCCAGTGAAGTGTGAAGATGGTCAAGAGAACGCTCTGTCCTTCCAGCCTCTTCAAACCCAGAGGGAGAAAAACAGAGAAGCATACTCTTTACCCAGCACCTCAACTGAACACATGAAAACAGAACCTGATGGGGAGGACTGTGGAGTATCAGAACCAGCCAGTAACTTAGATCCAGCTGGTGATTTAGAACCAACTAGAGATAGCCAGCCCCTTTCTTCAGACTGTTCTCTAAATGAGACTGATGACAGTGATGATGAGAGTTCTGGAACTGAGACTGATGACAGGGATGAATGGAAGGAGAGTGGAGGACCACATTTGATGACTCTGAAACCAAAGAAGACACAGAAAATACAAAGTAGTCCTGGCTTCAGCAAGAAGGGAGATCTGAAGAGATGCATAAATCGTACTGGAGAGAAACTATTTGGTTGTTCAGTTTGTGGGAAAAGTTTCTGTGAGAAAGGAAATCTGAACAGACACACGAGAACTCATACTGGAGAGAAACCAATTAGTTGTTCAGTTTGTGGGAAAGGGTGCGGTGATCTAGGAAATCTGAAGAAACACATGGTAACTCATACTGGAGAGAAACCATTTAGTTGTTCAGTGTGTGGGAAAGGGTTCGGTCGTCTAGGAGATCTGAAGAAACACATGGTAACTCATACTGGAGAGAAACCATTTAGTTGTTCAGTTTGTGGGAGAAGGTTTGGTCGTCTAGGAATTCTGAAGAGACACATGGTAATTCATACTGGAGAGAAACCATTTAGTTGTTCAGTTTGTGGGAAAGGGTTCCCTGATAAAGGAACTCTGGACAGACACACAAGAACTCATACTGGAGAGAAACCATTTAGTTGTTCAGTTTGTGGGAAAGGGTTCGGTCGTCTAGAAAATCTGAAGAAACACATGGTAACTCATACTGGAGAGAAACCATTTAGTTGTTCAGTTTGTGGGAAAGGTTTCGGTCAACTAGGACATCTGAAGAAACACATGGTAACTCATACTGGAAAGAAACGTTCAGTTTGTGGGAGAAGGTTCCGTGATAAAGGACATCTGAACACACACATGAGAACTCATGGAGAGAGTCTAGCGGTTCACTCCATGACATTGAAACACGTCCAATGCCCTCGGTGCATGAGTTGGGCCGGATTATGTTGGGGACACGATGGACGCCAATACTGCGACTCGCAATCAAAAAATTGGAATATTATTTTTGGGATACGTCCTAGTAAAGGTAAGGACTATATGACATCAATCGTGCTTTGATCCAACCCTGTTTCACATCGATCACAACGATCATATAACATGCTCCAAAACGTATGCCGTTGGTGACGATCAAAGCATCAAAAAACGACCCCCCCCCCCCTTTCATGCATTCATGATGAAACTTAATACCTATTTGTTAAGAGCTACAGGCAGTCTCTATATCTATCTCAATCACCTACTCGAGATAGAAGCCTGTGGCCGCTCGATATCCCCCAGCGAGGTGCTAAACTCGCCAAGTTCTCGAGTCAATTACTATTTCTGTCAAGTTTACTTCATAGTCACTGGTCTAGTTATATCCAGTTGATATGAAATGTAAGCGTGGAAGAGTTGTTAACCTCTTCTTGTTTGTAATAAACCGAATGTATGTCTAGGAGAACTCTCATTGCCTATAATAACAATATTATCATTGTTATCATCAATATCATCATTTTACGTAATGCCTGTTAGGCTGCTTCTCTGGAAGCCTGATGATCTTACGTCACCACCACCACCATCATCACCGTCCTCATTTGTGAGGAAAGGCCTGTTAATAACATATATATATATATATATATATAATATATAACTTTTAGCTGCAAAGCATTAACCAGTCAATTGATTCAATCTGTATTACATGCTGTCAGTACATTATAGTCACCTTCAATAGGAAATCAGGGCGGCGGCCGGCATCGTGGCACATTGCTGGCAGAAATCAGTCCAAGGATTCAATGGATAATTAGAAAAAAGTAATCTTTATTTCAATGAAGTTACAAAAAAGGACTGTATTGGATATGTCCATTACAGTTTAAAAGATTATATAATACAAAACATCTCATCTCTAAGATCGCAATAGCCTGACACGGCTGGTGTCGTGCAAGCAACATCCTGCATCTTGTCTTCTAAAGTAACAAATGGAAAAATCTGAACATCTGAAAAAATCTGTCTCTCGAAGTTGGAGCAGCCATTTATATATCATGTCAAAACCTCTTTTCTATTGGTCCAAAAACAGTGATATCACAGTGATGTCATTTCACTAGCCAACCAACGTACAATACATAATGACCAACTCTCCTCCCCTCCTAGTTGTCATTGGCTGCCGTCTACTCCACTGATTTGTAACTTAAAAAGTAATTGTAACAGTAACAGAGTGGAAAGTCCCTCTGTCTCTAGCTGGAGCAGAGGCCGATATGGTGTAACCTCCCTTTGTCTCTCTGCGCGGGAAAGCACCCTGCTCGGAGACGTCTCCAAGGCCACATTTTTATCGTTAACTCCTTCTGTATGTGCCTCTCTCGTTCTGACTTGCTCTAATAGTGAGAGAAGCAGACGGAGAGGCCTTCTGTGGGTATCATCGCCAAGCATATCATTCTTTTTAAGCAGAAACTTATGAAACATATAATTAATATAGCATTATATATATATATACCTTTATTACATGGCGTTTTGCCGTTTTCACATTCGCCGAAATGCTTGCTTGTGATTGGTCAATAGCCCCCCGACAGCGGTCATTATCAGACAATAATGACCGCTGTGGGACAATAATGACCACTGTGCGCAGCTGTTCGCAATCAAGCCCACTGACACACACTGTTTCAGTGCAATTAGACACTGCCGGTGTTCTGCTGCCGGCGATGACAGGGGGCGGAGCGACGAGCGGAGCCAGAACGCAGCCAGAACCAGTGTTGCGAGTCGATGTAAAATGAATTAGGTATATTGTTAGTAAGTTAGCCATGTAATAAGCGGGATAATGTATAGCTATACTCGATCATTGTCGCAAAATAATTGACCTTCACTGACGTTTAAAACACCTCGCCGAGGCGCCTCGGTATTTTAAACTCTGTGTCGGTCAATTATTTTGCGACAATGACCTCGTAGCTATACATTATCCCTTACTTATACCAACAGTATATATATGTTTCCATAATTATTACATGTGAAATCATTGGTTATATGTTTACTCTATGCAGGCAAGACAGGCAAGGGTTAATGTTAAGAGCTACAGGTAGTCTCTATATATCTCAATCACCTACTCGAGATATAAACCTGTGGCCGCTCGATATCCCCCGGCGAGGTGCTAATCTCGCCAAGTTCTCGAGTCAATTACTATTTCTGTCTAGATTACTTCAAGTCACTGGTCTAGTTATATCCAGTTGCTATGAAATGTAATCATGAAGAGTTGTTAATCTCTTCTTGTTTGTAATAAACCGAATGTATGTCTTAGGAGAACTCTTATATGCCTATAATAAACATATTATATTATTATTATTACCACCATCATTATCATCATTTTACGAAAGGACTTGTAATACTGCTCATTTGAAAGCTTGGTTGTATTACTACTTTGTTAATAAGTATTACCACTGTACTAACACGCAATCATTGTTTGCACGCCCCAGCACCTCCTGTCCTCCTCCTCCGCCAGCGGGATCGACCATCCAAATCCTGCAGTGATTTAGACGGATCGATTTCCCACATAACTCGACAGAGTTCGTCGGACACAGAGATACCGGAACCCGCAAACAGCAAACATTGTCATGTGTATTATTTATACAGTACATAGCATATATATATATATATATATATAATATATCTTTTAGCTAAAAAGCATTAACCAGTCAATTGATTCAATCCGTATTAGGTTACAGTACATTTATAGTCACCATCAATAGGAACTCAGGGCGTCGGCTGGCATCGGGGCACATTGCTGGCCGGAATCAGTCCACGAAGTCAATGGATAATTATAGAAAGTCATCTTTATTTCAAATTACAAAAAAGGACTGTATAAAAATGTCCATTAGTTAAAAGATTATATAAAACAAAACATCACATCTCTTAAGATCGCAAAGGTCTAACACGGCTTGTGCCTGCCAAAGCAAAATCCTGCATCGCAGCAACTCTGAAAATCTTCAAATCTGTGCTCCGAGGCTGGAGCAGTCACTTTTATATCAATCCGGCATCACATTGCTATTGGTCTAAAAACAGTGACCTCACGGCGATGTCACTTCACTAGCCAACCAACGTACACTACACACCGATGAATTCTCCTCCCCCTGTATTCGTCACAGTAACCTGAGCAACCGACTACCTTGTGCTGGAAAATCCCTATTAGTTACTAGCAGAGGCCCACGGTCGTCTTCACATTCCCCAGTGGCCAAACAGTATTGACATGGAAGCAATTCACACTTCCTGCACGAGTATATAGTACATAGCCCAACACATACTACAGATATATACAGATACACATACATGTATAATACAGTACATATATATATAGTATACAGTGTACACATATATGCACATACTTGTACCTATCATTGTCTACTCTACGCATGGTGTGCCAACCTGCTGTTTTTCATTGTGTAGAGCAGCTGCAGACGCTGTCTCTATGGCCGCATTCCTGGGAGTGACTCCTTTACTGCATGGTGGGCAGAGGAGAATGGCCTGTGTACACTTGTGAATACAAAGTGAAGTGAATACACTTCCTGCATTATAATATCATATACAACTCAACACTCATATACAATAACACTGATTGATCACACATCATATATGTATTTTGTAGTTTAACTAAGACAGGGATGGGTTAATCGCAGAGACGAATCGCATACATGCATCGCATGCATGCCGATTAATGATCTCTGAGCAGGTCCTAAATTATTATTATTATTATTATGCTGATGTATGGTATTTTTGGAGTGTTGAATAATTTTTTTTATAAAAAACGTATACCGAACCGAAAACTGTGACTCCAAAACTGTGATACGGACCAAACCATGGATTTTGTGAACCGTTCCACCCCTAGTAATTGGTCAAGCTAACAATCCATTAGGGCTGGATGGTATGGTCTAACATTTATATCACGGTATCATTTGAAGCGTAGACGGTAACGGTATATATCACGGTATATTAATTTATCTTAAAATGTCTATATAAATGCTTCTGAAGGGGTAAAACACTGGCAGATATTACTAGGGGTGTCCCGATCACGTGATTTTCCGAAGATCGGGATCGGCAAACAAAAATCGGGATTTTTTTTTTATATATTTTTTTCCCAACAAACATGACCATGTCCACGTCTTAAACTCATACTGAGGCCTTAGTTTTGGTTTTAAATTGCATATCATCATTCATTTATTTATTGTCACACAGAACAGAAGAATTTTGCCAAAACAAACGCATTTCCTTTGATTTAATTATACATCAAATTATTTATGTCAAGGATTGCAATGCCTTGCTTGAATGAAGTTAACTTTTCACCTGGATAACGTCAACATTCAGGGTGAATGTAATGTGAAAAATTGGGATAAAAAAAAATATATATATATTAATTAATTTATTTATTATTATAATTTCTTTGATCGGATCGGGAAAGATCGGTATCGGTAGATACTCAAAATTACATGATCGGGATCGGGAGCAAAAAAATTTGATCTGGACATCCCTAGATATTCCTGTACTCTTGTATTACTAGGACATATTTCACATAGTACAGAGGTATTTTAAGAACATTTATTATGCAAAACTGCAATAGAAAAATGCAAAACCTTTTTTCAAGTTACAATCAAATCAAGCGGCATAAAGTGAAAATAAAAACTACCGCAGGACAGGAGGTTTCTTTCCCTCAAACAACTCAAACACAATACAACTCCAACATGACTTAACTTTAGTGTACATGTTTGACAACGTAGGGAGAGAGAGCGTGATGTAATAGGTTTGAGTTTGAGGTTTGAGCGTCCTAAGATGCCGTAGGTGATGATGTCACACCAGGATTGTCAACACAGAGTTGGAAACAGGAGCAGCCCCGATGGATAAAGCGATATAAAGAAACGAATAGCCAAATAAATGTGAAGTTATATTTGAACCTACCGGTATGTTGTCAAGCCTCGTCAATATAACCCTTCCTCACTAATGGAACTGGTGCCGCAGAGTCACGTTAGAACGTTAGCTTAGCGGCTAACGTTAGCCCGTTGCTGTGCTAAAGCAAGTCTCCTCTCAGCCTCCTTAGCCAAATTGAAATGCCAAAAACGATATGGCAAGGTCCGTGAGCAAGTGGAGAAAAACTCAGTACAATTAAACACTATGCAACGACCGCTGCAAACGTTGAGTGAATCGCCAAGTAACGTTAACGTCATTGCTACTGCTGTGACTAGCTTCTCTAGTCTACCGGTCACAAGGTATGAAGGTGAAGGTATAGTCAAAATCCATATCGTAGCACAAATTCAGCACAAGTAGTGATTGACAGCGTGATGAGGACATGTCCTCACTATTAAATAGACAAATTTTGTAGCCAAGTAGTAATTGATTGAAAGCACTTGTGTTTTTATTCTCAGTTGCACAGTTTCACTTAATGCTGAAAAGTTATCTACTGTATTTAATGTTTGTTATTATTATTATTATTTCTCCCTGCAGACCCCCCACAGCTCTCTGTCTGTGAAGAGGAGGTTCCCCCTGAGCAGCAGGAGAGGAGCCCCAGTCTGGTCCAGGAGGAGCCAGAGCCCCTACAGATGAAAGAGGAACAGGAGGAACTCTGGAGCAGTCAGGAGGGAGAGCAGCTTCAAGGTCTGGAGGAGGCTGATATCATAAAGTTCACATTCCATCCTGTCTCTGTGAAGAGTGAAGATGATGAAGAGAAACCTCAGTCCTCCTGGTTTAACCAAACCCAGGACCCAGAGTCCCTACAGATTAAAGAGGAACAGGAGGTGAGTCAGGAGGGAGAGCAGCTTCAAGGTCTGGAGGAGGCTGATATCATAAAGTTCACATTCCATCCTATCTCTGTGAAGAGTGAAGATGATGAAGAGAAACCTCAGTCCTCCTGGTTTAACCAAACCCATGACCCAGAGTCCCTACAGATCAAAGAGGAACAGGAGGAACTATTTCAAGATCTAGAGGAGGCTGATGGCTCCAAGATGACCTTACACCCTGTGAAATATGAACATGATGGAGAGAATACTCTGTCCTCACTGCTCAGCCAAACCCAGGACCCAGAGTCCCTACAGATTAAAGATGAACTACACCAAGGGCTGGAAGAAGCTGATCTCTCCAAGATCACAGTAGACCCAGTGAAATGTGAAGATGGTCAAGAGAACGCTCTGTCCTTCCAGCCTCTTCAAACCCAGAGGGAGAAACACAGAGAAGCTTACTCTTTACCCAGCACCTCAACTGAACACATGAAAACAGAACCTGATGGGGAGGACTGTGGAGTAGCAGAACCAGCCAGTAACTTAGATCCAGCTGGTGATTTAGAACCAACTAGAGATAGCCAGCCCCTTTCTTCAGACTGTTCTCTAAATGAGACTGATGAGAGTTCTGGAGCTGAGACTGATGACAGGGATGATGACCGTTCTGGAACTGAGACTGATGACAGGGATGAATGGAAGGAGAGTGGAGGACCACGTTTGATGACTCTGAAACCAAAGAAGACACAGAAAATACAAAGTAGTCCTGGCTTCAGCAAGAAGGGAGATCTGAAGAGATGCATAAATCGTACTGGAGAGAAACCATTTGGTTGTTCAGTTTGTGGGAAAAGGTTCTGTGATAAAGGAACTCTGAAGAGACACACGAAAACTCATACTGGAGAGAAACCATTTAGTTGTTCAGTTTGTGGGAAAGGGTTCGGTCAACTAGGAACTCTGAAGAGACACATGAGAACTCATACTGGAGAGAAACCATTTAGTTGTTCAGTTTGTGGGAAAGGGTTCCCTGATAAAGGACATCTGAAGAAACACATGGTAACTCATACTGGAGAGAAACCATTTAGTTGTTCAGTTTGTGGGACAGGGTTCGGTCAACTAGGAACTCTGAACAGACACATGATGACTCATACTGGAGAGAGTCTAGCGGTTCACTCAGGGCTCTACGCTAACCTAAATGAAAACATTTAGGAGCACACAAAGAAATTTAGGAGCACACAAAAAAATTTAGCTCATTTTTAACTCCGTTAATTTAATGACGAGGCGTCCGTTTTCCAGTAGCATGAGCTAACTTCACGTTTCCATACAGTTTACAACTCATAGATGAAATCAGGATTTATTTTCGTATCCCGGACTCGAGCCCCCAATGTTTACCTTTTCCTGTATTAATCTGAACCGTAATAGAGTACAGGGGAGCGTTCCAACACTCCCGGGTCGAAGTGCCGCGCATGTAACTTGCTCAATGTTATTTTACTAACGTTACACGCAAATTAAGTGCTGCCTCTCTACCGACCCCACTACACTCTGACTAACCCCTACGCTCACTTCGTTAACGTTATTATGTTTAAAATAGTTTCGGGACCTTCTAATCACGATTGCGGGTAAATAAAATGTGTGTCTTAACACATTGGGTGCTGGGGGTTGTGCCCATTAGGGCTGTCTTAAATACTTCGAAGCTTCGTTCGATGGCACGAGCTTCGAACATAAAAAAAATATATAGATTTCTTTTTTTTTTTGCCTCCAAAATCTTGCGCCTCCATTCCAATGAAATGAAAGTAAGCGGCGCCTTCCCGCCTCCATTCCAATGAAACGAAAGTAAGCGGCGCCTCGACTCCACCTCTCGTGGAGATGATCTGTGTTGAAAAAAGCAAGGACATGTGCAGCAGACATGTCGACGAAGAAGTCATCAGACGTGTGGTTACACTTTAAAATATGCAAAGACAATGCCCAAAAAGCCGAGTGCCAGATATTCCAGAAGAAAATGGCATATCACAACTCTACAACAACTTTGTCAAATCACCTGAAAAACGTAAGTATCGTTGTACAAGACGGCGACGCCACACAAAACATTAATAAGGCTATGCCTATGCTGCTATGACTAATGTGTTACCAAGTTGGCTAATTTAATTGTAATCATCTGCTTTTGTAGGTGCATTGTCTGATATAATTATAAATGATAAATTAAATATAATTGATTGCTTGATAGACGAAGGTTGCAACATAATTATGTAATGTCATGTTGTTGGCTGTGAGAGCAGCCCCAGTGCACCCAGGCAGCGCAGCCGAGTGAAACCTTGTTGGCTGCGTCAGTCACGAAAAGGGGCTACTTAATTAATTAATCCAATCCACTTTATTTATAGAGCACATTTAAAAACAACAAAGTTTACCAAAGTGCTGTACAAGTCCCACAACATAGATACATTTTATTTTTTTTAAATATTATAATTAAAAATATATATATATATTTGAAGCTTCGAATTAAAATCGAAGCTCGGCCCCGAAGCTTCGATTGCCAAAAAAAACTTCGAAGGTCAGCCCTAGTGCCCATCATTGTATCCAGTCTGCCAGCACTGTAAGCCTATGGAGATGTTTACCTTCTTTGCAGGGCTATAACTTTTTAAATTGTATTGCTAATTTAGGACAGATATTGCGATTGCGATTACATTTGCGATTATAATTTTCTTTAAGCAGCCCCACAGATGCATCTGGCCTACGCGGTGGGTCTGTCGGGACACAGAGTCTGAAAATGTTTCTTTTTACCTGGGAATCGATACCGGTACGGTACCCAACGGTACCTTTTTTTCTGTACTTCACTCTCCCTCTCTGAAGTAAACTTCACAACACACAATCTAAAACCCCTTACCTCCCTCTCCCAAACTGTTCCTACAGCAATTTTTTTATGTTGCATGATCATGTATATTTATTTTGTATTATAATTTTTTGTGTTTAAATATCACATATTAATATCAATCAAATATCAATATTATCTCAGTAAATACTATCAAGCTCCTCTGATGTCAGACCAGATATGAGACGCGTGCACACAGAAAAGGAGAATGGCTTAAATGATTTTAGAATACGTCAGCTAATGAAGTTAAATGTTTATTATCATCAACTATCCAGTTTTCTACATTAATTGAACCAGTAGAGAGAGAGATGCCCCCCCCCCCCCCCCTGAGCCCCGCTCCCCCCCACCCTTTCCTTACTCAGCTCAGGGTTAGCTAGGAACAGCTTTCTCAAGCTTTGCATGGAATGGGCTACAGGACCATTATCCACTTAGACACCCCAGTCTCTTGGTAAATTTAAATCTGTATTACATAACTTCCTACAAGGAGAATGTTGCTGCTTTCTGTAGTCGGGTCCCAACTGCAAAATTACTGTATTACCCTGTATTATACACTTTTTCTATCATGTAGACTATTCTGCTTTGTGTTTTATTATGTTCTTGTGTGATGTATCGCACATTTTATTGCTGTGTGATGTATTGCAAATGTTATTGCTGTCATCTTGGCCAGGTCTCCCTTGCAAAGGAGATCTTGTATCTCAATGGGACTTCCTGGTAAAATGTGAACAAAAATATATATATATTTTTTTTAATTGCAGGCTTGGCGATTTGATAATTGCATCATTCCAAATTGCGATTTCGATTAAAAAACGATTAATCGTGCAGCCCTAATTGCTATATCGACATTACTATGGCCCATTCAACATCTATCGTTCCGGATGTGGGAACGTTATATTTTTTCATTCATACATTGTTGTGTTAATACCGTCTAGAATATAAGTATGTTTTTTAAGCTTTTCTGCTGTAATTCCAAAAACGCTAGTTATAGGCCCAAACACATGATAGATTATCGATTGGCGTTTCTTTCCTATACACGCTATATTAAAAAATTCAAATGTATATGATCGGTATACATTATGCTTCATCATGCGTGAAGGAAAGGGGGGGCGGGGGTCATTTATAATTCCTTGATCGTCAGTAACGGCTTTATTTAGTATGGGTTGATATATTGATCAGACTGATTGCAAACAAATAAATGGACAATCAAGCTGAAAGTAACGTTAGTGTCGTCTTACCGTTCGCCGATGAGACTGGAGGAAAAATATCCCAATTATTTGACGTTGAACTCCTAGATCCATTTCCGGTTTGTATGGCGCAATAAACGCCGAAATCATATCGATTATTGCGCTTAGAAAGCGATCCCAATGCATTCAAGTGTTTTTTTTTTTTTTTTTTGATACATTTTTTAGTGTTTATCGCTTTTTACTACTGGGCAGTCCAGTAGAGAGAGAGAGGAGGAACGGGAGACAGAGTGGGGGGAAGACATTCGGCAAATGACGACGGGTCCGGGACTCTAACCCGGGTCGGCCGTGCCGCGACTCAGCGCGTTATGTGGTTCGCCACTTGGTCGCACCTGCACTCGAGTGTTTGTCTGGATCCACGCAACAATATATCTCTGGCGGAGGAATTTCCTCGACGCACCGATCGCCACTTCCGGTTTGCCGAGAGTGTAACTCGCCTGACCATCCACCAGGCGGCGGTATTGAGGCGTTGCAATCTCAGACAGGCTGCCGCTGCAGTCCGGAGGGAGGCTGGATGAATTATGAATGCCATGGCGAAAAAATGAAATATTGATCCCAAAAACGATTTACGACGTTGTTGGTGTTCAACGCATGGCGGGCAATAACGACTTACGCCGTCTATGGCACACAATGTGTTAATAATAAAAAATATATACAGGTATAAAAAAAATTATAATAACAAAATAAATTTAATAGAAGTGCGGTACCACTGCATCCGCGGTGATTAGCCACACACACAACCGCAGTGAGAAAAGTGCCAGCGTTCTCACTAAGGTAGAGACTGACATTTAATTCTACAAAAAAAAAAGATAAAGGAGAACTAAGGCTGTCCCCGACTAAGGATTTGGATAGTCGACTATGATTGGCCGAAATTAGCTATGAAAAAAAAGAACTTGAAAAAAAGAAAAAAATATTAATAACTTTTTTTTTCATTTGGGCTGTGGGGGGTGCTTAATGTCTGAATGAGTCGACTGAAGGCTTCTTGTCCTCTGCAAAAGCATGCAATTGGTCCACTGATGGATACATCTTGATATTTGTCTAGTCTAGTGTGTTCATTAGATGGGTGAAATCCTCTTTCAGTGCCTCTGTGCCTGTTTTCTTAGGCAGTTCACCTCTGGTATGCGTGCCATTAGCGTTAGCCACGCTTCTAGGCCTCTTTGCTTTTGGAAAGAATGATACAAAAAAAAAATTTTTTTTTGCATTCGACTAAGAGGTTGGCAGTCGACTACGGCTCCTTTCAATCGATTAGTCGACTATTCGACTAATAGGGGTCAGCCCTAAGGAGAACTATCAGTGACTGTTGACAGACCTTTTTGTGGAATTGTTTTTTGATTGTATTCCACTTTTGCTTTGGCAATGTAAACAAGTTTTCTTTTAATTGAATTGACTGTGTTGTCAGTTGCAATGTGACAGCTCTGTTTACACATCATTCCTATTCCCTTTTAATTGTACATGTATAATTTTTGTTTTGATTTCATGCCCATTGAATTGAGTGTGTGTGTTGTCAGTGTGTATGCAGAGTGTGAAATAAATGGGTCATGCTGCCTGCATGCCCAACGTGAGAAGTTAGTCTTGTCATTCATGTAATTCCTACACTACACTGTTACAATGATATATAAAATATTATATTATATTATAGTCTTGTCATTCTTGTAATTCCTACACTACACTGTTACAATGATATATAAAATATTATATTATATTATACCCATTCAATATGCACATGACAGAAAATATTATAATATTTTCTGTCATGTGCATATTGAATGGGTATTACTAATACTATTACTACTAATACTAGCCGAGAGTAGGTCAAATTTGGGCTGGTAGCTCTCGGCTAGGTGGCAAATTAAAAAGTAGATATTTTTTCAAAAAAGGTTGGGCACCCCTGGTTTAGAGAAAACATTTAGTTGTTCAGTTTGTGGGAAAGGGTTCAGTAGGAACCCTTGCAGTTTTTTGCCCTTAATATTTAATGTATTTTGACGTGCAAACCATGTGGTGTTTCTGCAAAAGCCAAGGTATGGCACAATTCAAATAAAGCCACACATCTATCTGTCTTAACATGACAATACAAATCTATAGCTCTTATATTCACAATGCCTAATGCCAACTTTTATCCTATCTATTCTGGTAGGTATTTCAGAACCATGGACAGAGAGAGGAGGTCTAATCAGACCAACACACACACACACACAATATTTACTGGGATTGGATAACAAAAGTTTAATTAATGATACACACCACTATTGAGCCCGAATACAAATATTAATTGGGGAAAGCACAGATAATGAGATGGACACATATTTTCTATTCTATATATAATATTGGTTTCCCCATTTTCTCCAGACACACATCGTTTCAACTACTTACACTACTCCAAATCAAGAAGAAACGTATACGTATCTAAAGATATATTTTGATGGCGGACATGATGCAAAACAGCCCATGAATTTCATATTTAGGCTATGTATCATTCTTATGTATGAGGAATTTGTTAGATAATAGACTTTAGTAACAATTTGAATTTGTAGGAGAGACATGAGCATTTTCTAAGATCATTCTTAGACCTTAGATCAGGGTCATTAAAAGGTTTTACTATTTAATAATACATTTTACTATTTTACTACCGTACATCCTCTAATAGTGGAGGGTACTCGAATAAGGACGGGCCTCTTATATAAGCCGGGGGTTTGATACATGCAGACAAATAAAGGCCGGTCTCCAATATAAGGTTGCAATTTTTCGTGCCATGATATAGAATGAGATAAACTCTTGCCAATGCAAATCAAGTGCTGCCTCCCGCTACACTGACTACCGTACATTAACGTTTCCCTCTGGTTGGCGTTAGCTTTAGCGCTAGCTAACGTTGTCATGTTAGGCAATCTGTGTTCGAGATTGATTTCGGCTCGCCTCGAAAGTAGGCGAGACTAGCCGAGTGCAGCCGGGGTAGCAGTCAGAACGTCGGACACTTCAGATTTGACGACAAACTTTTCTGAACCAATAGGCGCTTTGCGCAACGATAGCAAGTCGTTCCCCATCATGGATTTGCGTGGAGCAGTCGGGTGAGAGGCCTCGTCAGATTTCCAGAGCAAGTCGGACAACATTCTAACCGTCATGCCACGCGCTTGGCGAGGTAAAACCTGCGCAGATCTGCGTCCGCCTCGCCAACCTCGAACACGCCTATTATCTAGATCTGTGGTGTCGGCTGGATGACGTTGACGTTCGTTGGCAAACGTTGACGTTCGCTATCTATATGGCGTTGGCTGGCGTTATCCAGTTGACCCATTACAGATCATGATGGCTATGATATCGTTAGTAGCTAAAGCTATTGCCTGCATGTTATCATCAACTTGATTCAACTGAGGAAGTCGAGAAGGTACCACACGCTAAATCGTCCCCGGACCCCGCAACCTATAGACAGTTCCAACTTCAGTGTGTGAATTACGTTAATCCACCTTAACTGCACACAATATTTAAATACCAATGTCTAAATAAATGTAGACGGACAATGTATGTATTAAAAAATAGAATGAACAGAGCAAAGTCTGAAAATGAAGGGATTATGTCCATGAGTGTCATTTTTAGAAATTAAGGCCTGCCTCTTATATAAGCCTCTCTCTAATAAAGGCCTGGTGCTCTTTGCAGCTGAGGTAAATACAAGACCCGTCCTATATTTGAGGATTTACGGTAAGTAATATTTACTTGTAATTAAAGGCCTTAAAAACCATGAAATAGTCTTAAATTAAGTTAATGTTTATAATTCAGTCAATATTTATTTATTGAGTGCTATAAACAGGGTCCAAAATTAACACCAAGCATCAAATGCCTATAAAGTACATTTTTACAAGATGTATAATATATATATATCATTTATAATATAATAAGATTTATTATATCGCTGCTGGCGGGACAAAACCTCATAACTCCAAAAACCCAACTTTTTCAGCAGATGAAAAAAACGAACACAGATTTGAGGGCGAATAGAGTTACGAGGTTTAGACCGATGATTGGTTTAATGCTTTCCCATTGTTTAAACTTTGTAAAACCACACACACAAGGAGGAGGATCTACTGAGTTGATATAAAAAAAATATGGAGTTAGGAGGTTTTGTCCCGCCAGCAGCGATATTTGAATGCCTCGATATCACTTTACAGACAGTTTTTGCTATTCATGTTCTCAAACTTTGTCCTAACCTGGACACACCCTGACTGAGGGCTCTCCCTGTACAGCTGTCTCCTAACCTGGAGACACCCTGACTGAGGGCTCTCCCTGTACAGCTGTCTCCTAACCTGGAGACACCCTGACTGAGGGCTCTCCCCGTCTCCTGTATTATAGAGCGAGTCTCCGTCATGATAGTTAACCCTTTCACTGCCACACGACAGCCGGATGCGGAGCTAATGATGGAGCATCGCCGTCGGTTGTGTGATAGTAAAGGGTTAACCTTCTGTCGTGTGGCAGTGAAAGGGTTCTGTATCGTAACGGCTCTCGCTCGGTGTCACTCACGCACTGTACCTCGCTTGTGCACGCGCACTGAATAAAATTCCACAATGTACCTTTATCCCAATATTCGTCTGACCACACCCCTCATCAGCTTACCTTCATAAGCAGGTGTGTGGCCACCTACTCGCCTCCTTCTTCGCTTTCACCACAAGGAAGTGTGTTGTGAAGGGCCAGATTAAACTGAGAATATATATTTATCGTTTGATATACTTTGTATATTATTTATATATATACACGGAATATCCCTTTACCTGCGTTCAGACCAGAGTAATATTCGCTCTCCTATTGGACAGCGCCCCCAGGCGCCAGCGCGCAAGCCCCCAACGGCAAGTTCAAAGACAACTGCAGGCATGTCAGAACATGCCCAGAGTCAGCGTAGTAATACGAGACAAGGACTGAGGTTGGGACTAGATATTCACTTAAGTATATATATTGGCGCAGGTGTAAACAGCAGTAGTTCATTAGTTCATCAGTCGTCTAAGTAGCTGTTTCATCAAGTTCGGTGATACAGTGAAGTGAGCAACCTTGCGTCTAAATAGAGCATTGAGAACCGCGTGCGAATAGAATGTTAAAGTGTCAGAGTTTAATGAAGTAACGTTGAGTTCGACTTAATCTAATGTGAAGTAAATAGTCGATCATTTATTGTATATCGTGCGGCCACAGTTCTTTCGGGTGTAGCATTACCCAGCGGTTCGTCGTGTCTTTAGCTAGTGCACTTAACCAGGCTGTGTGGCCTAAATACGTCGCCCACACCCGAGGAGTCCTAGGCGGAGAACCGTTGGACATGTACACAGGAGAATCGGCGTCGGCGATTGCAGAACCATTCCTGGTTGGATTATATTGATTTGGGACGTGACCACCGGAGAAGAGTATCGTTGATTTCCACTGTCGTTTGGGATTCAACCTCGTGAGGATTACAACTCGGGCCTGCCTCGTGGACGGGGCTGGCTAGCTGTCATCAATGCTGTCGAGCATTTTGGATTACAATTATTGCTTTTGCTGCTGATCAAGGGAGTTTACAAGAACCGACTCCTGTACCTGGAGTCTCTTTATTCCTCATTGAATCAGACGGAGTACCCGAACATTCCTCTACCCTCCAGGCCTTACACCCCGGAGGGAACCCATTGTCTCCAGTTGGTACCGGTGTTGCCCTATATAATTGCTACTATACAACAGGTGGCGTCAGCTTAGACCCATCGTAGGATTCCTGCTATTCTTAGTGACTTATGCTCTTGACTGACTTTACGTATATTCTTCGCCATACAAGCGCAACCCTAATTCTCATTCTGTAACCTAACGTTGCCTAATAATAATAAATTACCCTCCAATAGTATTTCTGTGTCAATGCCGTGTTCTTGTGGGTGTTCACCATCTATATTTGATGTACTGTCTGGCCAGTAATTAAAGTACATAACTAGCAGTGGTTTAATCTATCACAATCTTTAATACAGTCAGGGTTTTGTAACCCCTCAGTTACAATTGGTCCTTCGAGCCGGAGGGTATCAGTGTAATATTTAATATAATATTAATATTAACCATGGCCAGCGGTGAACACTCCCCAAGCGGCTCCCCTAAGCTAGAACGCCCACAGCGCAAACGTCAGCTACCTCCATATCTGGAGGAATTCGCTTTCGTTCTACCCCCTAGCTTATCTAAACAGACGTTAAATACGGATAAAGCGGATAGTCTAAGCATGTCCAATCCTATCGACTTGGCGACCCTGTCAGTAGAGACCCCAGTGCGTTCAAACGAAACTGACTCAGCTCACGGGGGGGACCAGGTGGGACATGACATGACTATACCTCCAGACATCGTCACCGGGATAGACCCCGGAGCGCTCCAGGATAAAGAAAGCGCTCCAGGGATAGAACCCGACACACAACCAAGAGAAGAGAACCGCGCCCAGGAGATAGACCTCGGAGCGCGCCAGGAGAACAGATCTCCAACAAGCCCTGTCAGCACCCGATCACCTCCGTCAGTGTCATCCCCCAGCGAGGCGGACCAGAGACTGGCGCAAGCCCTGATCGCCACACTGACAGCCTCCACCGAAAGAGACCGACTTCAGGGTGAACGCGACCGGCTTCAAGCAAAGACGCTTAGTGAGCGCGAACACTCTGCCACGGAAAGAGAGCGCCTCCACGCGCAACTCCAAGCGCAAGCCCTTAGTGAGCGCGAACACTCTGCCATGGAACGAGAGCGCCTCCGGGCGCAACAATTAAGTGAGCGCGAACACTCTGCCATGGAACGAGAGCGCCTCCAGGCTCAACAGATGAGCGAGCGCGAACAACGAGAGCGCCTCCAGGCGCAACAATTAAGCGAGCGCGAACACTCTGCAGCGGAACGAGAGCGCCTCCAGGCGCAACAATTAAGCGAGCGCGAACACTCTGCAGCGGAACGAGAGCGCCTTCACGCGCAACTCCAAGCGCAAGCCCTTAGTGAGCGCAAACACTCTGCAACTGAACGAGAGCGCCTCCAGGCGCAACAAAGGAGTGAGGACGACCGCATAAGACTGGAGGAGAGGCGCCTTCAGACGGAAGAGAACATCGAACGAGAACGCGCCAATGCCCAGCGCGAAGCAGAGCGCGACCGGCTGCAGGCGCAGATGATAGAACAATTGATCGCCAGGGCGACACCCCCTCTCTCCGCACAGAGCTCCCGGAGATCATCACGACAAGGGTCTAGGGCACCTTCCCCTACCCGACAAAGCGACCCGGGACCCAGCCAACAGGAGGAACCTGTCTACGTCTCCGAGCCCCCTCCCCGACCGGTCCATACGAGACCCAGCCGACGGGAAGAACCGGCCTACGTCGCCGAGAGACTGACTAGAAGACTCCAGGACCTAGAAGAGGAAGAGGAGGAATGTCAAGCCCACCAGCAAGAACGTACTCTGGACCAGGAGGCCCAGTACAGCCCCGACTTCAGCCCCGAGTCACTGCACTACAAACCCCCGACCCAACTCACGGGTGAGTTTGACGTACAGTCAGCACCGAGGAACAGCACCTGGGGACCCGGCCTCTGGTACCCACCAAGTACTAACCCACGACCACACGTACGGGGAGACTCGCCCAGGAGGCCTCTTCCCCTACGCTCACCAATGTACCAGCCATCCATGGCATCGTACCTTGGCACACCGACGTTCCCAGACTTTACGCGCGAGGACAGAGCACAGTACACGGAATTACGCATGTGTTTGGAGACTATGATGTCCGACGTCCCCGACGAGTCGTACAAATATGCCATCCTCCTCAAGCATCTCAAGGTGCCCAGAGCGCATAACATAGCGCTGGCATATTCCAACTCAAGCACCCCATACTCCGCGGCTCTGGTGGCCCTCAACCAGCGTTATGGACGCATATGGGATTACGTGATCCAAGAAATACGGGATATCGACCGCCTCCCCCCAGCCAAAGACAATAGAGCACTGGATGACCTCTCTATCAAGGTACAATCCCTAGTAGGGATGCTGGGGTCCCAAAAGGAGAAGGGGAGATATGAACTGTATGCAAATTCTAATGTGGAGCGAATACTGGAGAAGCTCCCTCCAGCCCGCCAAGAGCGTTTTCGACGGCAGAGAGACCACCGTGATCCCAACGGCCCCGAGCCATCCCTCCTAGACCTGGCCGCTTTCCTCGCAAGGGAAGTTAGCAGCCTACGACTGGACACATTCGTGTCGAGTGGATCTAGCCCAAGAGATGGACCTCGGAGGTCCAACGATAACCGCCGGTCAGTGACCGTTATGCACCAGGCCGAGTCAGTGCCGCAGCACAAGAACCACAGCACCCCCCAGACCAAGGGGAAGTGGAAGATTGTATGCCAGTACTGTGAAAAGGAACATTGGCTGTCTCAATGTGACACTTTCAAGAAGCTGACCGCTGACGAGGTGAGTCAGTGGATCAAAGCCAACCGCCGCTGCTTCCGCTGCACGCGCAGCCACATGGCAGCTGAGTGCCGCTTAAAGAAAAGATGCAGCAAGTGCGACGGCGCCCACTTGGAGGTCCTACACGACAGCAACAAGAAGAAACCCGTACCCCCAAGCAGCTCGAGAGTGAACGTCATGTACATAGACCCTGCGAAGAGCGGGAGCTCCCGAGTGCTCTTGAAGGTGGTCCGAGTGATCTTAAGCTACGAGGACAAGGTCATGGACACTTACGCCGTCCTAGACGATGGGTCAGAAAAGACTCTCCTCCTCGCATCCGCTGCAGCCCGGCTGGGTCTGCGGGGGAGCGAAAAAACAATGACAATCCGTACCATTAGAAGAGACCTGAAGACCATAAAGGGTGAAAATGTCTCCTTCACGATAGCAGCGGTCGGGCAGCCCGAGAAGCAGTATAGCATCACTAACGCCTTCACCAGCCATGACATAGGCCTGTCACAGTACACCTACCCCATCCCAAAGCTGATGGAAAAATACGTGCACCTACGTCAACTACCTATACCGCTCATCGACGACGCCACCCCGACCCTGCTCATAGGATCCGACCACGCACACCTCATCGTCCCAACGGACTGGGTCCACATCGGGCCCAGAGGCTGTCCAGCAGCGGTCGAGACCCGCCTGGGTTGGACACTACAAGGCCCCCTCTCCGGGTCTCCCAACCGACCGACAGCCACTCGCTGTCTCCACTCGAGGATAAACGAAGAAGACACCGCCCTCTTACAGCACGTCGAGAGGCTATGGACATTAGACGCGATGCCCTTCAAGAACGAACGGAAACTAGTTCGCTCCAAGGAAGACAAGTATGCCATAGCTCTCCTCGAGCAGAAGACAAAGAGGGTCGAGGTCGACGGAGTGATGAGATACGCAACTCCACTCTTGAGGCGAGAGGGGGTGCCCACCCTCCACGCATCAAAAGAAGCGACACAACGCTATCTACTGAACACCGAGCGGCGTCTAGCTAAAGACCCCCCTCAAGCAACGATATACCGCGCTGAGATCGACAAACTGATCACAGCTGGACATATAAAGAAAATCGACGATCAAGAGGCAGACCAGACGACTGAATCCTGGTACGTGCCCCATCACAAGGTCCACCACAACGGCAAGAACCGCATTGTATTCAACTGCAGTTATCAGATCGGACTACAGAACCTGAATAACTTGCTCCTACCCGGCCCGACACTCGGCCCCTCCCTCCTCGGCGTACTACTACGTTTCCGCCAGGACAAAGTAGCCATCAGCGGTCGACATCAAAGGGATGTTCCTACGAGTGCGACTGATGGAGGAAGACAAGCCCCTGCTGCGGTTCCTGTGGAGAGAGAGGATCGACGATGAACAACCCTCCATCTATCAATGGGAGGTCCTCCCCTTCGGCACCACATGCAGCCCATGCTGCGCCACGTTCGCACTACAAAAGCACGTGACCGAAGACCCTGGAGCCGACGAGGAGGTCAGACAAAGCGTAGAGAGGAGTTTCTACGTGGACAACTGCCTACAGAGCGTATCAACGCCAGAAGAAGCCGAAGCCATCCTGCTTAAGCTCCGAGCCTCCCTGGTCAAAGGTGGCTTCGACCTTAGGCAATGGGCCAGCAGTGACCCTCAAGTACTTCGCAGCCTCTCCCCAGAGACAAAGGCAGCAAGCAGCGAGACCTGGATGGCGACCACCCCAGGTGAAGCACAGGAAATGACATTGGGCCTCGTCTGGCGCTTCAAAACAGACTCGCTCCATTATAAGCACACACCCCTGACCAAGGAGCAGGGAAGGTCGACCCCTCTAACGACCACTCGACAGAGCATATACAGAAAACTCGCAAGCCAATACGACCCGCTGGGGTGTATCCTACCTTACACCACTCGGGCGAAGATGCTGGTGCGAGAACTGTGGGACAAGGAGCAGGGCTGGGACGACCCCATACCCGAGCACCTGGCTTCCACCTGGAGAGAGTGGGAGGGAGAACTCGACTCGCTCCAAAATGTGAACATTCGCCGGAGCTACTTCCCACCCACAGTGCGGCTGGAGACGTGTCAGATGGACCTGCACGTCTTCAGTGACGCCTCAGAAGTAGCTTACGGTTCGGTGGCGTACTTGAGAGCCCGAGAGGAGGGAGGAGAAGTACACACAGCCTTCATCCTGGCTCGCTCAAGAATAGCCCCCCGCAAGCAACAATCTATCCCGCGTCTAGAGCTCTGCGCAGCTCTGGTAGGCGCGCAACTCGCCACGCTGATACAACGTGAACTCACCATAACGGTGCGAAAGACAATCCTGTGGTCAGACTCCATGACTGTGCTCACATGGATCCAGTCCGATTCTTGTCGATACAAAGTCTTCGTCGGAGTCCGAGTCACCGAGATTCAAGACTTGGTAGGATCAGTGTGCTGGAGATACGTTGACACCAAGCAGAACCCAGCAGATGTCATCACACGGGGGATGTCCCTAGACGACCTCACACGTCCTAACATTTACAGTGACGGTCCTGAGTTCCTCAAGCTCCCGGAGGAGGAGTGGCCTACCCCCACACCACGGGAGGCGAGTCAAGAGGAGGCAGAGATCAAGAAGTCTATGTTCTGCGGGCTGACGCAAGCCCCGGCTCCAACGGACCCGAACCTAGACGACTGCTTAACCCTTGAGAGTGCTCATAAAAGGACATTCTTGTGGCACCACCCTGAGGTTCCCCCCACCACAGACCTGGACGCATCGAACTACGAAGAGGCAGCACTCCTTCTGCTAAAGAGAGCCCAAAGAGACTCATTTCCAGACGAACTAGACTGCCTGAAAGGGGGAAAGCCAATCCCCTCAGACAGCCGACTTCTCACTTTGGCCCCCGAGCTCGACGCCCAGCACCTCATCAGGGTGGGTGGTCGTTTGAGACGGGCCCCGGACTTGACTGATGATGTCAAGCATCCTATCGTCCTCAACAGCCGACACAAGATAACCGAGCTGATCATACAGAAGTACGACGAGGAGGTGTACCACGCGGGGGCGGAGAGAGTCTTAGCTGAGATCCGACGACGCTTCTGGATACTCCAAGGGAGAGAAGCAGTACGTCGCTTCCAACGGACTTGCCTAACCTGTCGCAAGTGGCGATCACAGCCCAGTATACCTATGATGGCCGACCTGCCTCCCTGCCGCCTCCGACTCGGCGAGAAGGCCTTCCACTCCACGGGCGTGGACTGCTTCGGCCCATTCAACGTCAAGAAAGGAAGAGGGACAGAGAAGAGGTGGGGCATTGTATACAAGTGTATGACCACCCGAGCTGTTCATATAGAAATCCTCCAGACCATGAGTACGGACTCATTCCTCATGTCCTTCCGGAGATTTCAAGCACGAAGAGGAACCCCGTCTGTGTTGTTGTCCGACCAAGGGACAAACTTCAAAGGCGGAGACAGAGAATTGAGAGAGAGCTTCCAGGCTATGAGTGAAGGACTTAAGACCCGCCTCGCTCCCTCTCAGATCAAATTCCAGTTCAACCCCCCGAACGCCCCTCATTTCGGGGGAGCCTGGGAAAGAGAAGACCGTTCTATAAAGACTGCTATGTACACCGTGCTTGGGGCCCAGACCGTGGCGGAAGAAGTCCTTACGGAGATCGAGGGCGTCTTGAACTCTAAGCCCCTCGGTTACGTCTCAAGTGATGTAGCAGACTTCGACCCAGTCACCCCAAACTATCTCTTGATGGAGCGGCTGGACCCGGCCCTTCCACAGGCGGTGTACAGACCTGAGGAGATGAACGGCCGAAGAATGTGGAGATACAGCCAAGTATTGGCTGACCAGGTTTGGACCAGTTTCCTCCTCCACTATCTACCATCCCTCCAAGCCCGTCAGAAGTGGGTACAGGACAGGGACAACCTGAAGGTGGACACAGTCGTTATGATCATAGACCAGTCACTACCCCGAGCTACGTGGCCGGCCGGCCGCGTGAGCAGAGTGATTACTGGTGCCGATGGGAAGGTCAGAGCGGCAGAAGTCATAGTCCAAGGGCGGACTTACACCCGACCCGTGGCGAAGCTGATAGAGTTGCCGGAGCTCCCTGACTCCCCTGATGACGACCATGACCCACTGACTTTGTAGATTGCCCTACTCCTCACAACAAGTATTGAGCAGTTGACTGGACTATTAATCTGTCTCCCTTAACTAATTAGGTGCGGACTAATTAGGAGGCGGCTGTTGTGAAGGGCCAGATTAAAGCTGAGAATCTACGTTTATTGTTTTATATACCTTGTATATTATTTATATATACAAGTTATATCCCTTTAAGCCTGCGTTTGAATCGTAGTAATATTCACTTTCCTCATTGGATAATGTCCTTGACGTTCTCGGCGCCAGACGGCGCGCCCCTAAAGTCAGGTTCAAAGGCGAGCCTGGGCATGTTGGAACATGCCTGGAGCCGGCGCATTGATTCGAGACGAGAGCTGAGGTTTGGCACTAGAAAGCCACTTAAGTATATATATCGTGGCAGGTGCGAACAGCAGCAGTTCGGTAAAACAGTGAAGTGTGAGGCAGTTCGTCTAAACAGAGTGTTGTGAACCACGTGCGAAGTGAATAGTAAAGGTGTCAGAGTTAATGCAGTAACGTCAAGTTCGACTTAGCTTAATGTGAAGTAAAGAGTCGTCATTTAGTGTGAATCGTGCCAACAGCAGTTCGTTCGTGTGCGGCATTACCAAGTAGTTCGTTCGTTTAGTAACTAGTGGAACCTTAGCCAGTGTGCGTGGACTAAATACATTAGTGCCAGTACACGAGGAGGGCCTAGTCGTGGACCTACTGGACATGTGCATATTGGAACCTACGGCGGCGATTGCAGAACCAGTATTGGTTGGATTATAGTGATTGTGGAACGTACTACCCTTGGAGAAGAGCCTCGTTAATACCCACTGTCGTTTGGATTTAACCACCTTGAAGATTTACTTCGGGCTAGCTTCGAGGACCGAAGCTGGCTGGCTATCGTCATTGCTATCGGGCAATTGGATTACAGCTATTGCTTTGTTGCTGAGCCTTTGGATTACAAGGACTGGATCTATACGAGAAACCCTTCTTCTTCAATTGAACAGACTGAGTATCCGAACATTCTTCTTTCCTCCAGAGCTTACAACTCTGGGAGGACACCCCCTGTCTCCAGCGGTAGCATCGTTTGCCCCTATATTGCCATCCTACGCCAGGCGGCGTTTAGTCTAGTACCCCATCGTAGGAATTATTCATTCCAACTGACGTTTGCTACTGACTGACTTTATTCATATTCTTCGCCATACAAGCGCAACCTTAATTCTCATTCTGTACAATTGCTGCATAATAATAAATATTCTAAATGATATTTCTTTGTCACCATGCCATATTATTCTGAGTGTCTAATTAACTGTACTTTCTGGCAAGTAATAATAATGATAATTAGCAGTGGTTTAATCTATCACAATCTTTAATACAGTCAGGGTTTTGTAACCCCTCAGTTACATATATATATATATATATGTATTTAAATGATTAATCCTCCACTGCACTGTTTTTTGTCCTGTGTCTGTGTTGGTGTTTGTCGTTTACTGTGAAAAAAGAAAGGAAAAAATGCATACACTGTATTGCTGCAACAATTACCAATGTGTTTTTACACAAATGGCTTAATAAAGGAATCTGAATGTGAAGTGTGGTGGTGGATGAGGGTGTGGACTGGATTGGGATGTATAGGGCGAGGGGATTAGGATTATACAGTAGTAGTGTAATTTGTTGAGATCAGTTTGACACTGATCTCTCTACAGACCTCTAACTGTTTACTCATTTTACTCTGTATTGTATATTGAATATTCCTCTTTACTTACTTACTTTCTTTTACTGTATGAAGCACACTCTCAGGGGATCATACAGAACCATATATGGTTAATTAGGGAACTTGTGTTGTGTTTGATTGATTGAAAAGTGTATTAACAGATTGCAGAATGGGTACAGTACAGTACAGCTCAATACATACAATTGTTAAGGGGATGCAGACCAGAGAAAGACTTTAGTCTTGTTTACATCAGGGTCCCCCATTTTCAATTCATCATAACATATATGACATACATGACATACAGATAGACAGTACTGCTACAGCTATACATTTATGACATACCAGATTTGCAAATACAGTACTGTTTGTGATACAAAAAGTGTCCAGAAAAAGAGTGTATATACATTTGACGTATAAACTGTACATTGTAGGAGGTTGGGTAGTTTGGGTGGGTGGGGGGCTGTACATTGGAGGTGGGGTCGGGGGGGGGGGGGGGTGGTGGGGGACACTGTACAAAGCCATACTTGGTCATTTACTGTACAACTGGGTTAGGACATTTGTAGGGGCCAGTTTCTAATTGCAGTCTCCCATTGATGCACGGCGGTAGCGAGGTAGTTGATAGTTAGCAGTATATTGATGCAGGTAGGTAGCTGATGTGATGGACTTGTGGAACTGAGAGAAGTTCTGAAAGTTAGGAGCGAGCGTTAGGAGTAACGCTATTGGGCGTTGAGAGAAGCGTCAGTGGCCAATCAGACCGCGTAAACCGAACGCGGAAGGACAACTGCCTTGGGGAAAGTATTCAGTGAAGGCCTCTGCATGCTACAGCAAATTCAAAGCAACTTCAACACAACATCGACAAAGCAACGGTGTTGCAGACACATTACCTTTATGCTTCTGCAAAATCAACGCGCAGCCTATGATGCAACAAAATGTACCCCGGATGTGCGGCTCGAGCGCGCCTGAATACTTTGGGCAGCCGAAGGTGCGCACTCTAGCCATTACAAACGGATTTCCCTTCTCAACCATACATCGTTGAATGAATGAATGAATGAATGAATGAAAACTTTATTAACAGATTGCAGAATGGGTACAGTGCAGTACAGCTCAATACATACAATTGTTAAGGGGATGCAGACCAGAGAAAGACTTTCGACTTGTTTACACCAGGGTCCCCCATTTCCAATTCATCGTAACATATATGACATACATGACATACAGATAGACAGTACTGCTACATCTATACATTTATGACATACCAGATTTGCAATTACAGTACTGTATTTGTGTTACAAAAAGAGTCCAGAAAGAAAAGAGTATATACATTAGGCGTAGAAACTGTGCATTGGATTGGGTAGGTGGGGGTGGGACTGTACATTGGAGGTGGTTGGGGGGGGGGGGGTTGGGTAGGAGGGGTGGGTGGGGACTGTACATTGGAGGTGGTTGGGGGGGGGGGGGTTGGAGGGGTGGGTGGGGGACACTGTACAACTGTACAAACAACACTGTACATTGGATTATTGACAAGACCATACTTGGTAATTTACTGTACATTGGCGGGGGTTGTGTACATACAGATAGACAGTACTGCTACATCTATACATTTATGACATATCAGATTTGCAAATACAGTACTGTTTGTGATACAAAAGTGTCCAGAAAAGGAGTGTATATACATTTGGCGTAGAAACTGTACATTGGAGGAGGTTGGTGGGGTGGGGTTGGGTGGGTTGGGTGAGGGCTGTACATTGGAGGTGGGGGGGGGGGGGGGGTTGGGTAGGGGACACACACACATTTTACACTGTACATTGGAATATTGACAAAGCCTTACTTGGTAATTTACTGTACAACTAGGTTAGGACATTTGTAGGGGCCAGTTTCGAATTGCAGTCTCACGTAGGTGTTTTTTGAGAGTGTTTTTGAAGGTGGGTAGTGATTCACATTCCTTTACAGCTTTAGGCAGGGCGTTCCACATTGATGTGGCATAATTGCGAAACGTGTTTAGTCCCTTGTTTGAGCCGAATCTGGGTTTTACATGATTTGTGGAGCTCCCTCTGGTGTTGTGATCGTGGTATTCACTGACCTTTGGGAAGTATTTTGACATGTTCATGGGTACCTTGGTCGCGTAGTGTATCTTGTAGACCAGGCCCATTGCAAGTTGCTGTACTCTGTCGTCTACTCTAAGCCATCCTAGGTTGTCAAAGTGGGCAGGGGTGAGGTGGGTTCTAGGAGTCAGGTCAAGTAGTAGTCTGACTAGCTTGTTTTGAGATGTTTGTAATTTGTTTTTTAGTGCCTTTGAGGTGCTTTGGTACCATGAGGTGCAAGCATAGTCGTAGTACCCTTGAATGAGTGCTCCTGCTAGAGTCTTCAGGGTATTCTTGTTTACCAGAGAGGAGATCCGGTACAAGAATCGCGTTCGTTGGTTGACTTTTTTTATTACATTGGATGCCATTTTGTCACAGGAAAGATTAGCCTCTAGGATGGAACCCAGGTAGGTAATTTCATCTTTCCTTGTGATAATATTGTCACCCACTGTAACCGAGAAGCCGTCGGTCTTGCTGAGTTTGTTATTTGAGCCGAAGAGAATGGACTCTGTTTTGCCCATGTGTAATGATAGTTTGTTGTCGGCGAGCCATATGCAGTATAATAATAGCCCTGTTTATGTTTGTTTTCGCTTGTGTTCTTGTATATAGTGTAATATCAACCCAGTCCATCCCCATTGTTTCCCCAATCTCCTTCCACGAATTCATCGTCATAATGCTATCCTTGTAGTCTTTAGACCCGCTATTATATAAATGTTGGTACTTTCGGACCTCCTCTGCAATACGTTCCTGCATTTGATTCATTTTAAACAAACAATTAAACAAGTGTAATGAAACAATAGCTATCGAGCTCCTGTCAGAAAGTTTTCTTTTGGTCTCGAGCAGGCATGCGTTGTTCATGGCACGGGGTACCACTCAGTGGTACCTCACTGAGTATTAAAGATTTGAGCAGAAGCGCGTGCACGCACATGCACGCGCTCGCGAGAACGCGCTGCGCTCGGCTCGGATCGTTGTGTTTACCTGCGGCGCTACCTCGCATTATCATAACAATAGCCGCTATAGGCTGGTGTCTTCAACCAGTCTGGGACTCTTTGTTCAACCCCCCACCCACCACCACTCACCCCCGGACAACAACACACTCTGCAAACAGCAGCAACCCGGGACATTCCATATCTACATCACAAACTTTGGGACTGAGTAGATAATTAATTAATCTTCTCTTTATTTTTATTATTTATATTAAAACTGAATCAAACCATAAACAAGGTTGCCTGTTGGGATGTTAGATCCTAATGTGAAAAACTGATTTTATATGTCTGCACTTTATGTGCTCATTTTATGCCTTATGTCTTTTTGTTCTGTTGTGAAGCACTTTGAGCTGCAGTTTCTGTATGAAAGGCTATACAAACAAAGTGTATTATTGTGCGCGAGGGAACATATGCGCATGCGCGCGGGGCCGCGCGTGCGTGTGCGCGCGCGCATGCGCGCGGCGTCATTATCCTGCGTGGCGGCTCAGCCCATAATAACAACGCAACGCTGGTCTCGAGCTCCTGTCAGAAAGTTTTCTTTTGGTCTCGAGCCAGGAACACTAGAAGTGACAGCCCCGCCCCCATTCACTACCAACCAATCACTGCTACGCAATACCAACGCAACGGGTCTTTAGATTAGATTTTGGACACAGGTACGCAAAGCCCAAGCAACACAGTCTCTACAAGACTGTCTGCAACAAGCGCGCTGAAATCGCGCCGATGTTGTGTTGAAGTTGCTTTGAATTTGCTGTAGCATGCAGAGGCCTTGAGTTCCAGAGCGTGACGTCATCTAAGATGGCCGCGCGTCGCTGTTAAGTTAAAGCCAGCGGCTAACGTTTCTACAGCCAGACTGTTTACATTGAGGAGCTTTTAACTCGCTTCTCTGCTACAAAACCCTGATCAAAGGACCAGTTAAACACAACACATGTGTTATCGGTCACCGTCAACTCCTCCGTGCAAACATTACTGACTTTGAACCCGATTGTGAACAAGATCAAGTGTGTTGTTGTGAGTCGGACCAGAAACATGAAACGAGTCTCTTGCTAACGTCGCTGTGGAGAACAGAACTGTACTGGATCAACACGTAAGTACAGATATTTACATTGTTTTCACTTTACAGAAACATGCACTGTTTTCTATCACCCAACAACTGGGAAAGATATCAAAATAAGAGGCAAAATAACATGTACAACTACCAATGTAATCGATATGCTCAAGTGCCCATGTGGTCAGGTAGATAATCTCATACTTTGGAGAGAAGCATGGTGGATCCATTATCTTAAAACTATGGCACCAACAGGACTCAATGAGGACTTTGACATGAGACCTTATTTATACATTTAACTTATAGAGGGAGCTATGTGTAGGCCCAAGCCATGGAGCTAAAGTGCTAACTAAATGTTTGCTAAGTGAGTTATTATTGCAGAAGGACTTAAAGACAAACGTCTTTCTCTGGTCTGCATCCCCTTAACAATTGTGTGTATTGAGCCGTACTGTATTGTACCCATTCTGCAATCTGTTAAATAAAGTTTTCACAGACAGTCTCCTCCCCACCGCATGGTATTCTCTCCCACCCACCCCCTCCTAATGTACAGTCCCCTCCCATTCATATGTATATACTCTGTCAGGATCTATGGGTAACAGTAATGTATATTTGAATACCGTTTATGTCACAAATGTATCAGTACTAAATACCTGTATGTCCCTATGCCATAAATGTCATGTATGTTGTGTATGTCATAAATGTCAATATGAATTGAAAATGGGGGACCCTGATGTAAACAAGACGAACGTCTTTCTCTGGTCTGCATCCCCTTAACAATTGTGTGTATTGAGCCGTACTGTATTGTACCCATTCTGCAATATGTTAAATAAAGTTTCCATTCCATTCCATTCCATCCATCCACAGTCAATAGACTTTGTTTTTAGTTTTTGTTTTCAGTGGCTACGACTTGTACCAAAATACTTCCCAAAGGTCAGTGAATACCACGATCACAACACCAGAGGTAGCTCCACAAATCATGTTAAACCCAGATTCGGCTCAAACAAGGGACTAAACACGTTTCGCAATTATGCCACATCAATGTGGAACGCCCTACCCAAAGCTGTAAAGGAATGTGAATCACTACCCACTTTCAAAAACACTCTCAAAGAACACCTACGGGAGACTGCAATTCGAAACTGGCAAATGACCTAACCCAGTTGTACAGTAAATGACCAAGTATGGCTTTGTCAGTATTCCAATGTACAGAGTACAGTGCCCCCCCCCTACCCAACCCCCCCCCACCTCCAATGTACAGCCCATTCTGCAATCTGTTAATAAAGTTTTCAATCAATCAATACCCTGAATGAATGAGAACTTTATTAACAGATTGCAGAATGGGTACAGTACAGCTCAATACATACAATTGTTAAGGGGATGCAGACCAGAGAAAGACTTTCGTCTTGTTTACATCAGGGTCCCCCATTTTCAATTCATCGTAACATATATGACATACATGACATACAGATAGACAGTACTGCTACATCTATACATTTATGACATACCAGATTTGCAAATACAGTACTGTTTGTGATACAAAAAGAGTCCAGAAAAGAGAGTATATACATTTGACGTAGAAACTGTACATTGGAGGAGGTTGGGTAGGTGGGGGGGACTGTACGTTGGAGGTGGTTGGGTGGGTGGGGGGGGGAGGTTGGGTAGGAGTGGGGGGAGGTTGGGTAGGAGTGGGGGGGGGGAGGTAGGGTGGGTGGGGGACACTGTACCACTGTATAAGCAAAACTGTACATTGGAATATTGACAAGACCATACTTGGTAATTTACTGTACATTGGAGGAGGTTGGGTTTGGACATTTACAGGGGCCAGTTTCGAATTGCAGTCTCCCGTAGGTGTTTTTTGAGAGTGTTTTTGAAAGTGGGTAGTGATTCACATTCCTTTACAGCTTTGGGTAGGGCGTTCCACATTGATGTGGCATAATTGCGAAACGTGTTTAACATGATTTGTGGAGCTCCCTCTGGTGTTGTGATCGTGGTATTCACTGACCTTTGGGAAGTATTTTGACATGTACATGGGTACCTTGGTCGTGTAGTGTATCTTGTAGACCAGGCCCATTGCAAGTTGCTGTACTCTGTCGTCTACTCTAAGCCATCCTAAGTTATCAAAGTGGGCAGGGGTGAGGTGGATTCTAGGAGTCAGGTCAAGCAGTAGTCTGACCAGTTTGTTTTGAGATGTTTGTAATTTGGTTTTTAGCGCCTTTGAGGTGCTTTGGTACCATGAGGTGCAGGCATAGTCGTAGTACCCTTTGCACTGTACACTGTTGCCTGTTGCCTGTTGCCTATCTGTAAATGATGTCTTAATACTGTGTTTAGTATAGATATTTCTCATACAAAATCTCCTTTCCTTTCAGACTATGTCATGGGAGGAGAAGCTATGGGTGTAGCCTCTCTCTCTCCACTGTGTTTCATTCATCAGAGCTGTTGTTTTTACGCTGTATTATTAATCTACTATGCTTCCATTAGTCCCCCACTATCCATGACTCTTGTGAGTTCTGATCAGATCAGGGTCGGGCTACTCCCGTCTTGATTTTGTTTTCTTTTCAAGTTGATAATTTGATAAATGATATTTTCAACCTACAGCATACTGTGTGTGTGTGTGTGCTTGTGTCAGTCACAGTCAGTGGAATGGTCTGTGGGTGACCACAGGTCTAATGTTGACTGAGAGACCGCTATTGTGCTCTTGTTGTAATCACTCATTACTACCTTTTTAACGTGTGATTAATGTTTTTATTCCGTTTTTAAATGCAGCTAACCAAAATGCGTTTTTCTCTCATCTTCTGTCTAGGTAGCCTCTGGTTCTGAAGCTGGGATCCTGAGGAGCAGTAGACGTTCTGTTCTGCGTGTTGCTGTAGTACGTAGCGAGCTGGCTGTAGCAGGGACCAGGGCACTGTCCTACAAGAAGGACCTGGACAAGTACAAGGAGATGGACGAGGATGAGATCCTTAACCAGTTGTCTGCCGAGGAGCTCAACCAGCTGGAGCCGGCCCTGGAGGAGATGGACCCTGAGGTAAAGGCTCGGTACAGCTGCTTGGCACGGGTTCTTTTGGCACAGGTTTTTTTGGGTCTTGTGATCAGGGTTTCCGTTGTCCGGTAATTACCTTTTTTTTACCGGGGAAATCTGTTGAAGTCCGACATATTTAAATATCTCCGGTCATAATGTCCTGTGAAAATAATTCCCTCTAAGCACAATTTGAATTGTATTAAAAAATAGTTACATTTGTTTCATTGTTGCTTCACCAAGCGGGTCTAATAATGACAACGATGTGTGTTCTATTATGATATGTGTGTACTGTTCTGATAACGACTATTGGTGAAGCGATGTCGAGATTCATTTGGTTTGGCAGCGGGAGCTAGATTTGCGAGAAGCATGCAACTGCAGAGCCGCAGAGCTGACAGTTGTGCGCGCACAGTGCAATACTCCAATTCAGCCATTGGCAATTCAGCTGTTGGGTGGGTGGCGCTGCTGAGCGGTCCCCAGACCGGACCTGAGAGCGCCGCTGGCTCTGCGGCTCTGCAGTTGCATACTATTGGTATGTTCTTCATTGGGAGGCGGAGATATAATAGTCATCACGCAACGTTTATATTTCACGATAATGTTGCCGTCTCTCTCTGCCAAATTTCTCAGTTCTTCGCTTGATATAATTAATACAAATGTCCAATATAACGGAATTCGTTAGCTCATAAAAATTTGATTATAACAGACTGCTGTTTAATATCGGGCCGACACAGACACCTATTTGATTTAAAGTCAGCAGCAGCACGGAGTCTCTGGACTTATTTTATTCGGAATATAATGACTATACGCAAAAGTAGCCTATTTTTAAGTTAAAATATTATAAATCTACATGCCTTGAGGATGTCATTCTTCATATAGCCTGCCTATCAATTGTTTTTAAGCTCAATAAACTCTGACCGGAATTGATCCCATTTGTCCGGTAGATTGAAATCTTGCAGGACACGGAGACCGGCAACAATTTTTTCTAACGGAAACCCTGCTTTTGATATGATTTCAACTTTTCAACTCATCGGTAGCTTGCTAAATCCAACAGCTTGTCCCAGCAGAACGACTCGCACAATATGAAGGCTTGCCCTAAGGTTTATAAGCAGGCAGCTATCAGTGTTTCCCTAGATTTGTTTTCAGACAATCGTCAGTGTCGCCACAGACTAGGGATGTCATGATTTGAGATTTTGATGGTACGATTATTGTCTGAGGAAATATCTGTCAGTTTTCACAATTTATTTTTAAAATATTATTTATTTAAAAATATTATATATATTATACTGTATATAGCCCATGATATAAATACAAATCTATGTTCCTTTTGAACAAAATAGATAGATCTCTGTTTCTGCATCAGGATTGTTGAAGATAATGTCAAAGAGTAGCCTATAACAGATTTACACCCCCCCCCCCCAATGTTTCCCCTATCATAGCCATTAGTGGGAGTCATTAGCCAAGGTGAGCAGGAGGCAGACGGAGTTAGAAAGAGGGTTGAAGGAGTTAGAAAGAGGGTTGAAGGAGTTAGAAAGAGGGTTGAAGGTGGAAGTTATTTGGTAGTCATGTGGAGAGATAAAAGGCAGACTAATAATACGGAAGGTATCATACTTGAGGAAAAACAGACAACATATTGTTCTTATCAGCATTTAACATCAAAGCAGCCGCCGTCGGTCCTCCAACGCCCCTGGCTCAGAGAACAGCTCTGATGTTTACATTTAGCTGAAACGCTTTTATCCAAAGCGACTTACAAGTTCTGTACGACAAGTCATCAGGAAGGGCACAACTCTATCAGCTGAGTATCAGTGTTGAGTGCTACAGTGTAGGTTAGTTTATTAGAACAAGTGCATGACAGTAAGGTTAGGGTTAGATTTTTGTATGTTCCGGGGGGGGGGGGGGGGGGGGGTTAGCCGGATAATCTTCAGGATAACTTGACATAAGTCCGCTTTTTCGGTTCCCCGAAGCAGGTTTGTCTAAATCACTATGGCAACAGATCGAAAAGTTTGAACCTGCTCCAGCGCAGGTTTAGTTCAGTTAGCTGGATAAACTGGCCACTCCCTCGCAAAAAAATGCCAGCTCCCTTCCTCACAGAAATCATTATACCATTCTGAATTATGTTTTTGTGCTTCGTTTTTTCTAGGGGGGGCTTTTGAAATGTAAAATAATAGACCTCAAATGCTGATAATAAATCATATTCAGCGGCAGCTTATGGATTTACTTAATAATAATAACCTAAATAATGCACGTCATAGCTATACGGTGCTCGCGAGTCGTGACACACACTATGTGGTTATTCTAATAACGGAGCATTGCAAATGTGAATCCCGCAGGGATATTTTTAATGAATGAAACCTATCGGGCGTTTGGCTCTGATTCGTTTAATATTTTCCGCTGTGGATGTATTTGCTTAACGGAGTGCCCGGATTGTGTTTCATTCAAGCATAAATTGAAGTGTCTTTATGCATGGATTGTGGATGTGATTGTGAATTACAAGTAGGGCTGGGCGATATGGCCTAAATATGATATCACGATATTTTCTGACCTTTCGGCGATACACGATGTTTTTCTTTTTTTCCCCAAACAATTCATTATGAGGCTTACCAATACAGTATTTGAGTTTGCAAGCTAACATTAAAGACAAAATAAAATACCCATGCATTTAGCATTTTTATATTATATATTAGATTTAGATTATTGGATTATTAGATTACATATTGCATATATTTAGCAATGAGATATTATATGATTTAGATATGAAATATGATGAATTGAAAATGGGGGACCCTGATGTAAACAAGACGAAAGTCTTTCTCTGGTCTGCATCCTCCAGTCCACTGTTGTTGTATTGAGCTGTACTGTATTGTACCCATGCTGCAATCTGTTAATAACGTTTTCATTCATTCAGACGGCAAACGGAATCATTTTGATTGACAGTCGAGTCTGCCAATTACGTCACACCGCTTGCACCCGCCCTGCTGTTCTTAGCACCAATCGGCAAGCGCGTATTAATTTTTTACTTCCGCCATTGGAGAGCTCAATGACAACAACGTCAACAATGGTAGCGGTAGCTCCCTGCGGCCGACGTTTAGCTTTTAGCTCCGCAGGATGACTAAACGACTGGAGGCATAATGATTTTACTGCAACGGATGTTATAATAAAAGCCTTTCCATACATCTGTCTGATTGAAAACTTTATTAACAGACCGCAGAATGGGCACAACTGAGTCAGCACGGGCTGAGATATGAACGACTAATGCTTGCTATATCTAGGTCGACCTCGGACGTTGCTATGTAAATACGCTGATGTTATTGAACGTGTAACTATATAACGTTAATGCCACAAAACGAATGCCTTTGTTATCATAAGTAGTAACTTTGATGCAGTAGTGTGTGTGTGGGGCGGCGCTGTTCAAAAGTTTCAACGTGTGGACCAGATTGACGCGACACAATCCTCTTGGGCAAAACATCACGATATCCACGATACGTTTAAAAAGTGTATCGTTAATGAACTGTACCCGATATTTATATAATATCGTCATATCGCCCAGCCCTAATTACAAGGAATCTGAATCTGTGGATTGTTGAGAATTGTATCACTGTCACTCACACCTTATTGTGATATTGTAACTGGGATTAAAATGTCTGAGGAGATGCGCTGTTTGACGGATTTGATGACGTGGACGTGACTTGAGAAAAGTGAATGAGCAATTGCAAGCCTTTGACGTTTTGATGAATGAATTTGAGAAAATGCATTTATCTGTTCAAGCACTGTTATCTGATGATGAACAAGAGGGTCATGAACATGACTGGTGTAAACCAAAGGTTTATCAATTCAATGCATGTATGGATGATGTCCGAAACAGATTAAAACCTGATTAATAGTGAAACTGTATAGCCTCCAAGCCTCTCTGGCACGTTATTTCGGGAGTCGCGCCTTGAAAACTTTGGGAACCATGTATTTATATAGTAGGCTACATGATACCTAAGCACATTATACTTACTTATTACTTGTACTACTTATTCTGAAAGAGTTGAACTAATTATTTTCGCTAGCAAGATCTCATTCGATTATTCATTCCATTAAGCCACTGCCAGCAGGCACATTTAAAGAAATATAATCTGATTGATTGGGGTAATAAGGGATTTAAAATTAGCTTATAGATTATGCATTTAACTTGTCGGCGATGCTATTGAGCTGTACTGTATTTTACCCATTCTGCAATCTGTTAATACAGTTTTAAATCAATCAATGCCGTTAGAAAATCAGGATTTCTGCGATAGACACCTGCTGTCTTTTCAGGTGAGGCGGCCGCGCGCAATTATCCTGAGCATCAAGTCTGGTTCGAATTAACGAGACTGAATCAGCGTTCTAGGAACAGGGAAAGCCTGGATTCAAACATCCCGTTAATTGAATCTGGATAATGGGACTTTTGATCGACTTAGTTGAACCAGGTACGGGGAATAGGGCCCAGGCCGAAATGGCAGCACAAAAACAAACATACAAATACACAAAACACAGACATAGACATAAAAGGCAAACATTTTAACTGAATTTAAACTGAAACAGAAAATAACAATATATTTGTAATATAAATAAGGGGGGCGGTCGAATATTCGGTCTTAACTCTTTGAGCGCCACCAGCCTTCCTCAGCTTTTCTTGACCATTTTCACGATATTTCACGATCTTTGCGGAGCTATTGTATATAGAGCTGCCGCGATAACCGCATTACCGCGGTATCGCTGTTGCATCACGCCCACCGCAGAGTTGGGCTGAATACCGCATCACAGCTGATTTTTTTAATAATAATAAAGTAGCGCCCAGACGTTGGACTTGCGGCTCTGCAGATATACCCTACTCGGTTCCAAGCGACCCTATTGGGTAGAAGTGGTACCAGAAAAGTCATGTGAAACATTGCAGACCACTGATTGGTCAGAAGAGAGACGCGTCACACATCTCTGAAGTCTCTGAACAAAAACAGAAAGCCGCCATCTTTACTGCCTCGCTAAGGATGTATTTCATTCAGGATTTGTTTGCGACAGCACCAAGTGTAATAAACAGAAAAGGATGGATTCACTGTGTATTCGGCCTCATTTATTGATGAAACAAAACCGACATCAACCCAATTTACCACAGAGCGGAAAGTTTAATGTCACAACAAGATCGCTGATGTGTTAAGTTTGTTGTTATTAGCCTAATACTAACGTCAGCAGATATACACGAGAGGTAACGTTAAACCCGGGTTGCTTGGTAGAATAGACACAATGAGGTAACGTTAGCTTTAGCACAATAGACACAACGAGAGTCTGGTTAATGTTGTTATTGATTGATTGAAACTGTGTTAAACTCTGGCTTGCTGCAAGCCCTCGGACATGCCCACAGAGCTTTCAGTGTACACAAGCGGCCCCGCCTGCATCCCCACACGGAGACAAACGGAGTTTTTATTTTTTTTGTGCGCACTGTGCGGTAATAACCGCGGCGGTAGGAAATATTTCGCAAATTTGTGCGGTAAGGAAAATATCAATACCGCGGCAGCTCTAATTGTATATTCTATATTATAGCTATGGAGATAATAGTATGGGTCATTTGACGGACACTATTTCTAGTCCAACATGTAAAAAATTGTTTGTTTCTACACATTGTAGTTTGTAGTTTATTACACGCTAAACATCGCCCATTTCCAAAATAATCCAGTATTTTTCCATAGATTGCGAGATATGTCGCGTTATATGCAATAAGCCCAATCGTTTTGGTTGATCGCCTGAAACCCCAAATACTCCCAAATCAAAGGTATATACCATGTACATATGTGCCTTCACAAAATCATCAAGGGGGGGGGGGGGGTAGTCTTACCCTGAAAATGCAATCGTTACAAAAAGCTTGGTTTAGGTCCGGTAAAATACAACACTGTGATCGTTACAGAAACATGTTTCAGGTTCGGTAAAATAGACATAGTATATACCTTACCTTAGCCAGAAGGTACTCCAAAAAGAATAATTCCAATGATCCCATCGGCGATAGCGATTACTTGTTTATATGTAATTACTCGTGTTTACGGGAAACTATAGGTTTTGAGGCGAGAAGATCTCCTAGCGATTGCTCTGCAAGAGCTCCTCCCCCTCAGAGCGAGTCAGGACAGAAAGGGATCAGGACAGACACTGTCTGAACTAGACTATCAGAGTTCAAAAGGTAGGCAATACTGCCACCTGGTGAGATTCGATCGTCATTGCAATTCCAATGTAGGCAGATGAGCCAGGGACACCTAAAGGGCTCCGGCTGACCGTATAGAGCGGGGATCAAAGGAAAAAGATCAAAACCCGAGAAATCTCGGGTATGGCACTCAACCCCATGGCAGGGCTCCAGTGTGCGCCCGTTTTGGTTGCATTTTGCAACCAAATCTCAGTGCCGTGCGACTGGATGTTTTCCCTTGTTGCACTGGTGCTCCCAGCTCCCAGCAGGTCTGTCTGTCTGTGTGTATATTAGGGCTGCAACTAATGACTAATTTGGTAGTCGACTAATCTGACGATTATTTTTTCGATTAGTCGACTAATCGAAAACCAATTATGTAAAAAAAAAAAAAAAAAAAGGGATATATATATATTTAAAAAAAAAATTTTTAAACTACCTATCTTTGTGAAAGTGGCTTCTCAGCTCTGGTCCTGCTGAAGACAGAGCAGAGGAACAGATTGGACATTGAGCATGACCTCAGAGTTGCTTGTCTACCATCACCCCAGACTTTGAGACTCTTGTCAGGACCAAACAACAACATCATAACATGATGATCCCATAGCAAATTAAAATAATGACTCATGAAACATTTGAATTTGGATCTTAAGCCACTTTAAATGAAAATGTATTTGAAGAACAATACAGCAATCACTCATAACAAGATAAATAAATTAAATAATACAAATTAAAGTGGAAGTGGACTTTAAATAACTAAAGAAATAATAATAAAAAATAAATAACTAGCAGCATCTGCCCCCAGCACCGCGGCTGATGGGGCTGTAACTTGGTCCAGGACCAGGAGGGTGACGTGGAACAGCTGTAAGGGGAGAGGGGGATGAGTCAGATCAGACAGACTTCTAGGTATTTTGTTTGCTGTGTGTGAGACGAGTCCGTGTGTGTGTATGTGTGTGTGTCTTACTCTGATCGCTGTGTGAGTGAGAGGAGTGTGTGTACTGTGTAATTTGTGTGCGTGTCTTACTCTGATCGCTGTGTGTGAGAGAGAGGAGTGTGAATGTGTGTCTTACTCTGATCGCTGTGTGTGAGTGAGAGGAGTGTGTATGTGTGTGTGTCTTACTCTGATCGCTGTGTGAGTGAGAGGAGTGTGTGTACTGTGTAATTTGTGTGCGTGTCTTACTCGGATCGCTGTGTGTGAGAGAGAGGAGTGTGAATGTGTGTGTCTTACTCTGATCGCCGTGAGTGTGTATGTGTGTGTGTAACTGCCCCCCGGCTTGGTGTTGAAATAAAGATGCGGTTATGTTTCGTACAGATGCTTTTATTTATTTTCTCTTTTGCATTTCAGCTTAGCAGTACTGTAGCTTTTCTTTTGTAGTTTGTCGTTTGTACAGGGAGTGACGGTTGCCTCATTTGCTCCGTTTGCACCCCGTTTGCACCGTGAAAACTGCATAGGACAGTCAAACACAAACATACAATTAGTTACATATTTCACAGTTCAATATTGTTCACATGTTGTTCATTATTATACCAGCGTGTTCAAACAAACAATTGCATTCAAAGATATTTAAAGGTGAACTCGTCTTCCATAACAAAGGCACTCAGGGAAAAACAATGATATATAATAACGTTACTTGTCCGGCAGCAGGTGCCTTTGATTAGAAGCTACTTCGTGAGTGCACCACTTTATATGTTTATAAATGTTTGGCGGTTACACACATAAATATACAACAACATATCTTCAACAACAGTAATAATAATAATACATTTGAGTGTTCGACATACCTTATTCCGCTTTACCAAGGGTAGTTAATTTAACTGGAGTAAGGTCCTTCTATCATACATAATTCGCTGCCTGCTCCGTCGTTATCTCTGAGTTACTTCCGCCTTGGTCACACAGGAAGCTGTGACTTTTATACTAAAGGAAGACGAGCTCTGCCCCCATGTGGACACTAAATGAAAATGCACAAGTGGCTCCGAAATATTATTTTATTAAATAGATAAATAGAGAGCTCAGTATTCTGAGCCAATACAGAGAAGTTGATCATCTAGACCAACGCAAATCAAAGCTTACTGACTGATAGGCATCTTTACCCTTGGCGGTCAGTTACACTCCCACCAAATCCTGCTATGACGGATAAGCACAAAACAATTAATTTAGTCATACAGGATTTCCTTTTAGATTTCACATAGCATCAAAATAATACAATTCAAGCGTTTCTATACTAATTACTCTCGAGGAGGAGTACCAATTTCTGGATCGGTCGCTCGAGGACTGAAGGTCTGGCAGAGTGATCTTTTCGCTCCCCAGTCTGTATTTTTACTCGACGTACTAGACCGTCGCTCTCTTGAGTGGCTTCGACGACCCGACATAGTTGCCACTGGCTTCTTGGCAGGTTACTGTCCTTGAGGATGACTATGTCGTTCACCTTGAGGTTACGCCGTGGTACGTGCCACTTCTGGCGTGTAGAAATGTTCAGGAGGTATTCCTTCTTCCAGCGGCTCCAGAATTGTTCGATTAGGTACTGGACTCTGCGCCATCTCTTGGTTGCATACATGTCCTCTTTAACAAATCTCCCAGGGGGTGGAAGAGCGATTTTAGACTTCATCATGACGAGATGGTTTGGTGTTAAGGGTTCTAGCGCCATAGGATCGTTGATACCATCTACTGTCAGTGGTCGGCTGTTTACAATAGCTGTAGCTTCATAGAAGAGTGTTCTAAGAGAGGCGTCATCAAGTCTGCCTGGACACAGAGCGATAGTGGCGTTCAGCACATTTCTTACTGTCCTGATTTGACGTTCCCAGACACCACCTGCATGGCTGGCGGATGGAGCGTTGAAGACAAATTCACACTGTTTCTCTGCTAGAAAGATCTCCAGTAAACTGGCGTCACATTGTTTGAGTGCTTCTTTAAACTGGTTTCTAGCTCCCACGAAGTTAGTACCGTGGTCGCAATGAAGTTGCCGAACAGCTCCTCTGAGGCTGATGAAGCATCTCAAGGCGTTAATGAATGAGTCTGTTGATAAGTCTTCAAGCATCTCGATGTGGACAGCTCGTGAAGCTAGGCAAGTTAGTATCAGGCCATACCTTTTGTACTCCTTTCGAGCCTTTTTAATCAGGAAGGGGCCGAAGCAGTCCATGCCACTGTATGAGAAAGGCGGTGAGTCTTCCACACGCTCTTTAGGGAGTTCAGCCATTTGCTGCTCTTCAGTAGGTCGTCGGAGTTTCCTGCATCGTACACAGTTGTGAATCAGCTTGGCTACTAATTTGCTCCCACCAATGACCCAGAATCCATTTGCTCTCAGTTCCATTTGGGTTTGACTTCGGCCTTGGTGACAAACTTGAGCGTGGTGATGAGCCGTAATTAGCTTGGTGATAGGGCTGTCTTTTGGCAAAATTATGGGATGTTTCATTTCTTGACTGAGGGATGAGCGTCTCAATCTTCCACCCACACAGAGAAGTTCTCGATGCAGAATTGGATCAAGGGAATGGAGAGCACTTGAACTTGGAAGAGCATCTCCTTCCTGGCATCTCTTAATTTCCTGAGAGAAGGCTTGCTGCTGGACAAGCTTGATCACTATTTTGGCAGCTCTTTCTCGTTCTTCGACTGTCACCAGTTCGGTGTTGTGTACTTTTCCCGATCCCAGCCTCTTGATTCTTGCGACTACTTTCAGGATCTTTGACCATGAAGAGATCTGATTTAGGCGACTTAGAATGTCTGTACAACTGTTAACTTTGGTTGTGAAAGCTTGGACAGCCTTAACCTCAGGATCGCCTACGAGTAGGTCTGCGAAGGGATTCAGTTTGGGATGTACTTCTTGCTCCCAGAGAAATGTAGGACCTGACATCCAGTTTGTTGAAGGAATGTGAGATGCCTGAAGGCCTCTGGAGGCATGATCTGCCGGTTTCTCTGCTGTTTCGATATAGTGCCATTTACTTGGGTCAGTGTTTTCTCTTATCAGTTGGACTCTGTTCGCGACGAACACATGGAACCTTCTTGCCTCATTATTGATGTAGCCTAGAACTACTTGTGAATCTGTCCAGAAGAATTCTTCATCGATCTTCATCTGCAGTTCTCTTTTCAGCAACACACTTAATTTGGTTGCGACCACTGCCGCTGAGAGCTCTAGTCGTGGGATGCTTGAGACCTTTGTGGGTGCTACTCTTGCTTTGGCCATCACAAGACTGGAGTGTACTGTATTTTTGTCATTTTTGTACCTGAGGTAGGAACAAGCGCCATACCCCATGCTGCTGGCATCGGCAAAGTGATGCACTTCCGTCTTGATGATGTTGCCGAAGTCATGTGGGTGATAGCATCTAGGGATTGTGAATTCCTTTAAGTTATGTAGCCCGATCTTCCATTCCTCCCACCGTGGCTTTAAGTCATCTGGCAGTGGATCGTCCCATCTTATGCCTCTGCGGCATAGTTCTTGGAGTATGCGTTTTCCGCTTAGGGTGAATGGGGCAACAAACCCGAGTGGGTCATAAAGAGAGGCGACGATGGAGAGGATTCCTCGACGGGTTGAAGGCTGGTCTTTCATGGTGACATTGAAGCTGAAGGTGTCGTTGTCTATAGACCACTGAAGGCCAAGTGCATGCTCAGTTGGGGTCGCTTCCAGCTTAAGTTCGAGAGGGTCAGTGATTGTTGCTCTTTCTGAGGGTTTTACACAGTCGAGGACATATTTGTGGTTAGAGTTGAATTTGTGGAGGCGTAGGCCTCCTCGTTTGCACAATTTTTGTGCCTCGATGATCAGTTTCTTGGCCTCTTCGACTGATGAAACGCTGGCTAACCCATCATCAACGTAAAAGTTCTTCTCAATGAAGGCTGAGGCTGATGGGTAGTCTTCTCTGTGTTGGTGTGCCATGTACCTTAGGCCTAAGTTGGCACATCCATGAGACGAAGCAGCTCCGAATAGGTGAACTGTCATCTTGTTTTCCGGTGGTTCTTTTCCCAAATCTCCTTCCTCCCACCATAGGAACTTAAGGTACTTTCGGGATTCAGGCGTGGCGAATAGTTTTGCTGAGCAGTCGACGAACACGACCCTTAGCTTGTTGGGCCTTTTGGGATGGTAGGTGCTGTGATGAGGAAGGTACCAGGCAGTCTCTCCCTTTGCTGTTGTATGGTCCAGTTCTGCATCACCTTTCTCAATGATTTCCTTCATGAAAATCTTATAGCGTTCGTGATATTCTTTATTTGTCTTTAGTTTCTTCTGAAGGCGGACAGTGGCTCGTTTCTTGTTTGGTAGAGATGGTGGGCCGCTACCCTTGAAAGGTAAAGGCATCTCGTAGTGTCCATCTTCTTTCTGTCTGATGTGGTTACTGAGAAATTGTATGAAGCGAACATCTTCTTGAGACACGTACTTGTCCTCGTAGTTCCTTTCAGAGAAGTCCGACTCAAGGGCTTTCAGGACATCTGTTGTAGACGGGGCTGGTATTTCTTTTACTGCGACTCTATGTACGAAGCTCTGACTCCCTTGTCTGTCCAGATGAGGGTTAGGTAGGTGGTTCCTGCTTAGTGCGCTTGCTTGGGCTAGACTGAAGGACTCTTGGTTCACAGTTGCTCCAGGAGATACTTGACGTTGGAATGTTGGATGTAGCAGAGCACTATCTTCAGGTTTTTGGTGAGCAGTTTTTATTTCATGATCAGTGTTTTCTTCTTCTTCTTTGTTATCTTGATCACTTCCAGAACCGTATGCCCTCACTCGGGCTGCTGCTACCTTAACTTCATTTTCTGCTTGTAGCTGCTGTAGCTTCATCCTTTCCGTCTCCAGCCTACGTCGACTCTCCACCTTCATCTGCTCCATTTCCGTTAGCATGGCTGCCTCTTCCTCCTCTAGTTTGAGGAGATTTGTTTGCAGAGCCTGTATTCCCCAGATGGCCTTCACCTCTTCCTCTTTAGCTGCAAGTTCAGCTTCCATCCTTCTGCTTGACGCTTTATTCAGTGCTATTCTCACTCTCTCCTTTTCATGTCGTTCATTACAATCTTCTTCCTTTGTTTCTAATCGCTTACAAACAAGTTCCTGTGTGTCTGTCGTCAGCTGGATACAGGCGTCCATTTTATCTGCTATCTCTGGAGTTGTGGCATGATTGCATAGAATTGACTCATACACACTATATACTAGGTCACAACTTGTTTGAATGTCTCGTTTTAATTTTCCAAGTTCTTCTGTCGGACAGAAGGCTCTCAGTTTTCCTCTAATTTCCTTTGCCATCTTCCTCCAGGTGTGGTAAACCTTGTTAAATACCTTCTAATTTTTCATATTTTCCACCTCACGATTCTCCTTTCCTTTCTCTGTTAGAGTTCCTCTGCGAGCACCTGTCCTGTTCCGTTCCATCTCCAAGAGGTTGCCAGCATCGTCTTCTTGGGCCGACATTGTGCTTGATCACACACACACAAAATATCAAATAAATAGATGGTATTTAATAGTTCCACTTGCTGGGATGGATATCAGACAGCATAATATTCATTAAATATACAGGAGTTGCCACACGTCCGTGGTTTTGCTGGGATGGATACCAGACAGCATAGGGTTAATTAGATATACAGGAGTTGCCACACGTCCGTGGTTTTGCTGGGATGGATACCAGACAGCATAGGGTTAATTAGATATACAGGAGTTGCCACACATCCGTGGTTTTGCTGGGATGGATACCAGACAGCATAGGGTTAATTAGATATACAGGAGTTGCCACACGTCCGTGGTTTTGCTGGGATGGATACCAGACAGCATAGGGTTAACTCAGTAGGTTCATTCTTCCTTCTCTTCATACATGTATTTTCTTTAGTGTAGGGTCCTCAATATACATGTATTCTCTTCGGAGTAAGATCTTCAACATACATGTATTCTTTTCGGAGTAAGGTCTTCAACATACATGTATTTTCTTCGGAGTAAGATCTTCAACATACATGTATTTTCTTCGGAGTAAGATCTTCAACATACATGTATTTTCTTCGGAGTAAAATCTTCAACATGCATGTATTTTCTTCGGAGTAAGATCTTCAACATACATGTATTTTCTTCGGAGTAAGATCTTCAACATACATGTATTTTCTTCGGAGTAAGATCTTCAACATACATGTATTTTCTTTGGAGTAAGATCTTCAACATACATGTATTTTCTTCGGAGTATGGTCTTCATTGTACATTTATCCACTTCAGAATAAAGTCTTCATAATACATCCATCCTCTTCAGAGTAAGGTCTACTTCACATTTATCCACTTCAGAATGAGGTTTCATAATACATTTATCCTCTTCAGAGTATGGGGTTTACTCACTGTTTATCATCTTCAGAGTATGGGGTTTACTCACTGTTTATCATCTTCAGAGTATGGGTTTTTACTCACTGTTTATCATCTTCAGAGTATGGGTTTTACTCACTGTTGATCATCTTCAGAGTATGGGTTTTACTCACTGTTTATCATCTTCAGAGTATGGGTTTTACTCACTGTTGATCATCTTCAGAGTATGGGTTTTACTCACTGTTTATCATCTTCAGAGTATGGGTAAGTCTTCGCTCACCACTGGTCGGTAAGTTTTCACTGTAACTGCCCCCCGGCTTGGTGTTGAAATAAAGATGCGGTTATGTTTCGTACAGATGCTTTTATTTATTTTCTCTTTTGCATTTCAGCTTAGCAGTACTGTAGCTTTTCTTTTGTAGTTTGTCGTTTGTACAGGTAGTGACGGTTGCCTCATTTGCTCCGTTTGCACCCCGTTTGCACCGTGAAAACTGCATAGGACAGTCAAACACAAACATACAATTAGTTACATATTTCACAGTTCAATATTGTTCACATGTTGTTCATTATTATACCAGCGTGTTCAAACAAACAATTGCATTCAAAGATATTTAAAGGTGAACTCGTCTTCCATAACAAAGGCACTCAGGGAAAAACAATGATATATAATAACGTTACTTGTCCGGCAGCAGGTGCCTTTGATTAGAAGCTACTTCGTGAGTGCACCACTTTATATGTTTATAAATGTTTGGCGGTTACACACATAAATATACAACAACATATCTTCAACAACAGTAATAATAATAATACATTTGAGTGTTCGACATACCTTATTCCGCTTTACCAAGGGTAGTTAATTTAACTGGAGTAAGGTCCTTCTATCATACATAATTCGCTGCCTGCTCCGTCGTTATTTCTGAGTTACTTCCGCCTTGGTCACACAGGAAGCTGTGACTTTTATACTAAAGGAAGACGAGCTCTGCCCCCATGTGGACACTAAATGAAAATGCACAAGTGGCTCCGAAATATTATTTTCTTAAATAGATAAATAGAGAGCTCAGTATTCTGAGCCAATACAGAGAAGTTGATCATCTAGACCAACGCAAATCAAAGCTTACTGACAGTAAAGATGATAGGCATCTTTACCCTTGGCGGTCAGTTACAGTGTGTGTCTTACTCTGATCGCTGTGTGAGTGAGAGGTGTGTACTGTGTAATTTGTGTATGCGTGTGTCTTACTCTGATCGCTGTGTGTGAGTGAGAGGAGTGTGAATGTGTGTCTTACTCTGATCGCTGTGTGTGAGAGAGAGGAGTGTGAATGTGTGTGTCTTACTCTGATCGCTGTGTGTGAGTGAGAGGAGTGTGTATGTGTGTGTGTCTTACTCTGATCGCTGTGTGTGAGTGAGAGGAGTGTGTATGTGTGTGTCTTACTCTGATCGCTGTGTGTGAGTGAGAGGAGTGTGTGTGTAATGTATTGTGTGTCTAGTCTGATCATCATCTCCTGCAGGGGAACAATGTTTTCAATGTCCAAAATTTGCTATGGGATCATCATGTTATGATGTTGTCTGGAACCCTGAGAAGCCACTCTCACAAAGATAGGTAGTGCAAAAAAAAAAAAAAATTAAATAAAGTGTTTTTTTTAATGCCTAATCGACGCAACAATTTCTCGTCAACGATTTTTTATAATCGACATCGTCGATTATGTCGACTAATCGTTGCAGCCCTAGTGTATATGTGTGTGTATTGCTTTTTCCCCCCCGTGGCCATGTGTGTTCTAAAAAAAAACACGTACGCATTATGCAAAGACTAGCTCTGATTGGCTCTGATCATCACCCTGCCATTATTATTCGCAGAATGACGGGATAAACAAAAAAGCCATGTGAGAATTGAAACGATAAAAAAACACAGTTTCATAATACGTTTCCGAATGGACGTTTGGATTAAACAAAGTGTATGCAGTGATGCTTTCCCAGCGGAACACAAGCTGCTTAACGTTACACAGGTATGTTATACACGTTAATTAAGTTATGTAACGTTAGACCGCAGCCCTTTGGCTTTAGCTAACGTTAAGATAGCAGGAGCCGTCGGCCAACAAAGCTGTTTCAACAAATGTATTCACAAAATGGATTATCATTCAAACGTTATTCAAGCCTTCTGTGACCAGTAAGTAGGTACATCTACTACTCAACCGCAGCAATGTGCGCTATGTGCTTAAACTTTGCTAGTCAAGACTCGACAGTACGCTTACGCTCTCCATCCAATTCCTCTACGTTGTGTACTTTTAATGGTCCTGACGTCTCCGATACCGGTTGATAAGATCCTTATCTCCCCCGTTAGTGCAATCCATAAACCATAATAATTCTCCACTTCCATAAGAATTCGACACTCCGACACCGTGAGATACCTTATGAGGAAAAGCGTTGTTTTATTGCTATAAACAGAACCTCATAATCAGATGTTATCAAATTGTATCGTCCTTGGAGAGTCTATTCTAATGATCTTTCGGTGTGTTCGTCTATCGTCCTGTTGTTATTCAGTCCAATAGTGGTCAGGCCTGTTTGTTAGCCGAGACCATCCTCGTGGTAGCCGAAGCTACTGGTGATGTGGCATTCTCCCCCCCCCCCCCCCTCTCAATGAGAGGAGAGAGTGTCTTCGTGTGATCTCAGTCCTACTCGCTCTTGGTCAGATTCTGGTCTGCCTTACACCCGGAAACACCGTTCGACTCATAGATGTTCATCGTCGCAACGACGGCCCCGCCTTCTGGTTGTCATGCGACGTGTTGTCATGACAACTGCTAACCTTTCACACCATTAAACTTTCATTCACTGTGAACCGCTCTCCCTCGCTCTGGGAGACACTCCGTCTTATCTCAGATGTTCTTCCAAGGAATGTCAACAAACACCCTCGCTGGCAGTGTATTCAATCCACTGGTCACCGTTCTGAACCGACCTCTGCTAAGCCAAACACATTTCTGCCCTCTCTGACCTGGCACCGTTAGATGCTACCATCTTCCCCCAATCTATACATCACATACATTGAAAAAGCACCCCAAATCTCTCACTGGTCTATAGGGAGGTGTAGTGGTTACTTCCTGGTCTATAGGGAGTAGGGATGGGTACCGAATTCGGTACTTTTGAGGTACCGAACCGAAACACGTCGGTACTACCGAGTATCGAATCAAGTGAGAAACAGTTTTTTTTTTTTTTTTATGTCAACGTTCACACGCACAATATATGCTTACCTAGGATTTGACTTGATTCAACAACAAAGCAGTCGGAGCAATGACACGCCGAAAACTGTCGAAATTGTAGTTATTTGAAGTTTGGATTTTTTTTTACGACTGAGGTAGGTAAATTACATTTCTTGAGACTAAAGTACCGAAAAAAGGTACCGTTGGGTACTGGTATCGATTCACAGGTACCGGTATCGGTTCAAATGTGAAAGGTACCCATCCCTAATAGGGAGGTGTAGTGGTTACTTCCTGGTCTATAGGGAGGTGTAGTAGTTACTTCCTGGTCTATTGGGAGGTGTAGTGGTTACATGATTGCTGTTTCCGGCCGGTCCATCATCTTGAAAACACAATGTATTTAAAACAAATAAAGCATCAACATTTGCATGGTGTACCTTTCTGTGCTTATTCATCCACAATCTATAGCTCAACCTGAAAATATTCTCAATTAATTGTAAAAAAAAAATCGCTGAATTTTATTTCAACCAAAAATGCTTAACAAATAATGTTAGTGATAGAAGGGAACTCATTTTGTGCAAAAATGGAAAGCTTTCCAAATGTTCATGAGGTAGAATTGTTACAATAGCCGATAATCCATTTTCCCAAAGATAAATCCCTATACGGTTAAACCTTGCAGGCGTCAAAAGTGACGTCAGACTACACCTCCCTATTTAGGAGCAAATTGTTTGCATGATTAAAAATAATGGTTCGAACATCCGTTCGAAAAACCCTGGCGAATGTTCGAATCCCAAAAACAGGCTTGGGACAGCTCTAACTGGAGCTGAGCTGAATGTGTTAAAATAGACATAAAAAGGTGAATGATTGGACTTTGCGAGCTAACTGTAATACAATGTTTATTTTTTTACAATAATTTACATAACATCTTAAGAAATTACTAATGTGTATGGAAACTGACAAAAAAGGTAATGGTAAAGGTAACGCTTAAAATTAGGGATGTCCCGATCACGTTTTTTGCCACCGATACCGATCACTGATCGTCTATGAGCCATATTGGCCGATACCGATCGTTTTTGGTTTTATATAAAAAAATTTATATATACTTTTTTATTTATTTATATAAAATATATATATTATATAATTATACTTGTAGTTGTATTATCTGCGAGACATTGCCACCCCGCAACAAGTCAAAATGCTCGCTATCTGCAAACAGCTCCACTGTCTGTGTGTATACTCTAGTCTGCTTTGGTCAAATCACATTCAGCATGCCCTCAGCGTCCCCAGTCAGAGCGATAGTTCAACAGGGTCTGAAGTGTTATGAAGCATGATAGCTAATTAGCCAATGTTCAGCTGCAAAAACGAATAATGTCAATTATGTTATAAGACATTGATATCAGGAGCTATCTGTAGCTACTGCTAGCCGGCTAGATGACGTTAGATTTGTTGATATAAATAATAGTCACGTGACTACGGCGGTATGGCACGGTAGTTCGCTCTCGTAAGTGACAGACCAATTAAGTTATTATTTCACCTCTAAAGAAAGAAAAATCCGCGCAACTTCAGGAAAAGGTTTCAATACACTAGATGTGTGAATGACACGTCCTGGCAACCGTGCAGAGACAAGACTGTTGTCTAAGAAACGTGAAATCGATTGGCGTTCTGCCAAACAAATTATGTCAGACAAAGACACCCCTGCTTGGGCGTCGCACCTAATTGCGGAGGTATCTATCATCAAAGATTCATTCCAGCTAAGGTTTGATGAGCTCAGTGAATCGATCAACGGAGTAAAGAAGGACACACGGGCTATTCTGCAAAGAATATCCAACGCGGAGAACCGTATCGGAGCGGTAGAAGACCAGATGGCCGTAGACGGCAAAACTTTGAAAGACCTGACGGGAGACGTGGACTACTTGAAAACCAAATTAACCTACATGGAAGCGTAGAGCAAGAGAAATAACATCGTATTGGTCGGCCTGAAAGAGGGAGAGGAAGCCGGTGACCCGAATAATATGATTAATGGCATTCTGAGATACATCCTGGATTTAAAGGACACTGACCAGGTACCAGAGGTAGAAAGGCACCATCGGACTCTCCGACCCAGACCAGACCCATCGGCACCTCCTCGCCCGTACATTATACGGCTGCTGAGATGGAACGACAGGCAGGACATCTTGAGAGCCGCGGGGAAGAAAAAGAAGCTGACATGGGGAGGAAGGCCGCTTCACGCATTCCAGGATCTACCCGTGGAAATTAAAAAGCAGCGCGCTGGTTATACCGACATCAAGAAGAAATTGTGGGACGCGGATGTCCGTAATGGTATACTGTACCCTGCGAGGCTGATAGTCACCATCGACGGCGAAACATCCATCTATAATAACCCCACGGATGCAGCGAAAGGATTGAAGATCAAGCTTCCTAATATTTTTGGCTAATGGACAGAGCATAGAGGTATGACACGCCCACCACTCACTGACAGTTGACAGTTGACAGTAGACATGACAACTGAGTTATTTAGTGTGGGTGATGACTTGAGCAAGATCCCGTGCAAGGTATGCAATGAACATTAAGGGCAGCCTCTTTCATTATACTGTTTATTATTATAATACATTTTTTTTTGGTTTGTGTGTATGTATATATATATATATATATATATATATATATATATATATATGTATATGTAGGTATATATATATTATTTTGTTTTCTGAGGTTATGTATTGCACTGCCCCTATAGTAATAATTTCGGATGCACGGATCATGCATTTAATTAAGGACATGGTCTGATCACTGCGTGCGGATAACTGTTTATCAGTTTGTTCACGGACAGGGGATGGACACAGGTTCTATCTCCCTTATATTATGTGTGTGCCCTTTTATTGGCACTTCTTGTATGGTTTGTTATGTGTTTTGTGTGTATTTCCCCTTGTTGGTGCAGACCATTTATAACTTCAACATATATTCAGTATTTTCCTTTTTATCCAACCTTTTCAACAAGCTAAAGCGCAATATAATTTTTGATGGCCACAATTAACATGATTAGTTGGAATGTAAACGGGGTTTCAAATAAAACAAAGAGATATAAAGTCATTAGTCATTTGAAATCCCTGGACTGTGATGTTGCGATGTTGCAGGAGACACATTTGAAGGATGAGGACTCTATTAAGTTGAGACAGAGATGGGTAGGCCATGCCTACTCAGCACCAGGTACCGGGGCATCTAGGGGCGTCAGTATTTTAATAGCAAAACGACTGACGTTTAGACTATCTCAAAAAATTATTGACAAGGATGGCAGGTTTATCATTCTATCAGGTTTTTTACAAAATACTAAATGCACGTTAGTAAATGTCTATGCACCCAATATTGGTCAGGCCGAATTTCTATCCAAATTGAGTGTGGCATTATCTCATTTTGCGGCAGACCATATTTATTTAGGAGGTGATCTCAACCTAGTTAGTGACCCGGCAGTGGATAGATCGGGCCACCCACTCATATCAGATGGTGCATTGTCAGCAGCGCTCAATGAGTTGCAGGTATCTCTGGCTTTGACAGACATATGGCGGGTAGTAAACTCTCTTGCCCGAGAATATACTTTCTATTCACATGCTCATAATTCGTACTCAAGGATTGATTACTTTCTTTTTTCACAATGTACAGTTGAGAATGTGATAGAGTGCAGCATCCATAATATTATAATCTCAGATCATGCCCCCATGTCAGTGCGCTTAGCTCTCTCTGTAAACAATCACAAAAGTAAACAATTGAGATTTAACAACTCTTTGCTAAAAGATCAAGAGTTTGTATCTTTGATAAATGAGAGAATAACTGAATTTATAAATATTAATCTAAAATCTGTCCCTTCAATACAAATGGTGTGGGAAGCATTCAAAGCAACTTGCAGAGGGTGGATTATTAGCTATTCTACAGCCAGAAAGAAGAAAATGATAATGAAGAAAAACAACTTAATATTAGAACTTAAGGCTGTAGAAACACAACACATGCTTAACCCTGGAAATATACAACTGAAAAATACTATGTTGATTCTTAAGACAGAGTTGCAATCAATTATACATGAGGAGACAGCGTTTGCTCTTTTCAGACTCAGTAGGAAATATTTTGAATCAGGAGATAAAGCCGGTAAGATGCTAGCACTAAGATTAAAACAATTAGAAAATCGCCAATCAATACCATTTATATGTGATAGTACAGGTGCAGTTATTTATGAACAAACAGAAATTAATAAAGCTTTCAGTGATTTTTATAGTAAACTCGTCAGTCAGAAGGATCTAAAAAACAGGAAGACATGGATATATTTTTTAAGGACATATCCTTACCCACATTACAAGAGGTAGAAAGGGAGCATTTAGAGGGTCCTATCAGAGAATCAGAAATCATATCTGCCATGAACCTCCTTTCAACAGGGAAAGCACCAGGGAATGATGGATACACCTTAGAGTTTTACAAACAGTTTCAACACAGGCTAACCCCACTGCTTACACTAGTATTCAATGACATAATAGTTCATCAATCCATGCCTCAGAGTATGTGCCAGGCTACTATCTCTTTGTTACCTAAACCTGATAAAGATCACTCACAAATGGGTAATTATCGTCCCTTAAGTTTATTGAACAGCGATTATAAGCTATTTGCTAAGATCCTGGCCATGCGCATAGAGACAGTCATGCCTTCACTGATCCACCTTGATCAAGTAGGGTTTATTAAAGGCCGCCACGTTTCTAATAATATGAGGAGACTATTTCATGTCATGTCAAAAGCGGGCAACCTACAACAACCAGCGGTAGCTTTATCCTTGGATGCTGAGAAAGCTTTCGACAGAATAGAATGGCACTATCTGTTTTATGTTCTTACCAGATTCGGTTTTGGACCCACGGTCATACATTGGGTGATGGCGTTCTACAACAAACCACTAGCTTCAATTAAAACAAATGGCATTATATCTCAACCGTTTCAGCTATTCAGGTCCACCCGACAGGGTTGTCCGGTTTCTCCATCACTCTTCATCCTCGCCCTCGAACCGCTGGCATGTGCCATACGAGCAGAGGAGAAAATCACGGGCATCAATATTGGGGGGCATGACTTTAAAGCTAATCTGTATGCAGATGATGTACTATTAACACTAACACAACCCTGTCAATCAATCCCACAGGTGATGAAGCTGATTAAAACATTTGGGGAGTTTTCAGGATATAAGGTGAACTTTAATAAGAGTGAAGCTATTCCTCTGAATAACCTGACCCATCCTTCACATATTGGTTCTGCCCCCTTACAGTGGAGATCACAAGGTATGAGATACCTCGGAATAAACATCCGGACACCTATAGACACGATTTTTGATTCTAATGGTCCACACCTCTTGAAGACAATTAGGGAGGATATTAAGAGATGGACAGTGTTACCCATTTCATTATGGGGTAGAGCAGAGATAATAAAAATGAATATTTTACCTAGAATATCATTTCTAATATCAGCTGTTCCACTCAAATTCCCCTCGTATTGGTTTAAAGAGATAAATAAGCTATTTACAGGTTTCTTATGGAGGGAGAAGACACCTAGAATCAGCTACAAGAAATTGATGAGACCAAGAAATAGCGGTGGACTTAGTATTCCGGATGTTTACTCATACTATCTCTCTTATAATGCCAGATTCCCCTTGTCATGGGGTTACATATGCAAGACCGAAATAGGCAGTTGGAAATGGATTGAGGAGAATATTTTATCAGAACTTAGTAAGACGGTATCCTTGGTATCATTATGGTTTCACCCCAAACCTAACTTTAAAATGGATAACCCGATAATAAGATTTTCATGTGAGATAATCAAAACCCTACAGAAACGGCTAGCCTTCAAAGGGATCTCTTTACCTTCATGCCCCATATGGTCTAACCCCCTGTTAATGGCTGGGGGCAGCACACTAGTAAATACTTCATGGCAGGGTAAAGGAATACATCAACTAGGACAGATAGTGAAGGATGGAGAGACGATACCTTTTAATGAACTGAAAGATCTGTATAATTTAAGAGATAGTGAATTCATGTTGTACTTTCAGTTGAGATCTGTAGTAAGATCAGTATCCATGAAAAATAGAGATATGGGGATACATAAGGATTTGGATGACAGACTAAGAAGGATCGCTTCAGAAAGGAGGTCAGTATCTAAGATCTATAGGTTACTGTCACTTAGCTCATCAGATGGCCTGGCCTCCATTAAACAGCAGTGGGAGAGGGATTTGAAGGTCTCCTTGACTGCTCCACAATGGGAGACTGTTTTAAAAAATACAACAACATCATCAAAATGTGTAAGATATAAAATGATACAATTAAAGGTAGTTCATCGAGCTTATATTACACCATGTAAAATTAAAAAAATGGATCAAGCCATCTCAGATTTGTGCTGGCATGGATGTGGGGAGGTAGGAACACTCATCCACATGTTGTGGCATTGCCCCACAGTGAAGAGTTTTTGGCACAAGGTCATTTTAAGACTATCCTCTATTCTCAGTGTTAAGATACCCTTATGTCCAAAAGTCTGCCTCTTGGGCATAGGGGTAGTTGGTATACAATCAGCACTTACGCAACGCATCATTACACTAGCACATATGTCAGTTAAGCGTACTATCATGATGAACTGGAAGATCCAAAAGCCAAATTGTTTCTGCATGGACACCTGGATGAGGGATTTCATGGACCTATTGACAATGGAACGAGCAGCCTCAACGCTCGCTGAACATGACCATGGAGAGGACGGTCCCTGGATCTATATAAGGACATATTTGGAGAATACTTATGACTGAAAGCAGGAGTGTTTGATCTGCACCCCCCCCACCCCCCCTGTTACAAAGGGTCAGATTAAACCGAATATATATATTTATTGCCTGAGATCCCATGTATAATATTTGTATATCGTTTGATATCCCTTGTATATTCTTTGTACATATATACGGAATATCTCTTTACCTGGTACGGGACAGACCATAATATTCGTTCTCCTATTGGAAGCGATCCCCTAGGCGCCAATGACTTACCCCCTAGACCCGACTTGAAAGGTGCCGACGAACATGTCCCAACTAGCCCCGGTTCCGCGTAGGAATACGGCTACCGAAATACGAATGGTACTATTTGTTCACCGTGCACATAATAGGGCGCAAGAAATGTAGAATTCCTCTTAGTCCATTGTCCCGTTCAGTCTCGTTCAGTTCCAGTTATCCAAGTGACGTCTCTCCCCACTACGCAACGTGGGCAGAGTAGGGCTCGCATCGCCCCAAGATAGAGTCTCGTGTTATCCTAATACGTTTGTTTAACGTATCGTTCGCTATTTATTAGTAAACCTTCATTACGAGTCAAAGACCACGTGAAGTGGGTAATTGTGCGTCTACATAGAGCATTTATTGCCGCGTACTAATAGGATAGTAACGTCAAGTTCAACCGTGCACTACCGCGCACCACGGAGGATTTACCCCGGTGATTGCAGAGCCTTTCCGGCAAGGATTATTATTCTTCATTGCTTTGACCAAGCTGCTGGAGCAGAGAACCGCCTACCCCACTGCTACTGTGGGATCTACACCTGCCCGTGAGACCATCACTCGAGCCCGTCTCTGTCGTACCAGAGGCTCCACGGCTTTCACCTGCACGGCGCGCACCCTGGGACCAGGCTGCTTTTCCCCGCTGACTCAGGGAGTAATACACCGTCTCCAGGTGCCTTGCTGAAGCTCCGTGGACCATTGACTTTCATAGAGCATTGCCCCCCCCTGCTGGCTTACAACCGGTAGTACACCCCCCCTTCCCAGAATATCCCTAGATCTAAGTCCTAACATTCATTATTGATTTGCCTGCACTTTTTTTGCCTTATAAGCGCATCTAAAGTGAACAAAGTAATGTAATATCATATTCTTAATGTAATAAATATTCTAAATGAGTATTTGTGTGGAAACCGTGTTATTGTGGAAGTGTTCTAATCTGATATACCTTTGTACGGTATTGGCCAGTAATGTACATACACGGTAGTAGTTTAATGATACTAATACTTGATTAATACAGTCAGGGAATTGTACCCCTCAGTTACACCCCCCATTTTGTTAGTATGTTTTGTCTGTATTGTACCGTTTGTGAGTTTTGTTTTGTCTGTATTGTACTGTATTGTATTGTTTATTGTTTGTGAGTTTAGTTTTGTCTGTATGGTACTGTATTTATGTTGAGCTGTTTTGTGTTTCAAACTAATTAAAAAAAAAAAAAAAAATTGTTGATATCAGGAGCTATCGGTAGCTAGCCAGTTAGACAACGCCTCATGTATTAAACTAAAGTGAATAGTTAACTGTGTAGTTTTTAGAGCTGGGCATAGATTAAATTGTTTAATCTAGATTTAATCTACCTGCAATCCTGGAATTAATCTAGATTAATCTAGATTAAAATGGCTCAAAAAAAATAAGTCTGCCGAAGGCATTCAAAATATGTGTGTTTTACCCAAATAATGACCAGAGGAGGAGATTTATCCTCTCCTCTTCATCTGAGGAGTCACTAGCTGTTCTATCTCCTTGTTCAACAGCATGAACATGTCTCTTCTTTTTGTAATTTCCAGTGTTTCTTTTACAACCAGATTTATCGTAATTTTATGTGCCCTTCCTTTGATGCCATTAACATTGTTACACTGATATTGACAGCTCTCTCCAGTGTCAAATCACTCTCTGTCAGTAGTTTCTTCTGTGCACCTTCATTTCTTAATCCACACACAAACCTGTCTCTCAATGTGTCTTTTAGTGAATCTCTAAATTCACAATGCTGCTGACTGGTTGCTCACACACAGACTGCTGCAGAAGCAGGGTTCTCAACAAATTCAGTGCAAGCTCAGTGTAACAGTTCCATGAATGAATGAATGAACATTTTATTTAACAGATTGCAGAATGGATACAGTACGGCTCAATACACACAATTGTTATGGGGATGTAGACCAGAGAAAGATGTTTGTCTTGTTTACATCAGGGTCCCCCATTTTCAATTCATAATGCTCCACATTGTCATCAAACGGTCCAATATTTCCAATAACCCAAGCCATTTCTGTTGTAAACACTCACGATAGTCCAGTCGATCCTTCATTTAGTGTGTAAAGTGGATTTCCTCCTCTTGTAGATGTTTCCAAGTGCATCGTGAGTGCAACGTGAGCTAACATGCTAACTCGCTAAGCTAACGTTATCTCATATTTATACTGAATATCGGCCGATACCGATCGCTGGCCGATCGATCGGGGCATCCCTACTTAAAATGTATTATTGCAGCGGCAAAAGGCGCAGTGGACATTTTTGGGTGCACCTAAATTATGTGCTGGTGCAACCAATGTAAAAAGTTAGTCTGGAGCCCTGCATGGCGAGATAACCCGACTTATCTCGGGTATGGCCCCCAATGAGTTAAAGGGGAACTATTTTACTATTTCTTTCACTATTTGGGCACTTTTACACAATTCCTGTGAGTCTATGGAACACCTCTGTAATATATATATTTTTTTTATTCATTGTTTTGTATTTCTAATCAAGTCCTCAAAAACAGCATTTTTCTACCTCAAGATCTCGACCTGTTTTGAGCCTGGGCAGCAGAACTGTGTGCAGCTCATCTTGTATCTCAACATTAACATGCAGCGGTGTCTTTCTGACATCACAAATCATCACATTTTCAAATGACTCAGTTCAGTGAGGGTGAATATTGTGAGAGGAGAATTGGAAGAATGCGCCAATATGAGAATTTTGAGACATAGATCATATTAATATAAGTTCACATAGCTAGGAAACAATGCCAAACACTCAAAAAGGCCATTTATAAGATAGTTCCCCTTTAAGAAGAGTAGACTATTCTAAAATGATTTTGGTCAGTCATGCACATCCCTAGCATCCAGCCTGGTGTTAGTGGAGTCTGGTGCTGCTGTAAGAGTGCAGTAAACATGTCTTTCTGCTGTTGTAGTAACTCTGTTACCTGAGAGACCAGATCCTCCTCTGTTGTAGTAACTCTGTTACCTGAGAGACCAGATCCTCCTCTGTTGTAGTAACTGTTACCTGAGAGACCAGATCCTCCTCTGTTGTAGTAACTCTGTTACCTGAGAGACCAGATCCTCCTCTGTTGTAGTAACTCTGTTACCTGAGAGACCAGATCCTCCTCTGTTGTAGTAACTCTGTTACCTGAGAGACCAGATCCTCCTCTGTTGTAGTAACTCTGTTACCTGAGAGACCAGATCCTCCTCTGTTGTAGTAACTCTGTTACCTGAGAGAACAGATCCTCCTCTGTTGTAGTAACTCTGTTACCTGAGAGACCAGATCCTCCTCTGTTGTAGTAACTCTGTTACCTGAGAGACCAGATCCTCCTCTGTTGTAGTAACTGTTACCTGAGAGACCAGATCCTCCTCTGTTGTAGTAACTCTGTTACCTGAGAGACCAGATCCTCCTCTGTTGTAGTAACTCTGTTACCTGAGAGACCAGATCCTCCTCTGTTGTAGTAACTCTGTTACCTGAGAGACCAGATCCTCCTCTGTTGTAGTAACTCTGTTACCTGAGAGACCAGATCCTCCTCTGTTGTAGTAACTCTGTTACCTGAGAGACCAGATCCTCCTCTGTTGTAGTAACTGTTACCTGAGAGACCAGATCCTCCTCTGTTGTAGTAACTCTGTTACCTGAGAGACCAGATCCTCCTCTGTTGTAGTAACTCTGTTACCTGAGAGACCAGATCCTCCTCTGTTGTAGTAACTCTGTTACCTGAGAGACCAGATCCTCCTCTGTTGTAGTAACTCTGTTACCTGAGAGACCAGATCCTCCTCTGTTGTAGTAACTCTGTTACCTGAGAGACCAGATCCTCCTCTGTTGTAGTAACTCTGTTACCTGAGAGACCAGATCCTCCTCTGTTGTAGTAACTCTGTTACCTGAGAGACCAGATCCTCCTCTGTTGTAGTAACTCTGTTACCTGAGAGACCAGATCCTCCTCCTCTGTTGTAGTAACTCTGTTACCTGAGAGACCAGATCCTCCTCTGTTGTAGTAACTCTGTTACCTGAGAGACCAGATCCTCCTCTGTTGTAGTAACTCTGTTACCTGAGAGACCAGATCCTCCTCTGTTGTAGTAACTCTGTTACCTGAGAGACCAGATCCTCCTCTGTTGTAGTAACTGTTACCTGAGAGACCAGATCCTCCTCTGTTGTAGTAACTCTGTTACCTGAGAGACCAGATCCTCCTCTGTTGTAGTAACTCTGTTACCTGAGAGACCAGATCCTCCTCTGTTGTAGTAACTCTGTTACCTGAGAGACCAGATCCTCCTCTGTTGTAGTAACTGTTACCTGAGAGAACAGATCCTCCTCTGTTGTAGTAACTCTGTTACCTGAGAGACCAGATCCTCCTCTGTTGTAGTAACTCTGTTACCTGAGAGACCAGATCCTCCTCTGTTGTAGTAACTCTGTTACCTGAGAGACCAGATCCTCCTCTGTTGTAGTAACTCTGTTACCTGAGAGACCAGATCCTCCTCTGTTGTAGTAACTCTGTTACCTGAGAGACCAGATCCTCCTCTGTTGTAGTAACTCTGTTACCTGAGAGACCAGATCCTCCTCTGTTGTAGTAACTCTGTTACTTACCTGAGAGACCAGATCCTCCTCTGTTGTAGTAACTCTGTTACCTGAGAGACCAGATCCTCCTCTGTTGTAGTAACTCTACAAAAAAAGGTTCTGATGTCCTGACAACAGGTGTAGAGAGTTTTAATTTCTGCCTGTATGCAGGAATCAAATCAAATCAAATCAAATCAAATTTATTTATAGGGCCCGACAACACACGTTAATGTCCCCATGGGCCGTACAGCAGCGTTTCCGTTAGCCGGTAATTACCGGTATTTGTCCGGCAAAATCTCTTGAAGTCCGACATATTTAATTTCTCCGGTCTTAATGTCCGGTGAAAATAATTCCCTGAGCACAATTTGATTATTTGAATTGTATTAAAATAGGCTAAAATTAAATAGCCTATGCGATGAACGAAACGATCATTACATTTGTTTCCTCGTTGCTTCTAATAATGACAACGACGTTGTCAGCGAGAGCTTTAAAAACGTAGGTCTCGGTTCGCTTCATCGGACCAAACGCGAACCAAATATAGGAAGTGATTATTATTACCACTGCTCGCAGCACTCACTGCAAAACAAGCACACTGCATCTAATCTCTCTATCTATCTATCTATCTATCTATCTATCTATCTATCTATCTATCTCTCTATCTATCTATCTATCTATCTATGTCTGTGCATCTTGGGAAGAAGGAAGAAAAAACGCGGCTTATTATTATTACCGAGGCGCGCGGCTTATTATATTATTAAAACGGCTACTTGTGGGCACTCATAAAAACACCGTGGTCTACAAGTTGTTTAGCGAGAGGATGGTGGTAATGTGCTTCAATAGAACAATGGATCAATGCCATGTCAAAACTCGGCTCCGCTGATCTGGGCTCCGCAGTACACACACAGACACACACACACGCGCGCGCGCACACACAGGATCGCAGCCACACACACATTTCCACTGTCCAATAGACAAGCGCCCTTTTCGACCGCGTGACATTGAGGTGGAGAGAGTAGTCACGCAAACCACAATAATGTTGCCGTCTCTCTGCTTTCTCAGTTCTTCGCTTGATATAATTAATACAAATGTCCAATATAACGGAATTCGTTAGCTCATAAAAATGTGATTATAACAGACTGCTGTTTAGTGTCGGACCGACTGCCACATACGCGGTCTATTTTATTTCAAGTCAGCAGCAGCACGGAGACGGAGTATCGAGGGACTTATTTTATTTGGAATATATTAATGACTGTATACGCAAAAGTAGCCTAGTTTTAAGTAATAATATTATAAATCTACATGCCTTGAGGATGACATTCTTTATATAGCCTGCCTATCAATTGTTTTAAAGCTTAATAAACTATGACCGGAATTAATCTCATTTGTCCGGTAGTTGACAGCACTTGTGTTTTTATTCTCAGTTGCAGAGTTTCACTTAATGCTGAAAAGTTATCTACTGTATCTTTATGTTTGTTATTCATATTATTATTATTCCTCCCTGCAGACCCCCCACAGCTCTCTGTGTGTGAAGAGGAGGTTCCCCCTGAGCAGCAGGAGAGGAGCCCCAGTCTGAGCCAGGAGGAGCCAGAGCCCCTACAGATGAAAGAGGAACAGGAGGAACTCTGGAGCAGTCAGATTAAAGAGGAACAGGAGGAACTCTGGAGCAGTCAGGAGGGAGAGCAGCTTCAAGGTCTGGAGGAGGCTGATATCATAAAGTTCACATTCCATCCTGTCTCTGTGAAGAGTGAACATGATGAAGAGAAACCTCAGTCCTTGTGGTTTAACCAAACCCAGGACCCAGAGTCCCTACAGATTAAAGATGAACTACACCAAGGGCTGGAAGAAGCTGATCTCTCCAAGATCACAGTAGACCCAGTGAAATGTGAAGATGGTCAAGAGAACGCTCTGTCCTTCCAGCCTCTTCAAACCCAGAGGGAGAAACACAGAGAAGCTTACTCTTTACCCAGCACCTCAACTGAACAGATGAAAACAGAACCTGATGGGGAGGACTGTGGAGTAGCAGAACTAACCAGTAACTTAGATCCAACTGGTGATTTAGAACCAACTAGAGATAGCCAGCCCCTTTCTTCAGACTGTTCTCTAAATGAGACTGATGAGAGTTCTGGAGCTGAGACTGATGACAGGGATCAATGGAAGGAGAGTGGAGGACCACGTTTGATGACTCTGAAACCAAAGAAGACACAGAAAATACAAAGTAGTCCTGGCTTCAGCAAGAAGGGAGATCTGAAGAGATGCATAAATCATACTGGAGAGAAACTATTTGGTTGTTCAGTTTGTGGGAAAAGTTTCTGTGAGAAAGGAAATCTGAACAGACACACGAGAACTCATACTGGAGAGAAACCATTTAGTTGTTCAGTTTGTGGGAAAGGGTTCCCTGATAAAGGACATCTGAAGAAACACATGGTAACTCATACTGGAGAGAAACCATTTAGTTGTTCAGTTTGTGGGAAAGGGTTCGGTCGTCTAGGACATCTGAAGAAACACATGGTAACTCATACTGGAGAGAAACCATTTAGTTGTTCAGTTTGTGGGAAAAGGTTCCCTGATAAAGAAACTCTGAACAGACACACGAGAACTCATACTGGAGAGAAACCATTTAGTTGTTCAGTTTGTGGGAAAGGGTTCAGTCGTCTAGGAATTCTGAAGAAACACATGGTAACTCATACTGGAGAGAAACCATTTAGTTGTTCAGTTTGTGGGAAAGGGTTCCCTGATAAAGGAACTCTGAACAGACACACGAGAACTCATACTGGAGAGAAACCATTTAGTTGTTCAGTTTGTGGGAAAAGGTTCCCTGATAAAGGACATCTGAACACACACATGAGAACTCATACTGGAGAGAAACCATTTAGTTGTTCAGTTTGTGGGAAAGGTTTCGGTCAACTAGGACATCTGAACACACACATGAGAACTCATGGAGAGAGTCTAGCGGTTCACTCCATGACATTGAAACACGTCCAATGCCCTCGGTGCATGAGTTGGGCCGGATTATGTTGGGGACACGATGGACGCCAATACTGCGACTCGCAATCAAAAAATTGGAATATTATTTTTGGGATACGTCCTAGTAAAGGTAAGGACTATATGACATCAATCGTGCTTTGATCCAACCCTGTTTCACATCGATCACAACGATCATATAACATGCTCCAAAACGTATGCCGTTGGTGACGATCAAAGCATCAAAAAACGACCCCCCCCCCCCCCCCCTTTCATGCATTCATGATGAAACATAATACCTATTATATACATTTGATTAGGAAATAGTAGTGTGTCCAGGCAAGAAACGCCAACGCTTATAACATAATTCACGTAGCGCCCTATAACTCAGCTTTTCAGGAATTAACCCGGATCACTCCTAAACTATACAACATTCACCACGGTATAACACGCAAACGTATACATGAAAAAAATGCATTCTTTTTCACATGTTGAACGATGGATAGTTGATGTCAAATGAGCCATAGTATTGTCTCCATAGCTATAATATAGAATATATATATCGCCCTGCAAACACCGCCACGCATCCCATCTCTTAGAGCGGTGGGGCAGTAGGAACAAAGATGGCTAGACCCGCCGGCGCTGAAAGAGTTAAGAACTGACAATCAGGGAAGTTAAACATTGTTGACATTGTTTTTTTTGTGTTTATTTTAAAGAAAGGAAAGTCTAGTGCTGGTTGAGCATATGCATACTTTATGTTGATGGCCTTTGTCTATAATGTGGCCACAAAAATAGGTGGAGAGGTTTAAGTATTTAGTTTGTTTGCACTAAGTTAATACTTTGACAAATGTAGCCTATATTTTTCAGTCAGTTCGGTCTTAGTGTGCCAAACATTATTTAAGGCAAACCGCTGTAAACCTTTTTTTTTTACCAAATAAATGAGAAGCATGTTTAAATGAGCAATGCCTCCCCTCTTGCTCTACCAACATCTCTCCTAGCTCTAACCGGTCACTGTCAAAATAATGTGCTTGATGTCAAACTGCCTCATTCTTTCAGCTTTTGCATGACTACGTCCTTGAGAATAACTGAAAAGTTGGATTCTTTTTAGGCTATATAGCTTATGCTGATGTATGGTATTTTTGGAGTGTTCAATTATTTTTAAATAAAAAAACAACGTATACCGAACCCAAAACTGTGACCCCAAAACTGTGATACGAACCGAACCATGGATTTTGTGAACCGCTCCACCGCTAGTAATTGGTCAAGCTAACAATCCATCAGTATTTCAGATATCCATAGTTCCCTTGTTTAGTTTGGAGAACCTCAGGTCTCACTCCATTTGTTTACATTTTCACCTCCTGACAACATCTGATCAACCTCCAAGTTGTGATTGACAAGTTCAAGTTCTTTAATAGTTGTCATACAGAAGTACAGAATACTTTCATACAAAATGCTTCTTACTGTTACGCTCCAGAGACTGTGCTAGACAAGATAGTATCAAATAACATAATAACATAATATAGCATGAATTTAGAAGAAGAAAATGAGGTCACAGTTGTTCGGTATAGACATATGTACAATGTTCTGAGTTACCATATAATATACAATACACAACTATGCAGTGTACTAATGTACAGTACTATCTAGTGCAAAGCAGAAATGGGATGAGGTACAATTTTAGGTACAATTTACAGTAAGGTGTACGAGTTGTAGTGCAATCCTTCATCCATAAATATAAAGTGTGGGGAGTGGGTGCTACAGTGTGTTTGTTTAAAGTGGGTGTGTGCTATAAAGTGTGTGTAGTGGGTGCTGCAGTGTGTTTGTTTAAAGTGAGTGTGTGCGTGTGGATGTGTGTGCTATGTGTGTTTGGTGGTTGTTGTTGTGTAGTGTTCATTCATTGTTCGTTTAGCAGCCTGATGGCCTGGGGATAGAAGCTACTTCTGAGTCTTTCTGTGCTCGCCTTGAGACTCCTGTATCGCATGATGTCCTCACTGTATTAAAATGTTGTAGCCAAGTAGTAATGGATTGAAAGCACTTGTGTTTTTATTCTCAGTTGCAGAGTTTCACTTAATGCTGAAAAGTTATCTACTGTATCTTTATGTTTGTTATTCATATTATTATTATTCCTCCCTGCAGACCCCCCACAGCTCTCTGTGTGTGAAGAGGAGGTTCCCCCTGAGCAGCAGGAGAGGAGCCCCAGTCTGGTCCAGGAGGAGCCAGAGCCCCTACAGATGAAAGAGGAACAGGAGGAACTCTGGAGCAGTCAGATTAAAGAGGAACAGGAGGAACTCTGGAGCAGTCAGGAGGGAGAGCAGCTTCAAGGTCTGCAGGAGGCTGATATCATGAAGGTCACATTCAAACCTGTCCCTGTGAAGAGTGAACATGATGAAGAGAAACCTCAGTCCTCATGGTTTAACCAAACCCAGGACCCAGAGTCCCTACAGATTAAAGAGGAACAGGAGGAACTATATCAAGATCTAGAGGAGGCTGATGGCTCCAAGATGACCTTACACCCTGTGAAATATGAACATGGTGAAGAGAATACTCTGTCCTCACTGCTCAGCCAAACCCAGGACCCAGAGCTCCTACAGATCAAAGAGGAACTACATCAAGGGCTGGAAGAAGCTGATCTCTCCAAGATCACAGTAGACCCAGTGAAGTGTGAAGATGGTCAAGAGAACGCTCTGTCCTTCCAGCCTCTTCAAACCCAGAGGGAGAAACACAGAGAAGCTTACTCTTTACCCAGCACCTCAACTGAACACATGAAAACAGAACCTGATGGGGAGGACTGTGGAGTAGCAGAACTAACCAGTAACTTAGATCCAGCTGGTGATTTAGAACCAACTAGAGATAGCCAGCCCCTTTCTTCAGACTGTTCTCTAAATGAGACTGATGACAGTGATGATGAGAGTTCTGGAGCTGAGACTGATGACAGGGATCAATGGAAGGAGAGTGGAGGACCACGTTTGATGACTCTGAAACCAAAGAAGACACAGAAAATACAAAGTAGTCCTGGCTTCAGCAAGAAGGGAGATCTGAAGAGATGCATAAATCGTACTGGAGAGAAACTATTTGGTTGTTCAGTTTGTGGGAAAAGTCTCTGTGGGAAAGGAAATCTGAACAGACACATGAGAACTCATACTGGAGAGAAACCATTTAGTTGTTCAGTTTGTGGGAAAGGGTTCCCTGATAAAGGACATCTGAAGAAACACATGGTAACTCATACTGGAGAGAAACCATTTAGTTGTTCAGTTTGTGGGAAAGGGTTCGGTCATCTAGGACATCTGAAGAAACACATGGTAACTCATACTGGAGAGAAACCATTTAGTTGTTCAGTTTGTGGGAAAAGGTTCCCTGATAAAGAAACTCTGAACAGACACATGAGAACTCATACTGGAGAGAAACCATTTAGTTGTTCAGTTTGTGGGAAAGGGTTCAGTCGTCTAGGAATTCTGAAGAAACACATGGTAACTCATACTGGAGAGAAACCATTTAGTTGTTCAGTTTGTGGGAAAGGGTTCCCTGATAAAGGAACTCTGAACAGACACACGAGAACTCATACTGGAGAGAAACCATTTAGTTGTTCAGTTTGTGGGAAAAGGTTCCCTGATAAAGGACATCTGAACACACACATGAGAACTCATACTGGAGAGAAACCATTTAGTTGTTCAGTTTGTGGGAAAGGTTTCGGTCAACTAGGACATCTGAACACACACATGAGAACTCATGGAGAGAGTCTAGCGGTTCACTCCATGACATTGAAACACGTCCAATGCCCTCGGTGCATGAGTTGGGCCGGATTATGTTGGGGACACGATGGACGCCAATACTGCGACTCGCAATCAAAAAATTGGAATATTATTTTTGGGATACGTCCTAGTAAAGGTAAGGACTATATGACATCAATCGTGCTTTGATCCAACCCTGTTTCACATCGATCACAACGATCATATAACATGCTCCAAAACGTATGCCGTTGGTGACGATCAAAGCATCAAAAAACGCCCCCCCCCCCCCCCCCCCTTTCATGCATTCATGATGAAACATAATACCTATTATATACATTTGATTAGGAAATAGTAGTGTGTCCAGGCAAGAAACGCCAACGCTTATAACATAATTCACGTAGCGCCCTATAACTCAGCTTTTCAGGAATTAACCCGGATCACTCCTAAACTATACAAAATTCACCACGGTATAACACGCAAACGTATACATGAAAAAAATGCATTCTTTTTCACATGTTGAACGATGGATAGTTGATGTCAAATGAGCCATAGTATTGTCTCCATAGCTATAATATAGAATATAGATATCACCCTGCAAACACCGCCACGCATCCTATCTCTTAGAGCGGTGGGGCAGTAGGCACAAAGATGGCTAGACCCGCCGGCGCTGAAAGAGTTAAGAACTAACGATCAGGGAAGTTAAACATTGTTGACATTGTTTTTTTTGTGTTTATAGGAAAGTCTAGTGCTGGTTGAGCATATGCATACTTTATGTTGATGGCCTTTGTCTATAATGTGGCCACAAAAATAGGTGGAGAGGTTTAAGTATTTAGTTTGTTTGCACTAAGTTAATACTTTGACAAATGTAGCCTATATTTTTCAGTCAGTTCGTTCTTAGTGTGCCAAACATTATTTAAGGCAAACCGCTGTAAACCTTTTTTTTTACCAAATAAATGAGAAACATGTTTAAATGAGCAATGCCTCCCCTCTTGCTCTACCAACATCAAAATAATGTGCCTGATGTCAAACTGCCTCATTCTTTCAGCTTTTGCATGACTACGTCCTTGAGAATAACTGAAAAGTTGGATTATTTTTAGGCTATATATCTTCAGCGGCACGGTGGTGTAGTGGTTAAACACTGTCGCCTCACAGCAATAAGGTCCAGGGTTCGATTCCCGCTTGGGGACCAGGTTTCCATGATGCCAGTTACCCAGGTGGGGTATCTCCCAGGCCTTTCTGTGTGGAGTTTGCATGTTCTCCCCGTGCTCGCAAGGGTCCCCCCCCCCCGATAAGATAAACCCAATGGAAAAACATGCACAACAACAAGATCGCTAACGCTGTGGCGTCCTTGACGAAGACGGACAGGAGCACTTGGATTGGTCCCCTGGCGCGGCTCACGTTGCGCCTGTCTGCTCCCGGCTGCCCTTGGGGGGGAAGGACGACGGGATGTGTTAATCGCAGAGACATATCGCATACATGCATCGCATGCATGCCGATTAATGACCTCTGAGCAGGTCCTAAATTATTATTATTATTATTATTATTATTATTTGATGTATGGTATTTTTGGAGTGTTGAATATTTTTTTTTATAAAAAACGTATACCGAACCGAAAACTGACTCCAAAACTGTGATACGGACCAAACCATGGATTTTGTGAACCGTTCCACCCCTAGTAATTGGTCAAGCTAACAATCCATTAGGGCTGGATGGTATGGTCTAACATTTATATCACGGTATCATTTGAAGCGTAGACGGTAACGGTATATATCACGGTATATTCATTTATCTTAAAATGTCTATATAAATGCTTCTGAAGGGGTAAAACACTGGCAGATATTACTAGGGATGTCCCGATCACGTGATTTTCCGAAGATCGGGATCGGCAAACAAAAATCGGGATTTTTTTTATATATTTTTTTCCCAACAAACATGACCATGTCCACGTCTTAAACTCATACTGAGGCCTTAGTTTTGGTTTTAAATTGCATATCATCATTCATTTATTTATTGTCACACAGAACAGAAGAATTTTGCCAAAACAAACGCATTTCCTTTATTTATTGTTATTATTTATGTCAAGGATTGCAATGCCTTGCTTGAATGAAGTTAACTTTTCACCTGGATAACGTCAACATTCAGGGTGAATGTAATGTGAAAAATTGGGATAAAAAAATATATATATTAATTAATTAATTAATTATTATAATTTCTTTGATCGGATCGGGAAAGATCGGTATCGGTAGATACTCAAAATCACATGATCGGGATCGGGAGCAAAAAAATTTGATCGGGACATCCCTAGATATTACTGTACTCTTGTATTACTAGGACATATTTCACATAGTACAGAGGTATTTTAAGAACATTTATTATGCAAAACTGCAATAGAAAAATGCAAAACCTTTTTTCAAGTTACAATCAAATCAAGCGGCATAAAGTGAAAATAAAAACTACAGCAGGACAGGAGGTTTCTTTCCCTCAAACAACTCAAACACAATACAACTCCAACATGACTTAACTTTAGTCTACATGTTTGACAACGTAGGGAGAGAGAGCGTGATGTAATAGGTTTGAGTTTGAGGTTTGAGCGTCCTAAGATGCCGTAGGTGATGATGTCACACCAGGATTGTCAACACAGAGTTGGAAACAGGAGCAGCCCCGATGGATAAAGCGATATAAAGAAACGAATAGCCAAATAAATGTGAAGTTATATTTGAACCTATGTTGTCAAGCCTCGTCAATATAACCCTTCCTCACTAATGGAACTGGTGCCTGTTACGACCCTGGCTCATGGGCGTGCAACCTATGTGCAAACCAACACCAAAACCCCGTGCTCTAACTCAAAGTGCTACTATCTCAAGGAACTATTAATGTAAATGTAAACTAAAGTACTAATATAAACCCAACGGACAAGGACTGGAAGAACCTGACAGCTCTTTCTCTAAGCACAGACACTGCATGTGTGTTACTAGGTCTGCCTTTAAAGCTCCCAGCAGGTAACCAATCAGCACTAATTGGCTAATTGGCAGCCCTCACCTGCATGCCCCGTGACACAGGAGTGATCAGCTCCTGGTACATAACACCTCCCCCACCAAACTGGTTGCCCCAGAGGCAACCACCACACAACAACCCATAAACAAAAACAAAAAAAAACACTGTGACCCATTAGTTGTCAGGGCCACTACCACAACAGCGATAGCGGGTCGGCCCCTGTCGAACACGACCACCGATACCGATCTGTCAAAAATAGACTGCAAACCAAAATCAACCTGAGAACTGCGCTCAACAGAACAGAACACAGCACAACAAAAACCATAGATCACTGATACCACCACCGCGCCCATATCCATCCCACCTGGCACTGGCAGTTCAGGATACTGCAAACCGTGAACATCCAGAGTAGGATGTACCGCCTCAGGTACAGCCCCAGCGTACCGGGAACATGGCAATACGACAGTCACAAAAACGTCTGGAACACCATCTAAAATGGCGTCACCCAAAATAACATTGTCCTGATCAAAATCAAAATGGCTGCCACTCAACAGACCAGGTCGCGAAGGCGGCTCCTGCTCCACAGGACACAGGTAACTAGGTTGACCATCCCACCTAGTGCATGGCAGAGAATCAGTGTGGACATGTGGATCAATGTCAGAATCATCAACTGACATACTGGGACCATCCCTGCCCACAAGTGAAACATTAGGGACAATAGAGCTACTGTGGGAAGGCTGGCATTCTAAGTCAGGCTTAGTAGCCTCTCCAACTAGAACGGTGTCACATGAAACAACAGCACCTCTCATAGCATCCTTCCCACACTCATCCTCCAATTAGTTTGTGGCCTCAGCCACCGTACAGGCTGGGAAGACCTTGAGACACTGCGCTGCCATATCATCTCCTGTCACATGCTTCTCCGGCACGCATGTCAACTCTGGTTTCACCACCGGGCCTAACACAAAGCCACAATCAAGAGAATCATTATGCAGAGGTACATCCACAGTGTGCTTTCCAGAATTCTCAACAGGTACACATTTTAATTCAACAAAGAATGTGTCACTAAGTGTAATGTCCCAAGTCGAAGTATCAACAACATCACTTTTGTCCTTTGACATTTCTCGTGCCACAGCACACACAGGAAACACTCCTGCATGTTTCTGTGCCAGCTCATTAGAGACCTCAGAAACCACAGGAATGGGAGTTACAACCGGAGTAGCCAACACTTTGTCACCAGCCAAATCATTCCCTAGAATGAAGGACACCCCCTTTATGGGAATGTGAGAACATACCCCCACAACAACATTGCCTGTTACTAAGGGAGAATTGAGCGTGACCTCATGCAAAGGTGCATCCACAAATCCACCCCCAAAGCCCCGAACAACGATACCGGAATGCAAAGAAGAGTTTTCTGAAAACGGCAAAACCCCCTCCAGAATGAGGGACTGAAAAGCACCGGTATCTCTCCAAATTGTTATAGCCTGTTTGGACTCTAGTGCATTAGTCAGGGAAACAAATCCATTCATCATAAACCTTGAGGAACCCTCTAGCTCCCTGTCTGCACCTTTGATACTTCGCACCCCACCCTCTAATGTCGGCATAGGTGTCCTGTATATGGTTTCTACCAGAGCCACGGTTCTGAAATTTTTCTGCTCAAGCACCGGGCACCCAGCAACGATATGACCAGGTTATTTACAGTAGAAACAGATAATCCCTTCTGGGAATGCACCAGCAGAACCACCCCGCCTAGGAGGTGAAGTTAACTGACCAGCAGACACAGGTTTTGGGAAACGGCCCCCCTGAACAGGGCGCCTATCCCCGGACTCAACACGGTAGTCCTCCAAAAACACGGACTTGTGGGTCAACACAAACTCATCAGCGAAGACAGCGGCGTCGCCTATCTTCGATACCTTACGCTCATTTAGATGTGTGGAAACGGTATCAGGAACACATCTTTTAAATTCCTCTAGGAGAATCAACTGCCTAAGCTGCTCTCTTGACTCTGTCTTCTGAGAAGTGCACCACCTGTCAAACAGGTTCTCCTTCTCCCTTCCAAATTCAACATAAGACTGCCCCTCCGACCTGCGATAACCTCTAAAACGCTGACGATAGGCCTCGGGGACCAACTCATAAGCCCTCAAAATGGAAGCTTTAACCAGCTCATAATCAGCGCTTTGTTCAAGGGACAGAGCAGTGTAGGCTTCTTGTGCCCTACCAACTAAAACACATTGCAGCAGCAGTGTCCAGGCGGTATCAGGCCACTTCAATGTGGTTGCCACCTGTTCAAAAAGGGGAAAATATCTTTCCACGTCTTTCTCAAAAAATGGAGGCACCATCCTAATATTCCTGCCTACATCAAAACCGGAACGTGACTCTGGATGCAGAGCACCCGCCTGCAAGACAGCGTGCTTATAATCAAGCTCCTTCTGCGCACGCTCGTGCTCTAAGTCCTTCAAGTAACGCTCTTGTTGTAGCTGCCTCTCCTTAAGCTCATGCTCATGCTCACGCTCCTTCTGCGCACGCTCCTCTCTCCTCTCCTCACTGTTAAGCTCACGCTCCTCTCTTCTCTCTCTCTCCTTAAGCTCACGCTCCTCTCTCCTCTCCTCACGCTCCCGCTCTAGCTGCCTTTCCTTAAACTCCAACTCCCTAATCCTCCACTCACCCTCTGCACCAGATAATAGCGGAGACACGTCAGACAAAGGAGGCTCCTCCACCCTCGCCACAAGCACCTGCTCTCTAATGAGTAACACCCTCAAAGCGCCCAAGGCAGTTGGCTTCAACCGTTTCTCACTGGGAGAAAGCTCCACCTTGTAGTGTACAGCAAGCTCCAGAAGCTGTTCTTTGGAAAACCTCTCCAACATGTCATGCGAAGGGAGATCAACAAAATCCCTAATGGAAGCCATCTTTCCTGCACCAGCGCCACAACCCGTTCACTTTAGAGTCACAACAGCTGCCAAAAGCACCCTAGCACACACACAACCTACCTAAAGAGCCACTAAAGAAACACTAAAGAACCACTGAAGAACGACTAAAGAACCACAACGAACCACTGAAGAACCATAAAGAATGCCAAAGCCACTAATAATAACCATAAAGGGACGCGGTGGCAATGTGTGCTACGGAGCGCACATTTCTAGGACGCAAAAAAAACATAAAAATAAAACACACCCCAAATAGACGTGTCATACACGCAGGGTGTTAGGTGCTACCAGGTATGCTCACCAAACACTCAAACAAAAAAAAAAAAAAAAAAATCCAAACAGGTGCGCCTTCTAACCTGATATGACTACATATGCTTCTACGTCTAAACTGCAGTCAAAACCGGCCCACCACATGTCTACCCTAAGAAACACTAAATCAAGCCCTACCACACTACCTGTGTTTTCTGGCCGCCCTAATCTACCTACCCTTAAACTAATGCCCTGTAGACCTAACTTTCTTCAACCACACCTGCTACCAGTCAAAGATCATATACCAATCATTTCATTGACCGCCCCAGGAGTACGTGGTGCACAGGACGCTAACCAACAACCAGAAAATAATGTCCCTATCTACATGTGGTGCCCACTAAACTATATATTTTAACAGCATAAGTAGTCATATCAAATTACAAACAAATACGGCATACTCACCTGTTTGATGAAATGGCTCAGCCCCCACGTTACACCATATGTAACGAACACCACCCAAACCATAATACCATGACACCCCGTGTAACACAAAAAAAAACCACCAAACAAATTTCTAGGGGTAAATCTCCCGGACGAGCGCCCAACTGTTACGACCCTGGCTCATGGGCGCGCAACCTATGTGCAAACCAACACCAAAACCCTGTGCTCTAACTCAAAGTGCTACTATCTCAAGGAACTATTAATGTAAATGTAAACTAAAGTACTAATATAAACCCAACGGACAAGGACTGGAAGAACCTGACAGCTCTTTCTCTAAGCACAGACACTGCATGTGTGTTACTAGGTCTGCCTTTAAAGCTCCCAGCAGGTAACCAATCAGCACTAATTGGCTAATTGGCAGCCCTCACCTGCATGCCCCGTGACACAGGAGTGATCAGCTCCTGGTACATAACAGTGCCGCAGAGTCACGTTAGAACGTTAGCTTAGCGGCTAACGTTAGCCCGTTGCTGTGCTAAAGCAAGTCTCCTCTCAGCCTCCTTAGCCAAATTGAAATGCCAAAAACGATATGGCAAGGTCCGTGAGCAAGTGGAGAAAAACTCAGTACAATTAAACACTATGCAACGACCGCTGCAAACCTTGAGTGAATCGCCAAGTAACGTTAACGTCATTGCTACTGCTGTGACTAGCTGCTCTAGTGAAGTCTAGTCTACCGGTCACAAGGTATGAAGGTATAGTCGAAATCCATACCGTAGCACAAATTCATACCGTTTATACCGTATACTTAACTGTTTATACCGTCCACCCCTACGGATTCCATAAGTATTTCAGATATCCATAGTTCCCTTGTTTAGTTTGGAGAACCTCAAGTCTCACTCTGTTTGTTTACATTTTCACCTCCTGACAACATCTGATCAACCTCCAAGTAGTGATTGACAGTGTGATGAGGACATGTCCTCACTATTAAATAGACAAATTTTGTAGCCAAGTAGTAATTGATTGAAAGCACTTGTGTTTTTATTCTCAGTTGCACAGTTTCACTTAATGCTGAAAAGTTATCTACTGTATTTAATGTTTGTTATTATTATTATTATTTCTCCCTGCAGACCCCCCACAGCTCTCTGTCTGTGAAGAGGAGGTTCCCCCTGAGCAGCAGGAGAGGAGCCCCAGTCAAATCACCTGAAAAACGTAAGTATCGTTGTACACGACGGCGACGCCACACAAAACATTAATAAGGCTATGCCTATGCTGCTATGACTAATGTGTTACCAAGTTGGCTAATTTAATTGTAATCATCTGCTTTTGTAGGTGCATTGTCTGATATAATTATAAATTAAATATAATCAGGGTTCGTACGGGTGCTGGAATTCCTTGAAAATGCTTGTATTTCAATGTGCTGTTTTCAAGGTTTTAAATGTGCTTGAATTGTGTATAAAGTGCTGGAAAGTTACTGAAATTGTAATTGCACTTTATACTTTAATAATAAATCGCTATCTGACTGAATAGTTTGGTTTGTTTAGACAAAGAAATAAAATAAGTCGGAGCGATTCAAGTGAGCTTATTTTGCAATCGCCTTTCACGCAAAATGAAATGTGGCTCGCCTCGACCCGTAGTGTTTTTAGCTGTGCCATCTGAGAACAGCGCGCGCGCGCGTGTGGTCAAAATGCCGGGAGGCTGCCGTTTCAATGAGCTCTGGCTCGAAAATATCAAATATAAGTCATGGTTGAAAAGAGGAGAACATGCTCGAGTAGCCGTCTGCAAAATATGCAGAAAGGACTTGAAGATTTTTACGATGGGGGAGAGTGCACTTTTGAGCCACATGCAAGGTGAGCTAATGGATCATAATATTAACGTGTCTCAGCCTGGCTCGACACTACAAGTGCTCCACACCGGTCTCCGTAAATGTTAGTTTTAAAAATACCACTTCAATAATCGAAATAGTCAAGTAACAGCCCAGGCAGAATACACTATTGGAATTACAAACTTGTGTTTACCGGACTCTGTTTTCACCGCAGTGTTTTGAAATACGCAGCATGTAAGTTAGCAAAGCCTTAACGTTAGGCGAATCAACGTTAGCTAATTTCCTTTCACTTGTTGTGTATTGAAATGGTATTTTATTTTTATAACGGAACATTTACGGAGACTGGTGTGGAGCAGTTGTTGGTTGGAACGCAGTAACGTACTGTATATGTGTATGTCATAAATGTTATGATGAATTGAAAATGGGGGACCCTGATGTAAACAAGACGAAAGTATTGCTCTGGTCTGCATCCCCTTAACAATTGTGTGTATTGAGCTGTACTGTACTGTACCCATTCTGCAATCTGTTAATAACGTTTTCAATCAAACGTGACGAGCCAGGCCAATTTTTGCATGTTTATTTATGGAATATGCAATCTAACAGCTAACGTGAACTTTACAGTTAATTACATGGATAATAATGTAGTTAGTTCATTCCAGGCCACCATTAGGCTCTAAAATTCATAGGCAGTAGCCTATAAATGAAAATGAAATATAAATGCATAATATCATAATGATCCATTTAGATTAGATGTCAACATTAAACAATAAACACTCTTAAAATTAAGTGCAACCAGTGAGATTAAATTAAAACACTTTGTTTTATTTATAACATGATGTTGCTCCTTTTTATTTAGGCAAGAAGCATCAAATTCTGATGAAAGCACGACTAAATCCAGGTCCTGCATTAGTGGATTATTTCCAGCAGACAAGCAATGCATCAAGCAGCACAGCTACATCCACACCAACAAGCAGCAGTGTAGTGAGAGCCAGTACAGTGGAAGCAGCCAGTGGAGTAGCTTGCAGTGGAGTTGCCCCTCTACCATCCACAGGCTCATCCAAGAACCAGTCAACTAGCAACACCACAGGCACCATTAAATCATTTGTTACCTCTAATCCAACACTTCAAGCTGAAATATGCTGGGCAACAAAAGCTGTAACCAGCCACTATTCCTACCATTCATGTAATGACATGGGGGCCATGTTTCAAACAATGTTTCCTGACAGTGAGATAGCAAAACAATTTACTTGTGGGGAGAATAAAGTGGCATACCTCACCACATTTGGGATAGCTCCTCATTTCTCTTCCCTGATGAAGGCCAAAGCCAAGAAAGAATCTGGACCAGAGCAATACTTTCGTCTTGTTTACATCAGGGTCCCCCATTTTCAATTCATCATGACATTTATGACATACACGACATACAGATATACAGTAAGGTTACTGCATAACACATGGGCTCAGCCAGGTTATATATGATGCCAAGTCTACATAATTTTGGTTGTTTATAACTTTATAGCACAATAACATCTGATTTAATGTGATGGAAGAAGTGAAAAAATCATTGAGTAAATATTTAATTTACCACAGCCGCATAAGATGCTGGAAAATCTTGAAAATGCACCTTGAAAATGCTTGAAAAGTGCTTGCATTTTGCCTTGGAAAAGGTGTACAAACCCTGTATAATGTAATTGTTTGCTTGATAGACGAAGGTTGCAACATAATTATGTAATGTCATGTTGTTGGCTGTGAGAGCAGCCCCACTGCACCCAGGCAGCGCAGCCGAGTGAAACCTTGTTGGCTGCGTCAGTCACGAAAAGGGGCTACTTAATTAATTAATCCAATCCACTTTATTTATAGAGCACATTTAAAAACAACAAAGTTTACCAAAGTGCTGTACAAGTCCCACAACATAAGATACATTTTATTTTTTTTAAATATTATAATTAAAAATATATATATATATTTTTGAAGCTTCAAATTAAAATCGAAGCTCGGCCCCGAAGCTTCGATTGCCAAAAAAAACTTCGAAGGTCAGCCCTAGTGCCCATCATTGTATCCAGTCTGCCAGCACTGTAAGCCTATGGAGATGTTTACCTTCTTTGCAGGGCTATAACTTTTTAAATTGTATTGCTAATTTAGGACAGATATTGCGATTGCGATTACATTTGCGATTATAATTTTCTTTAAGCAGCCCCACAGAGGTTTATTGTAAAATGCGGCTGCATCTGGCCTACGCGGTGGGTCTGTCGGGACACAGAGTCTGAAAATGTTTCTTTTTACCTGGGAATCGATACCGGTACGGTACCCAACGGTACCTTTTTTTCTGTACTTCACTCTCCCTCTCTGAAGTAAACTTCACAACACACAATCTAAAACCCCTTACCTCCCTCTCCCAAACTGTTCCTACAACAATTTTTTTATGTTGCATGATCATTGTCACGTACGTGGGTTGTTCATTATCATTATTGTCATATATTTTAACACCATGTAACATCAGGGTAATATATTATTTGTGTTGTTTTCTATGTGTGGTGTTGTGTCATCTCCTAATCGCCTGTTTCTGTTTCCGCAGATGCCACTCATCTCCCTGATTGGATTGGTTGCACCTGATTGGTGCATCTTCAAGCAGGCAGTGGAGATGGGTGGTTAAATGAGTGGGAGGTGACACACATCGGGGCGCCACATTCTGTCATGTGCCAGTGACCAGAGTGGAGTGAGGTTGCCATTGTTTGCCACTATTGAGTGGATACTTTTGTAGCCTAATTGTGAAAGCCATTAACCACTGTGTGTGGGCAATATTATTGTGTTGGTCTTGTCTTCTACCTTGTGTGCTTCCCTAACAGGTGGGATTATTAGTGTATATATTATTGGCCTTTGCGCCATCTCCCTCCATCAAGGGGAATATACTGTAGTGCTCTATGGCTGGGTGGTTCCCAGTGTTTACCTTATATTTTGCTTAGTGTTTGTTTGGTCGTATTTATATATTGCCTGTTTGTTTTCCAATTACCCTTTGCCCTTTGTGTGTGCTGTGGGTTTCAATCCCCACTATAAATAAATATTATTTCCCCTTTGGGAACAGTGGGTTTAAATCCCCGCTATAATAAATATCATTTACTATTTGGAACAACGCCTTGTGTTTATTTTCTTACCTGCCTGGGACCGTGCTTATAGCACTACTGGAGGGGCTGGTTTTCACATACAGCCCGCTTCAGCTTATATTTTATATTGTCATTAGACATTACTATGTGACAATCATATATATTTATTTTGTATTATAATTTTTTGTGTTTAAATATCACATATTAATATCAATCAAATATCAATATTATCTCAGTAAATACTATCAAGCTCCTCTGATGTCAGACCAGATATGAGACGCGTGCACACAGGAGAATGGCTTAACTGATTTTAGAATACGTCAGCTAATGAAGTTAAATGTTTATTATCATCAACTATCCAGTTTTCTACATTAATTGAACCAGTAGAGAGAGAGAGATGCCCCGCTCCCCCCCACCCTTTCCTTACTCAGCTCAGGGTTAGCTAGGAACAGCTTTCTCAAGCTTCGCACCTTGGGCATGGAATGGGCTACAGGACCATTATCCACTTAGACACCCCAGTCTCTCTTGGTAAATTTAAATCTGTATTACATAACTTCCTACAAGAAGAATGTTGCTGCTTTCTGTAGTCGGGTCCCAACTGCAAAATTACTGTATTACCCTGTATTATACACTTTTACTATCATGTAGACTATTCTGCTTTGTGTTTTATTATGTTCTTGTGTGATGTATCGCACATTTTATGCAATGCAAAAGAGATCTTGTATCTCAATGGGACTTCCTGGTAAAATGTGAAAAAAATATATATATATTTTTTTTAATTGCAGGCTTGGCGATTTGATAATTGCATCATTCCAAATTGCGATTTCTATTAAAAAATGATTAATCGTGCAGCCCTAATTGCTATATCGACATTACTATGGCCCATTCAACATCGAGTATCTATCGTTCCGGATGTGGGAACATTATATTTTTTCATTCATACATTGTTGTGTTAATACCGTCTAGAATATAAGTATGTTTTTAAGCTTTTCTGCTGTAATTCCAAAAACGCTAGTTATAGGCCCAAACGCATATGATAGATTATCGATTGCCGTTTCTTTCCTATACACGCTATATTAACACTTTAATCGCCGATGACGTGTTTAGACGTCACTCCTAGCCATGCTCATTCTGCCGAAGACGCCGTAACTCGTCTTTGATGTCAATATTTCAAAAATCTGTGATCGAAATCATATTTCTCCTCCGGGGTCCTGAGATATACTGCTGATCTCCACTCAACTCTCTAGCGGTTCAAGAGCGCCATCTGGTGGCCGATCGGCAGATCGCCAACAGGAAGTGACTCGTCAAACAGGAAGTGCTCATCCATAAATCGTCCGGGCACTCGCGATCATTAGCAGGACTCTATCTCAACACACTGGATAATCAATCGCTCGCCCTAACTCAATAAACAACGTTATTTGGACGTATATAGTATTATACAACCTGGAAATGGTTCATCAGGATCAACATCCCATAATCGAAAACTGTCTACTCCACGCTGATCGTCCAACGGCGCGAGGAAGATACGGTGAGTTTCAACGTTATTTTCTAACGTCTTCTATACTAACTGATCTGATGATCATATGACCCACACTAGATGAATGGTATAACGTTGCCCACGGAATTATAACCGCCCCCTCGCCCATCCGGTCAACATCAGATGATACGTAGTAACTTTTTTTTTTTTAGATAAATTTTTTAGTGTTTATCGCTTTTTACTACTGGGCAGTCCAGTAGAGAGAGAGAGGAGGAACGGGAGACAGAGTGGGGGGAAGACATTCGGCAAATGACGACGGGTCCGGGACTCTAACCCGGGTCGGCCGTGCCGCGACTCAGCGCGTTATGTGGTTCGCCACTTGGTCGCACCTGCACTCGAGTGTTTGTCTGGATCCACGCAACAATATATCTCTGGCGGAGGAATTTCCTCGAGGCACCGATGGCCACTTCCGGTTTGCCGAGAGTGTAACTCGCCCGACCATCCACCAGGCGGCGGTATTGAGGCGTTGCAATCTCAGACAGGCTGCCGCTGCAGTCCGGAGGGAGGCTGGATGAATTATGAATGCCATGGCGAAAAAATTAAATATTGATCCCAAAAACGATTTACGACGTTGTTGGTGTTCAACGCATGGCTGGCAATAACGACTTATGCCATCTATGGCACACAATGTGTTAATAATAAAAAATATATACAGGTATAAAAAAATTATAATAAAAAATTAATTTAATAGAAGTGCGGTACCACTGCATCCGCAGTGATTAGCCACACACACAACCACAGTGAGAAAAGTGCCAGCGTTCTCACTAAGGTAGAGACTGACATTTAATTCTACAAAAAAAAAGATAAGGGAGAACTAGGGCTGTCCCCGACTAAGGATTTGGATAGTCGACTATGATTGGCCGAAATTAGCTATGAAAAAAAAGAAAAAAGTATTAATAACTTTTTTTTCATTTGGGCTGTGGGGGGTGCTTAATGTCTGAATGAGTCGACTGAAGGCTTCTTGTCCTCTGCAAAAGCATGCAATTGGTCCACTGATGGATACATCTTGATATTTGTATCAAGTACCTGGGGGTCCACATCTCAGAGGATCTGACATGGTCAACACACATAGACACAGTAGTAAAGAAGGCGAAACAGCGCCTCTACCACCTGAGACAGTTAAGGAAGTTCAGAGTATCGGGGAAGATACTCCAGTCCTTCTACTCAGGAGCTGTAGAGAGCATCTTGACCGGAAACATCACTGCCTGGTATGGAAACAGCACGGCACAAGACAAGAAGGCCCTACAGAGAGTGGTGCGCTCAGCCGAGCGTACCACGGGTATTGCACTACCTCCCCTGCAGGTTCTATACAACAAGAGGTGCAAATCCAGAGCCTGCAGGATAATGAAAGACCCTCACCACCCCAATAACACCCTGTTCCAGCTGCTGAGGTCAGGCAGACGCCTGCGAACCCCAGCTACTAGGACAGAGCGGCTTAGGCTTAGCTTCTTCCCCCAGGCCATCAGAGCCCTGAACAATGAACATTGAGTGCCACAGAACACTGAACTATCCACACACAAGCACACATGAACACACACACGACACGCACGCTGTGCACGCTCACACACTAGCAGCCACTTAACACTTTAACATGAGCGGGCACACACTCATGCCGCACACTTATGGCCAAAAGGAAAGGCCACTTTAAATTAGAATAACAGGAGCAGTGTATTGCACTACCAAAGCTACCTAGCATGTCCTATATGCTCTGTAAATAACTATGTACAGATACCGAGATGTCACACCATGTTACCTGTTTCCTGTTTATTGCACAATGTTGTTTTTTTATTGGATTCTATTATATGTTGTACCACTGTATTGCACATCGTTGCGGGCAAGACCACCCGCATTTCATTGTATACTTGTATGCCGTGACAATTAAAACTCTTGACTTGACTTGACTTGACTTGACTTGATTTGTCTAGTCTAGTGTGTTCATTAGATGGGTGAAATCATCTTTCAGTGCCTCTGTGCCTGTTTTCTTAGGCAGTTCACCTCTGGTATGCGTGCCATTAGCGTTAGCCACGCTTGTAGGCCTCTTTGCTTTTGGAAAGAATGATACAAAAAAAAATTATTTTGTTTTTTTGCATTCGACTAAGAGGTTGGCAGTCGACTACGGCTCCTTTCAATCGATTAGTCGACTATTCGACTAATAGGGGTCAGCCCTAAGGAGAACTATCAGTGACTGTTGACAGACCTTTTTGTGGAATTGTTTTTTGATTGTATTCCACTTTTGCTTTGGCAATGTAAACATGTTTTAATTGAATTGACTGTGTGTTGTCAGTTGCAATGTGACAGCTATGTTTACACATCATTCCTATTCCCTTTTAATTGTACATGTATAATTTTTGTTTTGATTTCATGCCCATTGAATTGAGTGTGTGTGTTGTCAGTGTGTATGCAGAGTGTGAAATAAATGGGTCATGCTGCCTTTTAATTGTACATGTACAAACACTCCTGGATGTTTCTGTGCCAGCTCATTAGAGACCTCAGAAACCACAGGAATGGGAGTTACAACCGGAGTAGCCAACACTTTGTCACCAGCCAAATCATTCCCTAGAATGAAGGACACCCCCTTTATGGGAATGTGAGAACATACCCCCACACCAACATTGCCTGATACTAAGGGAGAATTGAGCGTGACCTCATGCAAAGGTGCATCCACAAATCCACACCCAAAGCCCCGAACAACGACACCGGAATGCAAAGAAGAGTTTTCTGAAAACGGCAAAACCCCCTCCAGAATGAGGGACTGAAAAGCACCGGTATCTCTCCAAATTGTTATAGCCTGTTTGGACTCTAGTGCATTAGTCAGGGAAACAAATCCATTCATCATAAACCTTGAGGAACCCTCTAGCTCCCTGTCTGCACCTTTGATACTTCGCACCCCACCCTCTAATGTCGGCATAGGTGTCCTGTATATGGTTTCTACCAGAGCCACGGTTCTGAAATTTTTCTGCTCAAGCACCGGGCACCCAGCAACGATATGACCAGGTTCTTTACAGTAGAAACAGATAATCCCTTCTGGGAATGCACCAGCAGAACCACCCTGCCTAGGAGGTGAAGTTAACTGACCAGCAGACACAGGTTTTGGGAAACGGCCCCCCTGAACAGGGCGCCTATCCCCGGACTCAACACGGTAGTCCTCCAAAAACACGGACTTGTGGGTCAACGCAAACTCATCAGCGAAGACAGCGGCGTCGCCTATCTTCGATACCTTACGCTCATTTAGATGTGTGGAAACGGTATCAGGAACACATCTTTTAAATTCCTCTAGGAGAATCAACTGCCTAAGCTGCTCTCTTGACTCTGTCTTCTGAGAAGTGCACCACCTGTCAAACAGGTTCTCCTTCTCCCTTCCAAATTCAACATAAGACTGCCCCTCCGACCTGCGATAACCTCTAAAACGCTGACGATAGGCCTCGGGGACCAACTCATAAGCCCTCAAAATGGAAGCTTTAACCAGCTCATAATCAGCGCTTTGTTCAAGGGACAGAGCAGTGTAGGCTTCTTGTGCCCTACCAACTAAAACACATTGCAGCAGCAGTGTCCAGGCGGTATCAGGCCACCTCAATGTGGTTGCTACCCGTTCAAAAAGGGGAAAATATCTTTCCACGTCTTTCTCAAAAAATGGAGGCACCATCCTAATATTCCTGCCTACATCAAAACCGGAACGTGACTCTGGATGCAGAGCACCCGCCTGCAAGACAGCGTGCTTATAATCAAGCTCCTTCTGCGCACGCTCGTGCTCTAAGTCCTTCAAGTAACGCTCTTGTTGTAGCTGCCTCTCCTTAAGCTCACGCTCATGCTCACGCTCCTTCTGCGCACGCTCCTCTCTCCTCTCCTCACTGTTAAGCTCACGCTCCTCTCTTCTCTCTCTCTCCTTAAGCTCACGCTCCTCTCTCCTCTCCTCACGCTCCCGCTCTAGCTGCCTTTCCTTAAACTCCAACTCCCTAATCCTCCACTCACCCTCTGCACCAGATAATAGCGGAGACACGTCAGACAAAGGAGGCTCCTCCACCCTCGCCACAAGCACCTGCTCTCTAATGAGTAACACCCTCAAAGCGCCCAAGGCAGTTGGCTTCAACCGTTTCTCACTGGGAGAAAGCTCCACCTTGTAGTGTACAGCAAGCTCCAGAAGCTGTTCTTTGGAAAACCTCTCCAACATGTCATGCGAAGGGAGATCAACAAAATCCCTAATGGAAGCCATCTTTCCTGCACCAGCGCCACAACCCGTTCACTTTAGAGTCACAACAGCTGCCAAAAGCACCCTAGCACACACACAACCTACCTAAAGAGCCACTAAAGAAACACAAAAGAACCACTGAAGAACGACTAAAGAACCACGACGAACCACTGAAGAACCATAAAGAATGCCAAAGCCACTAATAATAACCATAAAGGGACACGGTGGCAATGTGTGCTACGGAGCGCACATTTCTAGGACGCAAAAAAAACATAAAAATAAAACACACCCACCCCAAATAGACGTGTCATACACGCAGGGTGTTAGGTGCTACCAGGTATGCTCACCAAACACTCAAAAAAAAAAAAAAAAAAATCCAAACAGGTGCGCCTTCTAACCTGATATGACTACATATGCTTCTACGTCTAAACTGCAGTCAAAACCGGCCCACCACATGTCTACCCTAAGAAACACTAAATCAAGCCCTACCACACTACCTGTGTTTTCTGGCCGCCCTAATCTACCTACCCTTAAACTAATGCCCTGTAGACCTAACTTTCTTCAACCACACCTGCTACCAGTCAAAGATCATATACCAATCATTTCATTGACCGCCCCAGGAGTACGTGGTGCACAGGACGCTAACCAACAACCAGAAAATAATGTCCCTATCTACATGTGGTGCCCACTAAACTATATATTTTAACAGCATAAGTAGTCATATCAAATTACAAACAAATACGGCATACTCACCTGTTTGATGAAATGGCTCAGCCCCCACGTTACACCATATGTAACGAACACCACCCAAACCATAATACCATGACACCCCGTGTAACACAAAAAAAAAACACCAAACAAATTTCTAGGGGTAAATCTCCCGGATGAGCGCCCAACTGTTACGACCCTGGCTCATGGGCGCGCAACCTATGTGCAAACCAACACCAAAACCCTGTGCTCTAACTCAAAGTGCTACTATCTCAAGGAACTATTAATGTAAATGTAAACTAAAGTACTAATATAAACCCAACGGACAAGGACTGGAAGAACCTGACAGCTCTTTCTCTAAGCACAGACACTGCATGTGTGTTACTAGGTCTGCCTTTAAAGCTCCCAGCAGGTAACCAATCAGCACTAATTGGCTAATTGGCAGCCCTCACCTGCATGCCCCGTGACACAGGAGTGATCAGCTCCTGGTACATAACAGTGCCGCAGAGTCACGTTAGAACGTTAGCTTAGCGGCTAACGTTAGCCCGTTGCTGTGCTAAAGCAAGTCTCCTCTCAGCCTCCTTAGCCAAATTGAAATGCCAAAAACGATATGGCAAGGTCCGTGAGCAAGTGGAGAAAAACTCAGTACAATTAAACACTATGCAACGACCGCTGCAAACCTTGAGTGAATCGCCAAGTAACGTTAACGTCATTGCTACTGCTGTGACTAGCTGCTCTAGTCCAGGGGTTCCCAAACTTTTCAGGCCAGGGCCCAGAAAATAAGGCGTCAGAGAGCCGCGGCCCAATGCACATCGTCTGGCTTTTTTTTTTTTTTTTTTTTGCCAGGCGACTGATTTTTTAAGCCAAATATCACTTCAATCCTATTAAGTTAGTTCAAGTTAGTTATTCATTTATATGTGCTATTTATGAGAGGGCTAACTTGTTACAAAATAATAATGATGATAATAATAGCCTCATTAAAATACTATTGTTGCTTCGGTTGTTTTCAGCGTTTTATGTGCATAATCTGTTATTTAGTTTGAAATGTTCGTTGAAATAAGTCGATTTTTCGTTTTTGTTTATTTATTAAGTTAATATAAAACCATATAGTCACATTTTAGAATAGAATAGAATTTTAGAATACAACTAGAAACACTGTCCTGGCCTGCTTCTAAGTTCAGTGGCCTGACAAAAAAAATAATTTTTTATTTTTTTAAATCATCTCGCGGCCCACCCGTGGCTGCTCGCGGCCCACCTTTGGGTCGCGACCCCGACTTTGGGAACCACTGCAAGTCTAGTCTACCGGTCACAAGGTATGAAGGTATAGTCGAAATCCATACCGTAGCACAAATTCATACCGTTTATACCGTATACTTAACTGTTTATACCGTCCACCCCTACGGATTCCATAAGTATTTCAGATATCCATAGTTCCCTTGTTTAGTTTGGAGAACCTCAAGTCTCACTCTGTTTGTTTACATTTTCACCTCCTGACAACATCTGATCAACCTCCAAGTAGTGATTGACAGTGTGATGAGGACATGTCCTCACTATTAAATAGACAAATTTTGTAGCCAAGTAGTAATTGATTGAAAGCACTTGTGTTTTTATTCTCAGTTGCACAGTTTCACTTAATGCTGAAAAGTTATCTACTGTATTTAATGTTTGTTATTATTATTATTATTTCTCCCTGCAGACCCCCCACAGCTCTCTGTCTGTGAAGAGGAGGTTCCCCCTGAGCAGCAGGAGAGGAGCCCCAGTCAAATCACCTGAAAAACGTAAGTATCGTTGTACACGACGGCGACGCCACACAAAACATTAATAAGGCTATGCCTATGCTGCTATGACTAATGTGTTACCAAGTTGGCTAATTTAATTGTAATCATCTGCTTTTGTAGGTGCATTGTCTGATATAATTATAAATTAAATATAATGTAATTGTTTGCTTGATAGACGAAGGTTGCAACATAATTATGTAATGTCATGTTGTTGGCTGTGAGAGCAGCCCCACTGCACCCAGGCAGCGCAGCCGAGTGAAACCTTGTTGGCTGCGTCAGTCACGAAAAGGGGCTACTTAATTAATTAATCCAATCCACTTTATTTATAGAGCACATTTAAAAACAACAAAGTTTACCAAAGTGCTGTACAAGTCCCACAACATAAGATACATTTAATTTTTTTTAAATATTATAATTAAAAATATATATATATATTTTTGAAGCTTCGAATTAAAATCGAAGCTCGGCCCCGAAGCTTCGATTGCCAAAAAAAACTTCGAAGGTCGGCCCTAGTGCCCATCATTGTATCCAGTCTGCCAGCACTGGAAGCCTATGGAGATGTTTACCTTCTTTGCAGGGCTATAACTTTTTAAATTGTATTGCTAATTTAGGACAGATATTGCGATTGCGATTACATTTGCGATTATAATTTTCTTTAAGCAGCCCCACAGAGGTTTATTGTAAAATGCGGCTGCATCTGGCCTACGCGGTGGGTCTGTCGGGACACAGAGTCTGAAAATATTTCTTTTTACCTGGGAATCGATACCGGTACGGTACCCAACGGTACCTTTTTTTCTGTACTTCACTCTCCCTCTCTGAAGTAAACTTCACAACACACAATCTAAAACCCCTTACCTCCCTCTCCCAAACTGTTCCTACAACAATTTTTTTATGTTGCATGATCATTGTCACGTACGTGGGTTGTTCATTATCATTATTGTCATATATTTTAACATGTAACATCAGGGTAATATATTATTTGTGTTGTTTTCTATGTGTGGTGTTGTGTCATCTCCTAATCGCCTATTTCTGTTTCCGCAGATGCCACTCATCTCCCTGATTGGATTGGTTGCACCTGATTGGTGCATCTTCAAGCAGGCAGTGGAGATGGGTGGTTAAATGAGTGGGAGGTGACACACATCGGGGCGCCACATTCTGTCATGTGCCAGTGACCAGAGTGGAGTGAGGTTGCCATTGTTTGCCACTATTGAGTGGATACTTTTGTAGCCTAATTGTGAAAGCCATTAACCACTGTGTGTGGGCAATATTATTGTGTTGGTCTTGTCTTCTACCTTGTGTGCTTCCCTAACAGGTGGGATTATTAGTGTATATATTATTGGCCTTTGCGCCATCTCCCTCCATCAAGGGGAATATACTGTAGTGCTCTATGGCTGGGTGGTTCCCAGTGTTTACCTTATATTTTGCTTAGTGTTTGTTTGGTCGTATTTATATATTGCCTGTTTGTTTTCCAATTACCCTTTGCCCTTTGTGTGTGCTGTGGGTTTCAATCCCCACTATAAATAAATATTATTTCCCCTTTGGGAACAGTGGGTTTAAATCCCAGCTATAATAAATATCATTTACTATTTGGAACAACGCCTTGTGTTTATTTTCTTACCTGCCTGGGACCGTGCTTATAGCACTACTGGAGGGGCTGGTTTTCACATACAGCCCGCTTCAGCTTATATTTTATATTGTCATTAGACATTACTATGTGACAATCATATATATTTATTTTGTATTATAATTTTTTGTGTTTAAATATCACATATTAATATCAATCAAATATCAATATTATCTCAGTAAATACTATCAAGCTCCTCTGATGTCAGACCAGATATGAGACGCGTGCACACAGGAGAATGGCTTAAATGATTTTAGAATACGTCAGCCAATGAAGTTAAATGTTTATTATCATCAACTATCCAGTTTTCTACATTAATTGAACCAGTAGAGAGAGAGAGATGCCCCGCTCCCCCCCACCCTTTCCTTACTCAGCTCAGGGTTAGCTAGGAACAGCTTTCTCAAGCTTCGCACCTTGGGCATGGAATGGGCTACAGGACCATTATCCACTTAGACACCCCAGTCTCTTGGTAAATTTAAATCTGTATTACATAACTTCCTACAAGAAGAATGTTGCTGCTTTCTGTAATCGGGTCCCAACTGCAAAATTACTGTATTACCCTGTATTATACACTTTTACTATCATGTAGACTATTCTGCTTTGTGTTTTATTATGTTCTTGTGTGATGTATCGCACATTTTATTGCTGTGTGATGTATTGCAAATGTTATTGCTGTCATCTTGGCCAGGTCTCCCTTGCAAAGGAGATCTTGTATCTCAATGGGACTTCCTGGTAAAATGTGAAAAAAAATATATATATATTTTTTTTAATTGCAGGCTTGGCGAATTGATAATTGCATCATTCCAAATTGCGATTTCTATTAAAAAATGATTAATCGTGCAGCCCTAATTGCTATATCGACATTACTATGGCCCATTCAACATCGAGTATCTATCGTTCCGGATGTGGGAACATTATATTTTTTCATTCATACATTGTTGTGTTAATACCGTCTAGAATATAAGTATGTTTTTAAGCTTTTCTGCTGTAATTCCAAAAACGCTAGTTATAGGCCCAAACGCATATGATAGATTATCGATTGCCGTTTCTTTCCTATACACGCTATATTAACACTTTAATCGCCGATGACGTGTTAAGACGTCACTCCTAGCCATGCTCATTCTGCCGAAGACGCCGTAACTCGTCTTTGATGTCAATATTTCAAAAATCTGTGATCGAAATCATATTTCTCCTCCGGGGTCCTGAGATATACTGCTGATCTCCACTCAACTCTCTAGCGGTTCAAGAGCGCCATCTGGTGGCCGATCGGCAGATCGCCAACAGGAAGTGACTCGTCAGGAAGTGCTCATCCATAAATCGTCCGGGCACTCGCGATCATTAGCAGGACTCTATCTCAACACACTGGATAATCAATCGCTCGCCCTAACTCAATAAACAACGTTATTTGGACGTATATAGTATTATACAACCTGGAAATGGTTCATCAGGATCAACATCCCATAATCGAAAACTGTCTACTCCATGCTGATCGTCCAACGGCGCGAGGAAGATACGGTGAGTTTCAACGTTATTTTCTAACGTCTTCTATACTAACTGATCTGATGATCATATGACCCACACTAGATGAATGGTATAACGTTGCCCACGGAATTATAACCGCCCCCTCGCCCATCCGGTCAACATCAGATGATACGTAGTAACTTTTTTTTTTTAGATACATTTTTTAGTGTTTATCGCTTTTTACTCCTGGGCAGTCCAGTAGAGAGAGAGAGGAGGAACGGGAGACAGAGTGGGGGGAAGACATTCGGCAAATGACGACGGGTCCGGGACTCTAACCCGGGTCGGCCGTGCCGCGACTCAGCGCGTTATGTGGTTCGCCACTTGGTCGCACCTGCACTCGAGTGTTTGTCTGGATCCACGCAACAATATATCTCTGGCGGAGGAATTTCCTCGACGCACCGATCGCCACTTCCGGTTTGCCGAGAGTGTAACTCGCCCGACCATCCACCAGGCGGCGGTATTGAGGCGTTGCAATCTCAGACAGGCTGCCGCTGCAGTCCGGAGGGAGGCTGGATGAATTATGAATGCCATGGCGAAAAAATTAAATATTGATCCCAAAAACGATTTACGACGTTGTTGGTGTTCAATGCATGGCTGGCAATAACGACTTATGCCATCTATGGCACACAATGTGTTAATAATAAAAAATATATACAGGTATAAAAAAATTATAATAAAAAATAAATTTAATAGAAGTGCGGTACCACTGCATCCGCAGTGATTAGCCACACACACAACCACAGTGAGAAAAGTGCCAGCGTTCTCACTAAGCTAGAGACTGACATTTAATTCTACAAAAAAAAAAGATAAGGGAGAACTAGGGCTGTCCCCGACTAAGGATTTGGATAGTCGACTATGATTGGCCGAAATTAGCCATGAAAAAAAAGAAAAAAATATTAATAACTTTTTTTTCATTTGGGCTGTGGGGGGTGCTTAATGTCTGAATGAGTCGACTGAAGGCTTCTTGTCCTCTGCAAAAGCATGCAATTGGTCCACTGATGGATACATCTTGATATTTGTATCAAGTACCTGGGGGTCCACATCTCAGAGGATCTGACATGGTCAACACACATAGACACAGTAGTAAAGAAGGCGAAACAGCGCCTCTACCACCTGAGACAGTTAAGGAAGTTCAGAGTATCGGGGAAGATACTCCAGTCCTTCTACTCAGGAGCTGTAGAGAGCATCTTGACCGGAAACATCACTGCCTGGTATAGAAACAGCACGGCACAAGACAAGAAGGCCCTACAGAGAGTCGTGCGCTCAGCCGAGCGTACCACGGGTATTGTACTACCTCCCCTGCAGGTTCTATACAACAAGAGGTGCAAATCCAGAGCCTGCAGGATAATGAAAGACCCTCACCACCCCAATAACACCCTGTTCCAGCTGCTGAGGTCAGGCAGACGCCTGCGAACCCCAGCTACTAGGACAGAGCGGCTTAGGCTCAGCTTCTTCCCCCAGGCCATCAGAGCCCTGAACAATGAACATTGAGTGCCACAGAACACTGAACTATCCACACACAAGCACACATGAACACACACACGACACGCACGCTGTGCACGCTCACACACTAGCAGCCACTTAACACTTTAACATGAGCGGGCACACACTCATGCCGCACACTTATGGCCAAAAGGAAAGGCCACTTTAAATTAGAATAACAGGAACAGTGTATTGCACTACCAACGCTACCTAGCATGTCCTATATGCTCTGTAAATAACTATGTACAGATACCGAGATGTCACACCATGTTACCTGTTACCTGTTTATTGCACAATGTTGTTTTTTTATTGGATTCTATTATATGTTGTACCACTGTATTGCACATCGTTGCGGGCAAGACCACCCGCATTTCATTGTATACTTGTATGCCGTGACAAATAAAACTCTTGACTCTACTTGACTTGACATGATTTGTCTAGTCTAGTGTGTTCATTAGATGGGTGAAATCATCTTTCAGTGCCTCTGTGCCTGTTTTCTTAGGCAGTTCACCTCTGGTATGCGTGCCATTAGCGTTAGCCACGCTTGTAGGCCTCTTTGCTTTTGGAAAGAATGATACAAAAAAAAATTATTTTGTTTTTTTGCATTCGACTAAGAGGTTGGCAGTCGACTACGGCTCCTTTCAATCGATTAGTCGACTATTCGACTAATAGGGGTCAGCCCTAAGGAGAACTATCAGTGACTGTTGACAGACCTTTTTGTGGAATTGTTTTTTGATTGTATTCCACTTTTGCTTTGGCAATGTAAACATGTTTTAATTGAATTGACTGTGTGTTGTCAGTTGCAATGTGACAGCTCTGTTTACACATCATTCCTATTCCCTTTTAATTGTACATGTATAATTTTTGTTTTGATTGTATTGTATGTTTTCTCATGCCCATTGAATTGAGTGTGTGTGTTGTCAGTGTGTATGCAGAGTGTGAAATAAATGGGTCATGCTGCCTGCATGCCCAACGTGAGAAGTTAGTCTTGTCATTCTTGTAATTCCTACACTACACCGTTACAATGATATATAAAATATTATATTATATTATACCCATTCAATATGCACATGACAGAAAATATTATAATATTTTCTGTCATGTGCATATTGAATGGGTATTACTAATACTATTACTACTAATACTAGCCGAGAGTAGGTCAAATTTGGGCTGGTAGCTCTCGGCTAGGTGGCAAATTAAAAAGTAGATCTTTTTTCAAAAAAGGTTGGGCACCCCTGGTTTAGAGAAAACATTTAGTTGTTCAGTTTGTGGGAAAGGGTTCAGTAGGAATTCTGGTAGGTATTTCAGAACCATGGACAGAGAGAGGAGGTCTAATCAGACCAACACACACACAATATTTACTGGGATTGGATAACAAAAGTTTAATTAATGATACACACCACTATTGAGCCTGAATATAAATATTAATTCGGGAAAGCACAGATAATGAGATGGACACATATTTTCTATTCTATATATAATATTTGTTTCCCCATTTTCTCCAGACACACATCGTTTCAACTACTTACACTACTCCAAATCAAGAAGAAACGTATACGTATCTAAAGATATATTTTGATGGCGGACATGATGCAAAACAGCCCATGAATTTCATATTTAGGCTATGTATCATTCTTATGTATGAGGAATTTGTTAGATAATAGACTTTAGTAACAATTTGAATTTGTAGGAGAGACATGAGCATTTTCTAAGATCATTCTTAGACCTTAGATCAGGGTCATTAAAAGGTTTTACTATTTAATAATACATTTTACTATTTTACTACCGTACATCCTCTAATAGTGGAGGGTACTCGAATAAGGACGGGCCTCTTATATAAGCCGGGGGTTTGATACATGCAGACAAATAAAGGCCGGTCTCCAATATAAGGTTGCAATTTTTCGTGCCATGATATAGAATGAGATAAACTCTTGCCAATGCAAATCAAGTGCTGCCTCCCGCTACACTGACTACCGTACATTAACGTTTCCCTCTGGTTGGCGTTAGCTTTAGCGCTAGCTAACGTTGTCATGTTAGGCAATCTGTGTTCAAGATTGATTTCGGCTCGCCTCGAAAGTAGGCGAGAGTAGCCGAGTGCAGCCGGGGGAGGAGTCAGAACGTCGGACACTTCAGATTTGACGACAAACTTTTCTGAGCCAATAGGCGCTTTGCGCAACGATAGCAAGTCGTTCCCCATCATGGATTTGCGTGGAGCAGTCGGGTGAGAGGCCTCGTCAGATTTCCAGAGCAAGTCGGACAACATTCTAGCGCTTGGCGAGGTAAAACCTGCGCAGATCTGCGTCCGCCTCGCCAACCTCGAACACGCCTATTATCTAGATCTGTGGTGTCGGCTGGATGACGTTGACTTCGTTGGCAAACGTTGACGTTCGCTATCTATATGGCGTTGGCTGGCGTTGTCCAGTTGACCCATTACAGATCATGATGGCTATGATAGCGTTAGTAGCTAAAGCTATTGCCTGCATGTTATCATCAACTCGATTCAACTGAGGAAGTCGAGAATGTACCACACGCTAAATCGTCCCCGGACCCCGCAACCTATAGACAGTTCCAACTTCAGTGTGTGAATTACGTTAATCCACCTTAACTGCACACAATATTTAAATACCAATGTCTAAATAAATGTAGACGGACAATGTATGTATTAAAAAATAGAATGAACAGAGCAAAGTCTGAAAATGAAGGGATTATGTCCATGAGTGTCATTTTTTTAAATTAAGGCCTGCCTCTTATATAAGCCTCTCTCTAATAAAGGCCTGGTGCTCTTTGCAGCTGAGGTAAATACAAGACCCGTCCTATATTTGAGGATTTACGGTAAGTAATATTTACTTGTAGTAATTAAAGGCCTTAAAAACCATGAAATAGTCTTAAATTAAGTTAATACCGTAATTCCTCTAATAGTAACCCCGGCTTGTATTTGTTTCAACTGTAGCGGGTACCAGGCTTGTATTAGGAGGAGGCCTGTATAAGAGGGAGGCCTATATTTCAAATTTTCAAACGGATCATAATGAATAAATCAACATTTTGTGTCAGTTTGAACCCAGTAAAATGTACTGGGTTCATTTATTGAAACCAAGTACTGTATGAAATAGTAAACAGTGCAATTACAGGTGGTCACTGGTCATTTCAACGTTTTCAAAGTGAAATCAAGTAACTAGCTCAGTATGCAGCTCAGTATATTAGTAACCCGGCTTGTATTAGGAGGTCGGCTTATAATTGCTTAGCTCAAGAACGCACCCGGCCATTAATAGAGACCCGGCTTGTATTTGAGACCCGGTTACTATTAGAGGAATTACGGTATTTATAATTCAGTCAATATTTATTTATTGAGTGCTATAAACAGGGTCCAAAATTAACACCAAGCATCAAATGCCTATAAAGTACATTTTTACAAGATGTATAATATATATATATAATTTATAATATAATAAGATTTATTATATCGCTTCTGCCGGGACAAAACCTCATAACTCCAAAAACCCAACATTTCAGCAGGTGAAAAAAACGAACACAGATTTGAGGGTGAATAGAGTTACGAGGTTTAGACCGATGATTGGTTTAATGCTTTCCCATTGTGTAGACTTTGTAAAACCACACACACAAGGAGGAGGATCTACTGAGTTGATATAAAAAAAAATATGGAGTTAGGAGGTTTTGTCCCGCCAGCAGCGATATTTGAATGCCTCGATAGCACTTTACAGACTTTGGTTTTTGCTGTTCATGTTCTCAAACTGTCTCCTAACCTGGAGACACCCTGACTGAGGGCTCTCCCTGTACAGCTGTCGCCGTCGGTTGTGTGATAGTAAAGGGTTAACCTTCTGTCGTGTGGCAGTGAAAGGGTTAACAAGTGTCACTTAAACTGATGATTCGCTCCGTGCCTCCCTCGTGTGTTCCCTATTGAGAATATAAATGCAAGGAACGATAGAGGCACCTCCAGAAACTCCACCAATATTTGGGCAAAAGCTAAGCTGTAGAAAGTGGGGCAATCATCAGTCCAGTCTACAAGAGGAAGCTGACTTGACTCATTATGACAACAGACTGCCTTTAGGCTGAAGGTTCTTATTTCGCATCTAGGGTGGGGATTTACCTGTTTATTTAAAAGCCACGTATAAACAATGGAACAGAGAACCACCATGCCACCATTTATTAGGCCTACTGCAGTCATTGGCAGGTGAGCCAACAAGGTTCATTTCAGACTATGGCTGTAAAACATGTAGTGATTAAATATGTGTTCACATTAATAATACTCATTATAAATACATATACCTATTGAGTTTTTCAGGGGAATTGTGTTGCTATAGGAACAGCTTGGGCTCAAGTTTATTTCCCGTCAGTTATTGATATTAGTGAACGCTGCAACAGGACATAAGCTTGGGTGAATGAATGAAAACTTTATTTAACAGATTGCAGAATGGGTACAATACAGTACGGCTCAATACACACAATTGTTAAGGGGATGCAGACCAGAGAAAGACTTTCGTCTTGTTTACATCAGGGTCCCCCATTTTCAATTCATATATATATATAGGGTCTGTGTAGAATGTCTACGTTGTCAAGTATATTTTCACATTTATTGCTTATTTTTATTGCAAAATGATCCTGCGGACAAAAGAAATAGGAACGTGGACTGGGTAATTTGATTAAATCATTAACAGGCTTGTGAGATAGGAGACTTGTTTGAACGCCCATTGCTTACCTACCAGAAATGATGTAATTCCATATATTTAACTCTTTGGACGCCAGACCCGAGGATAGTCGGGTTATCTCGCCATGCGTTGAGCGCCAGGACCCCCGAAAACCCGAGTATAGTCGGGTTTTCATCGTTATTTCTTTTATTCGATATTTCTATTCATTACAGGCACACGGACTCGGGGTTAACATGGGGAATCATCCTGAGAATGCCAAAGTGCAATACCGGCCGCATCCACCCAGGTGGCAGTATCGAGCACCCTTTGAAACATTATATCTTGGCCTGTGCGTCGATCAAATGTCTCCGAGCACACTTTTCTTTGTCGGGCGAGGCGGGCGGGTATCCCGATCCCATTGAGAAGCATCAAATGCCTCCGATGCATCTGTTGTGGTGGATTATGTTGGCGACACGATGGACACCGGTACTTGGACTCGCGATCAGACAATTGGAATATTCTTCTTGGGGTACCTCCTAGTGAAGGTAAGGATTAAATTATATCAATCCTGCTTTGATCCAACCATGATTTCACCTCGATCGCAAGGTGTGTGTGTAACGTTACTCCACAACGAATGCCGTTGGTGACGATCAAAGCATCAAAAAACGACCCTCCCCCTTTCATGATGAAACATAATACCTATTATATATATTTTATTTGGAAATAGTAGCGTGTCCAGGCGAGAAACGCCAATGCTTTTAGTGAAATTCACGTTTTTCTGCATATCGTCGTTTTCTGGGATTAGACAGGATCACTCTAAAACTATACTCATATTCACCACGGTATAACACGCAAACGTATTGACGAAAAAAATTATTCTTTTTCACATATTGAACGATAGATAGGTGATGTCAAATGGGCCATAGTATTGTATCCATAGCTATAATATAGAATATAGATATAGCCCTGCAAACAACGCCAATTATTCCTATCTTTTAGAGCATTGGCGTGGTAGGAACAAAGATGCTCTAGGCTTCCGGCGCTGATTGAGTTAATTTCTGTGAAGTTTAAAAAATGATTAATGCTGATTATTAGAACTCCGCTCTCTGTCCATGGTGCTGAAATATGTGCCAAAATCGATAGAATGAAAGGTGTTTTTACTGCTCTCTAAGTTTAGCATTACATGCTATTAGTCATAATTGTGATTGTGGGAGGGCGGCTGGGTGGCCCAGCGGACATTGCGCTCGTTAACCAACGCATGATACACCGGGTTCGAATCCGGCTGTCGGCGTTGCCTCCGGCTTGGGCCGGCCGTCATACTAACTCAATTGGCAGAGTCAGCGGGTGGAAGTCGATGGGTGGAGATTTGGACGTTGTGGACAGCGACTCCTACAGGTCGGTTGGGGGACGCCTGCACAGCAGAGACAGGAAGTGGCGGGGGTAGTGTGAGCCTCCCATGCGTTACACCTCACCAATGAGAGTCCACGCTGGCAGGTGAAAAGATGTGACAGGCTGCCTCCTCGTGTACCGGAGGGGACACGTGATGCAAGGCTTCTATCCTCCCTACAACCGACCAGTGGGGGGCATAGTCGAGCAACGTTCAAGACAGGGGAGGGGAGAATTGGAAACACGAAATTGGGATGGGAGAAAAATAGAAAATAGGGAGAAAAGGTGGATAAAAAAACAACAGTATTCTTCTGTCTATAAGGTAAAGGTCACAACCTCAAAAAACCAAGAATGGAAATATATATATACAGTATATGTTTTTTTACTTGACAATAATCTGACACAAACAATCGGTAAAGATTTCACAGATGACGATGCTATTTGAAGACATTTTAATAATAAATAACAAACAATGGCTTTTCCCATTTCATCCATAAGTTCTCAGTAACATGACATTGTTTGCTCTCTGCACAGCATGTATAGAACCTACAGCATCTATAAATACATGTATGCAACATCTGTTCAAAGTCAGCCTAAAACCATATGTGCTAGACAGGGAAGAAGCAAACCCCATCCTTGTATGCCAAAGTGAATATTTTCTTTCTCATAATTAAATATTTTAGTACATTTTTCTTTATTCATATGTGTTGCTGGCAACAGGGATGAAAAAACATACTCTCCTGTGTCTGAGCTCGCCTGGTGCCCATTTAATGTCATCTTGAAGCTATTTAACATTCAATCTACATAAAATGTTATGCACACTGCATTTGGAATTTTGGAAACATTTAAAAAATGTCACAGGCCCAAGACTGTATACATAACATCCTACTCCCGTTAATGGACTCCAACCAGCTTACTGACTATAGTCAAGCTAACAAGAAGCTCTACTCTATTCTCCTGTCTTAATGGCCTCGTCTCCAACAAGTCTTCTCTCCCAAAGTGTCTGTGCACAGCCTCACAAGACAACGGTAGCTGCTATTGGTTGGCAGATAGCTAGCATCGGGGATATTATTGTAGTGGTTGACATGGACACATCACAAGCTAACAACAAAATACTATAACTTATTTTCCAGTATGGTGCAGAAACATTGATAACTAGTTTTGTACTGAAACGTTTTTGTATCAACAAGATTAAAGTTAATGGTGAGAAGCACAGTATTAAAGATACAATGATGTTTTAATTCAGTCATAAATGGCTTATTTTGGACTATTAATGTCATGAGTATATTTTTTTCAGGTTCAGATGTATCAATTGTTGTGGGTCACCCTCTCTTAGCACAGACAACTCACAGTAGGCTGAGGGGGCGTGGCCTTCTAGACACTATAGAGTAATAATAATAATAATCTAGACACTATAGAATAATAATAATAATAATCTAGACACTATAGATGCTCCTGCTCCTCTGCTAAGTCCTCTCACTCAGCTAGATGAGACCGATGGGCCAATCAGAGCAGCTAGATGAGACCGATGGGCCTATCAGAGCAGCTAGATGAGACTGATGGGCCAATCAGAGCAGCTAGATGAGACCGATGGGCCAATCAGAGCAGCTAGATGAGACCGATGGGCCAATCAGAGCAGCTAGATGAGACCGATGGGCCAATCAGAGCAGCTAGATGAGACCGATGGGCCAATCAGAGCAGCTAGATGAGACCGATGGGCCAATCAGAGCAGCTAGATGTGACCGATGGGCCAATCAGAGCAGCTAGATGAGACTGATGGGCCAATCAGAGCAGCTAGATGAGACTGATGGGCCAATCAGAGCAGCTAGATGAGACCGATGGGCCAATCAGAGCAGCTAGATGAGACTGATGGGCCAATCAGGGTAACCCTCGTGTAGGATGTAATATTTCAGAGGAAGCAGACGGGTTACCTGCAATTTTTTGATTTAGTTGATGTCCAGGATGATAGAGATCAACATTTTGGGTAATTTTACGTCATCATACTTTCTTTAAAAAAATGCAACAAGATTGAAAAACATGCTTTTATTTGACTGAATTATTTACCTTGCATGAACGTTTTGATTTGGATGATTGTGGGAAAACCACTGTATGCCTGACGTGTGCCTGGACCGCACCTGCGATGCCATCGGTTTCAGGCTAATACATTTAAATCAAGGTTTCAAGGAAATGAAAGCTGTACAAAGACATCACATTTCCATCCCTAGTAGAAATGTGATTATGCTTATGAAGTATTTGTTATGGAGTGCATTGGTTGATGCAATGCATGGCTGTATCCTCCTAGATGGATACAGGAGGCTACATTGTAACAGTGCAGCTTTACTTTCAAGTAGTTATTCAAGAAGTGCAGGATTTCTTTTGCATTTTGAAAACAGCTAACTCAAACCTATGCCGAGCCTACATCAGTAATGCCAAGACATATTTGTAGCACATTCCTTTAGAACTGCATTACCCCAGAACTGTGCGGCGATCTAAAATGAATCATCGCCTCTCGAGCCAACCGGAATCAAGTATTCACCCAGGACATGGTATAAAATAAAATGAAAGCGGAGCAGGATTTGTTTTTTCCACGTCACTCAACATGATATAATCACTATAAATAGGCACAGTCGACGCAGAGAAGATCAAGCACCTCGTATTGCTTTTCTTCAGGTCTCTCTGGGGATGACAAACGGCTAAATCAGCGGAAATATCTAGATGTATCCATCAGTGGACCAATTGCATGCTTTTGCAGGACAAGAAGCCTTCAGTCGACTCCTTCAGACATTAATAAGCACCCCCCACAGCCCAAATGGAATGATAAAAAAAAAAAAAAATAATAATAATTAAATATTATACTATTTTTTTTAAGTCGACCAATAGTCGACTAACGGCACATTTTGGCCAATCATAGTTGACCATCCAAATCCTTAGTCGGGGACAGCCCTACTGTAGACATAGAAGTGCTAGTTGACCACTGGAGAAAAGCCACGGCTGCGGAGTAAAGAGATCTAAGCACTCGCCTACCAGTGCAGAGACCTGGGTTCAAATCCCAATTGGCAGTGTTTGCGGGTGGGAAGCCAGTGGGGTATGAGTCCTGGTCGTTGCAACCGCAACTCCTAATTGGTCGGTCCTACCTGTCAGGCGAAAAGAAGCAGCTGGCGACTCCACATGTATCGGAGGAGACATGTGGTAGTCTACACCCTCCCCAGACCAACAGAGGAGACATGTGGTAGTCTACACCCTCCCCAGACCAACAGAGGAGACATGTGGTAGTCTACACCCTCCCCAGACCAACAGAGGAGACATGTGGTAGTCTACACCCTCCCCAAACCGACAGAGGAGACATGTGGTAGTCTACACCCTCCCCAGACCAACAGAGGAGACATGTGGTAGTCTACACCCTCCCCAGACCAACAGAGGAGACATGTGGTAGTCTACACCCTCCCCAGACCAACAGAGGAGACATGTGGTAGTCTACACCCTCCCCAGACCAACAGAGGAGACATGTGGTAGTCTACACCCTCCCCAGACCAACAGAGGAGACATGTGGTAGTCTACACCCTCCCCAGACCGACAGAGGAGGCATGTGGTAGTCTACACCCTCCCCAGACCAACAGAGGAGACATGTGGTAGTCTACACCCTCCCCAAACTGACAGAGGAGACATGTGGTAGTCTACACCCTCCCCAGACCAACAGAGGAGACATGTGGTAGTCTACACCCTCCCCAGACCAACAGAGGAGACATGTGGTAGTCTACACCCTCCCCAGACCAACAGAGGAGACATGTGGTAGTCTACACCCTCCCCAGACCAACAGAGGAGACATGTGGTAGTCTACACCCTCCCCAGACCAACAGAGGAGACATGTGGTAGTCTACACCCTCCCCAGACTAACAGAGGAGACATGTGGTAGTCTACACCCTCCCCAGACCGACAGAGGAGGCATGTGGTAGTCTACACCCTCCCCAGACCAACAGAGGAGACATGTGGTAGTCTACACCCTCCCCAAACTGACAGAGGAGACATGTGGTAGTCTACACCCTCCCCAGACCAACAGAGGAGACATGTGGTAGTCTACACCCTCCCCAGACCAACAGAGGAGACATGTGGTAGTCTACACCCTCCCCAAACTGACAGAGGAGACATGTGGTAGTCTACACCCTCCCCAGACCAACAGAGGAGACATGTGGTAGTCTACACCCTCCCCAGATCAACAGAGGAGACATGTTGTAGTCTACACCCTCCCCAGACCAACAGAGGAGACATGTTGTAGTCTACACCCTCCCCAGACCAACAGAGGAGACATGTGGTAGTCTACACCCTCCCCAGACCAACAGAGGAGACATGTTGTAGTCTACACCCTCCCCAGACCAACAGAGGAGACATGTGGTAGTCTACACCCTCCCCAGACCAACAGAGGAGACATGTTGTAGTCTACACCCTCCCCAGACCAACAGAGGAGACATGTTGTAGTCTACACCCTCCCCAGACCAACAGAGGAGACATGTGGTAGTCTACACCCTCCCCAGACCAACAGAGGAGACATGTGGTAGTCTACACCCTGCCCAGACCAACAGAGGAGACATGTGGTAGTCTACACCCTCCCCAGACCAACAGAGGAGACATGTTGTAGTCTACACCCTCCCCAGACCAACAGAGGAGACATGTTGTAGTCTACACCCTCCCCAGACCAACAGAGGAGACATGTGGTAGTCTACACCCTCCCCAGACCAACAGAGCAGACATGTGGTAGTCTACACCCTCCCCCAGACCGACAGAGGAGACATGTGATAGTCTACACCCTCCCCAGACCAACAGAGGAGACATGTGGTAGTCTACACCCTCCCCAGACCAACAGAGGAGACATGTGGTAGTCTACACCCTCCCCAGACCAACAGAGGAGACATGTTGTAGTCTACACCCTCCCCAGACCAACAGAGGAGACATGTGGTAGTCTACACCCTCCCCAGACCAACAGAGGAGACATGTTGTAGTCTACACCCTCCCCAGACCAACAGAGGAGACATGTTGTAGTCTACACCCTCCCCAGACCAACAGAGGAGACATGTGGTAGTCTACACCCTCCCCAGACCAACAGAGGAGACATGTTGTAGTCTACACCCTCCCCAGACCAACAGAGGAGACATGTTGTAGTCTACACCCTCCCCAGACCAACAGAGGAGACATGTGGTAGTCTACACCCTCCCCAGACCAACAGAGGAGACATGTGGTAGTCTACACCCTCCCCAGACCAACAGAGGAGACATGTTGTAGTCTACACCCTCCCCAGACCAACAGAGGAGACATGTGGTAGTCTACACCCTCCCCAGACCAACAGAGGAGACATGTTGTAGTCTACACCCTCCCCAGACCAACAGAGGAGACATGTGGTAGTCTACACCCTCCCCAGACCAACAGAGGAGGCATATGGTAGTTCTACACCCTCCCCAGACCAACAGAGGAGACATGTGGTAGTCTACACCCTCCCCAGACCAACAGAGCAGACATGTGGTAGTCTACACCCTCCCCCAGACCGACAGAGGAGACATGTGATAGTCTACACCCTCCCCAGACCAACAGAGGAGACATGTGGTAGTCTACACCCTGCCCAGACCAACAGTAGGACAGCACAACGACCAGTATGGAATTTACATAACGCCTCAATTGGAGTGATGGAATAAAAATTATAAAAGGCAAAATTAAATTAAAACAAAACAAAAAACACAAAAAATTTCTTCACTTCTTATTTTTTGAATCCCGAACAAATCTGTTGTTGGTGATCTTCTCTACGTCTGTTGAAGTATTCCATTCAATCAAAAGGTTTGACAGTGATGTGATACTAACGTGAACACCCTATTTAGAGCCGCTTTAATTGTTTGTGCTTCGAAAACCAAAGCAATCAAAAAGGACAAACGATGGATATAAGTAACAAGGCATTAAATAACAGAGCTTAGCTAAATGCATCACAAACATAAGATCCCTTTGAGACATTTCTGTGGCAGGAAAGCGATTGAACATTTGACAAGATGATACAGTAAAATCACGGCTGGTGAACAAAAGCCAATATGGGCCACATCAAACTGTACACAAAATATCTTACTTACAACAGCCATCACGCACACACACACCTTTTTTTTCCTCTTCAAAACATTGTTTATTTTTTCTTCCAAATTGGACATTTAATGAGAAACGCTGACAAGACAGCAATAGATGGTATTCATTGTTAGTGTCTTCCGTATAATAAGAAAAGTCACTTTACATAATTGTCGATGGGTTGTGATGTCGTGTTCATTATTTCCACTGGCGGGCATCTTCCTACAACCTTCTCTTCTCCTTTCTCCTCTCCATCAGCTGTGGAGACAAAAATGATGGATTTGATTGGCTGTTTTTAAAATAAAGCGCGGCCGCAGGATTAATAACGTTAACGTTAGTTCGGCCAGAGAAACAAATATACTAATTAAAATGGTTGGACCTGCGAGATTTGTACTTTGTACTTTGTAGGTCTGCATTTTAAATGTAAGGAGTAAAAAAGTATGTTTTTTTTTCTCTGAAATGTAATTGAGTAAAAGTACAAGTATACAAACCTAATGATACTTGAGTAAAGTACAAATCCCCAAAAACAGTACTTAACCCTTTCACTGCCACACGACAGAAGGTTAGCCCTTTACTATCACACAACCGACGGCGATGCTCCATCATTAGCATCATTAGCTCCGCAAATGCGGCGCTAATGATGCTAATGATGGAGCATCGCCGTCGGTTGTGTGATAGTAAAGGGCTAACCTTCTGTATTGTCACAGTGAAAGGGTTAACCGGCTGTCGTGTGGCAGTGAAAGGGTTAAGTATTGTAACAAAGTACAATTACTCAAGTACTTTACACCCCTGAGTGATATCCGGCCAGGAGAAGAGAGGCCAGTGGCTCTTTGGTACGGTGAGCTCCCAGAGGAAGGGTCCAGGGAGGACCTGACACACGCACGGATCAATTTGTGCGAATACCAGGAGCCTGTGTGTCATATATTATAGCAAGTGGAGATTACACTCAAGTGACTTTTATTCCACATCAAACAACACAACGCAGAGTCCTATGCCGAAGGAAGACAGGATATAAACAGGGGTGCATTGCTCACGGGACGGGGTTGCACGGCGAGCAACCGGCTCTGTGAGCAGAAGCACGCACACGCACGTCGTGCACGCAGGAATGCGCTGCACTCGACTGATGCGCCAACTCGCTAAGTACCCACCGTGACCTGGCTATTTTGCATAACAATAGCGCAGGTCGTCAGGTGTGTTCAAATACGTTCACGGATACATTCACACAAAACTTGTGAATGAAATGTGTTACATTCCATTCGTAGAGGCAATTAGACATTGTCTTTAGTCTGTGCGTACGCGAGGGGAATTTATGCGCATGCCCGGGAGCGCGCGTGCACGTGGCGTCATTAAAACACAGCGCAACCAGCTTTTTTAATCACCAACGCACCCCTGGATATAAGTAACATTAATTAAAAGTCAACGACATCTAACATAGTTATGTACCATGAATGTATGGAACACTACACAAGTCTTATCTTAAGTTATGCATTGAGAAATGAAGCAACGTCCCTTTAGCCTGGCCTTGTGTACAGGCAGGACGGGGGAGGAGCTATAACCCTGAGCTGACAGGAAGGGGGAGGAGCTAGAACCCTGGCCTGACAGGAAGGAGGGACGGCTGACAGAGAAATGCCCAGATCTGAACACAGAGTAGACACCATTTGGTGGGAAGCCTAAAAGAAGAGGCTTTCATTCAGTACCTGCATGCTGTTGGTTTTGTACTGCGCCCTTTCTTTCCTTGTGGACATCTGTCATTGTCTTGACTCTCCTCTGCTCAACAGAACCCTGGCGCCTGTGACCCCTCCTCTTGCCTCTCCTGCCCCTAGAGGCCATGCTCGGTAGTGTGGCCCCCCTGACCTCGGGGTCCCACTGGGAGCTGTGTCTGGAGGAGCTGAGAGGACATGTCTGGAGAGAGAGAGAGAGAGAGAGAGAGAGAGAGAGAGAGAGAGAGAGAGAGAGAGAGAGAGAGAGAGAGAGAGAGAGAGAGAGAGAGAGAGAGAGAGAGAGAGAGAGAGAGAGAGAGAGAGAGAGAGAGAGAGAGAGAGAGAGAGAGAGAGAGAGAGAGAGAGAGAGAGAGAGAGAGAGAGGGGGGGGAGAGAGAGAGAGAGGGGGGGGAGAGAGAGAGGGGGGAGAGAGAGAGAGAGAGGGAGAGAGAGAGAGAGAGAGAGAGAGAGAGAGAGAGAGAGAGAGACAGAGAGAGAGACAGAGGAGACAGAGAGAGAGAGAGACAGAGAGAGAGAGAGACAAGAGAGAGAGACAGAGAGACAGAGAGACAGAGAGACAGAGAGAGAGACAGAGAGACAGAGAGACAGAGAGACAGAGAGACAGAGAGACAGATGTTTAGATGAAGGACAAACACACACTAAAGACTACATAGACAAATTGGACATATTATATATAATAATAATAATAATAATAATATAATAATAATAATAATAATAATAATAATAATAATAATAATAATAATAATAATAATAATAAAATATAACTGGTTATGAAAAAAAACTGTTTGTTACTTGTTACTGTACAATTGTAATATTAGTTACTAATCCAAGTAACGCTGCGTTACTGTGTTACATCGTTGCCAGGATGCAATGTGTTTTTTTGTCCTCCTAGAATGTTAGATTACTACTACTAGCCAAATAGCAGCACGGGCGGTGGACAGAGGGAATGTTATTGTGTTCAATAACTGTCCGTTGTAAACTATGTGGGGAGAGCAAAAAGCTTCTCTAATTTGATCTGACACGGCAGCACAACAATGAAACGTATTAAAAAAAACAATGCTGACAGGGAAACCTCTACTAGTGCCAGTGAAGGATATAAACAGAACAACAGAAAGTGGATCTAAGATCAGGGCAAACAGCACCCTGAAGCCCAGCGCTGGGTGTATCGTGGAGCAGATGTTACCTATGTCCACCTGAAGCCCAGCGCTGGGTGTATCGTGGAGCAGATGTTACCTATGTCCACCTGAAGCTCAGTGCTGGGTGTATCGTGGAGCAGATGTTACCTATGTCCACCTGAAGCCCAGCGCTGGGTGTATCGTGGAGCAGATGTTACCTATGTCCACCTGAAGCTCAGTGCTGGGTGTATCGTGGAGCAGATGTTACCTATGTCCACCTGAAGCTCAGCGCTGGGTGTATCGTGGAGCAGATGTTACCTATGTCCACCTGAAGCTCAGTGCTGGGTGTATCGTGGAGCAGATGTTACCTATGTCCACCTGAAGCTCAGTGCTGGGTGTATCGTGGAGCAGATGTTACCTATGTCCACCTGAAGCTCAGTGCTGGGTGTATCGTGGAGCAGATGTTACCTATGTCCACCCTGAAGCTCAGCGCTGGGTGTATCGTGGAGCAGATGTTACCTATGTCCACCCTGAAGCCCAGTGCTGGGTGTATCTTGTGGAGCAGATGTTACCTATGTCCACCTGAAGCTCAGCGCTGGGTGTATCGTGGAGCAGATGTTACCTATGTCCACCTGAAGCTCAGTGCTGGGTGTATCTTGTGGAGCAGATGTTACCTATGTCCACCTGAAGCTCAGTGCTGGGTGTATCTTGTGGAGCAGATGTTACCTATGTCCACCTGAAGCTCAGTGCTGGGTGTATCGTGGAGCAGATGTTCCCTATGTCCACCTGAAGCTCAGTGCTGGGTGTATCGTGGAGCAGATGTTACCTATGTCCACCTGAAGCTCAGTGCTGGGTGTATCTTGTGGAGCAGATGTTACCTATGTCCACCTGAAGCCCAGTGCTGGGTGTATCGTGGAGCAGATGTTCCCTATGTCCACCTGAAGCTCAGTGCTGGGTGTATCGTGGAGCAGATGTTACCTATGTCCACCTGAAGCCCAGCGCTGGGTGTATCGTGGAGCAGATGTTACCTATGTCCACCTGAAGCTCAGTGCTGGGTGTATCGTGGAGCAGATGTTACCTATGTCCACCTGAAGCTCAGCGCTGGGTGTATCGTGGAGCAGATGTTACCTATGTCCACCTGAAGCTCAGCGCTGGGTGTATCGTGGAGCAGATGTTACCTATGTCCACCCTGAAGCCCAGCGCTGGGTGTATCTTGTGGAGCAGATGTTACCTATGTCCACCTGAAGCCCAGTGCTGGGTGTATCGTGGAGCAGATGTTACCTATGTCCACCTGAAGATCAGTGCTGGGTGTATCGTGGAGCAGATGTTACCTATGTCCACCTGAAGCCCAGTGCTGGGTGTATCGTGGAGCAGATGTTACCTATGTCCACCTGAAGCCCAGTGCTGGGTGTATCGTGGAGCAGATGTTATCTATGTCCACCTGAAGCCCAGTGCTGGGTGTATCGTGGAGCAGATGTTACCTATGTCCACCTGAAGCCCAGTGCTGGGTGTATCGTGGAGCAGATGTTACCTATGTCCACCTGAAGCTCAGTGCTGGGTGTATCGTGGAGCAGATGTTACCTATGTCCACCCTGAAGCCCAGCGCTGGGTGTATCGTGGAGCAGATGTTACCTATGTCCACCTGAAGCCCAGTGCTGGGTGTATCTTGTGGAGCAGATGTTACCTATGTCCACCTGAAGCTCAGCGCTGGGTGTATCTTGTGGAGCAGATGTTACCTATGTCCACCTGAAGCTCAGTGCTGGGTGTATCTTGTGGAGCAGATGTTACCTATGTCCACCTGAAGCTCAGTGCTGGGTGTATCGTGGAGCAGATGTTCCCTATGTCCACCTGAAGCTCAGTGCTGGGTGTATCGTGGAGCAGATGTTACCTATGTCCACCTGAAGCTCAGTGCTGGGTGTATCTTGTGGAGCAGATGTTACCTATGTCCACCTGAAGCCCAGTGCTGGGTGTATCGTGGAGCAGATGTTCCCTATGTCCACCTGAAGCTCAGTGCTGGGTGTATCGTGGAGCAGATGTTACCTATGTCCACCTGAAGCCCAGCGCTGGGTGTATCGTGGAGCAGATGTTACCTATGTCCACCTGAAGCTCAGTGCTGGGTGTATCGTGGAGCAGATGTTACCTATGTCCACCTGAAGCTCAGCGCTGGGTGTATCGTGGAGCAGATGTTACCTATGTCCACCTGAAGCTCAGCGCTGGGTGTATCGTGGAGCAGATGTTACCTATGTCCACCCTGAAGCCCAGCGCTGGGTGTATCTTGTGGAGCAGATGTTACCTATGTCCACCTGAAGCCCAGTGCTGGGTGTATCGTGGAGCAGATGTTACCTATGTCCACCTGAAGCCCAGTGCTGGGTGTATCGTGGAGCAGATGTTACCTATGTCCACCCTGAAGCTCAGTGCTGGGTGTATCGTGGAGCAGATGTTACCTATGTCCACCTGAAGCTCAGTGCTGGGTGTATCGTGGAGCAGATGTTACCTATGTCCACCTGAAGCTCAGCGCTGGGTGTATCTTGTGGAGCAGATGTTACCTATGTCCACCTGAAGCTCAGTGCTGGGTGTATCGTGGAGCAGATGTTACCTATGTCCACCTGAAGCTCAGTGCTGGGTGTATCTTGTGGAGCAGATGTTACCTATGTCCACCTGAAGCTCAGTGCTGGGTGTATCGTGGAGCAGATGTTACCTATGTCCACCTGAAGCCCAGTGCTGGGTGTATCGTGGAGCAGATGTTCCCTATGTCCACCTGAAGCCCAGTGCTGGGTGTATCGTGGAGCAGATGTTATCTATGTCCACCTGAAGCCCAGTGCTGGGTGTATCGTGGAGCAGATGTTACCTATGTCCACCTGAAGCCCAGTGCTGGGTGTATCGTGGAGCAGATGTTACCTATGTCCACCTGAAGCTCAGTGCTGGGTGTATCGTGGAGCAGATGTTACCTATGTCCACCTGAAGCTCAGCGCTGGGTGTATCGTGGAGCAGATGTTACCTATGTCCACCTGAAGCTCAGTGCTGGGTGTATCGTGGAGCAGATGTTACCTATGTCCACCCTGAAGCCCAGCGCTGGGTGTATCGTGGAGCAGATGTTACCTATGTCCACCTGAAGCTCAGCGCTGGGTGTATCGTGGAGCAGATGTTACCTATGTCCACCTGAAGCTCAGTGCTGGGTGTATCGTGGAGCAGATGTTACCTATGTCCACCTGAAGCCCAGCGCTGGGTGTATCGTGGAGCAGATGTTACCTATGTCCACGTTCTCCCTGATTTCTACGCATCATAGAGAAAATACCCAAAAAAGAACGATGTCCTCTGACACATGGACAGCTAACAACAGAAGCTTAAAGCGATCAATTCAAATGTCTTATAGTATGGAGACTGAATCTAAAATGGATAACGATACACTTGCTTTGACATACGACCACTCCACCCCCCCCCCCCCCAGCGTGATCCACCCTGTACAGACTGTAGCCCATTAGAGATAAATCTGAATCAGCAAGGCTTTTCTTAAGCCATGATTCACTAAGGACAAGAATATCAGGGTCAGATTGTAAAATGTATGTATTCACATAGTCATACCTACTTACTGGTTTCTAAGTACAAGTAGGTATGCAGGTATATAAATATTGTCTTCTAGTACCTGTACCTCCCCTCCCCCATGCTTCTATGATGCCTGAATTTCCCCAAGGGGATCAATAAAGGAATATTAGGGACGTCCGATATTATTGGCCTACCGATATTGGCATTAAAATGTAATATCGGAAATTATCGGTATCGGTTTTCAAATAATTTGTATTTATTTATTTATCTTTTTTTTTACATTTATTTAACCTTTATTTAACCAGGCAAGCAAGTAAGAACAAATTCTTATTTAATTTATTGTAAAAAGTATGCATAATGTTGTGTTTTTTGGGGGGGAAACCCCGCATATATCGGTATCGGTTGATATCGGTATCGGAAATTAAGAGTTGGACAATATCGGTATATCGGATATCGGTAAAAAAGCCAATATCGAACATCCCTAAGGAATATATCATCTTACCTTATATGCAGTTACATAAGTAGGTATATAAGTTATATCTGCAGGTATAATGCAGGTACATAAGTAGGTATATAAGTTATATCTGCAGGTATAATGCAGGTACATAAGTAGGTATATAAGTTATGTCTGCAGGTATTATGCAGGTACATAAGTAGGTATATGCAGTTATGTCTGCAGGTATTATGCAGGTACATAAGTAGGTATATGCAGTTATGTATGCAGGTATTATGCAGGTACATAAGTAGGTATATGCAGTTATGTATGCAGGTATTATGCAGGTACATAAGTAGGTATATGCAGTTATGTATGTAGGTATTATGCAGGTACATAAGTAGGTATATGCAGTTATGTCTGCAGGTATTATGCAGGTACATAAGTAGGTATATTAGTTATATCTGCAGGTATTATGCAGGTACATAAGTAGGTATATAAGTTATATCTGCAGGTATTATGCAGTTACATAAGTAGGTATATGCAGTTATGTCTGCAGGTATTATGCAGGTACATAAGTAGGTATATGCAGTTATGTCTGCAGGTATTATGCAGGTACATAAGTAGGTATATAAGTTATATCTGCAGGTATAATGCAGGTACATAAGTAGGTATATAAGTTATATCTGCAGGTATAATGCAGGTACATAAGTAGGTATATAAGTTATGTCTGCAGGTATTATGCAGGTACATAAGTAGGTATATAAGTTATGTCTGCAGGTATTATGCAGGTACATAAGTAGGTATATGCAGTTATGTCTGCAGGTATTATGCAGGTACATAAGTAGGTATATAAGTTATATCTGCAGGTATAATGCAGGTACATAAGTAGGTATATAAGTTATATCTGCAGGTATTATGCAGGTACATAAGTAGGTATATGCAGTTATGTCTGCAGGTATTATGCAGGTACATAAGTAGGTATATGCAGTTATGTCTGCAGGTATTATACAGGTACATAAGTAGGTATATAAGTTATATCTGCAGGTATTATGCAGGTACATAAGTAGGTATATAAGTTATATCTGCAGGTATTATGCAGGTACATAAGTAGGTATATAAGTTATATCTGCAGGTATTATGCAGGTACATAAGTAGGTATATGCAGTTATGTCTGCAGGTATTATGCAGGTACATAAGTAGGTATATAAGTTATGTCTGCAGGTATTATGCAGTTACATAAGTAGATATATGCAGTTATGTCTGCAGGTATTATGCAGGTACATAAGTAGGTATATGCAGTTATGTCTGCAGGTATTATGCAGGTACATAAGTAGGTATATGCAGTTATGTCTGCAGGTATTATGCAGGTACATAAGTAGGTATATAAGTTATGTCTGCAGGTATTATGCAGTTACATAAGTAGATATATGCAGTTATGTCTGCAGGTATTATGCAGGTACATAAGTAGGTATATGCAGTTATGTCTGCAGGTATTATGCAGGTACATAAGTAGGTATATGCAGTTATGTCTGCAGGTATTATGCAGGTACATAAGTAGGTATATGCAGTTATGTCTGCAGGTATTATGCAGGTACATAAGTAGGTATATAAGTTATGTCTGCAGGTATTATGCAGGTACATAAGTAGGTATATGCAGTTATGTCTGCAGGTATTATGCAGGTACATAAGTAGGTATATGCAGTTATGCCTGCAGGTATTATGCAGTTACATAAGTAGGTATATGCAGTTATGTCTGCAGGTATTATGCAGGTACATAAGTAGGTATATGCAGTTATGTCTGCAGGTATTATGCAGGTACATAAGTAGGTATATGCAGTTATGCCTGCAGGTATTATGCAGTTACATAAGTAGGTATATGCAGTTATGCCTGCAGGTATTATGCAGTTACATAAGTAGGTATATGCAGTTATGTCTGCAGGTATTATGCAGGTACATAAGTAGGTATATGCAGTTATGCCTGCAGGTATTATGCAGGTACATAAGTAGGTATATGCAGTTATGTCTGCAGGTATTATGCAGGTACATAAGTAGGTATATGCAGTTATGTCTGCAGGTATAATGCAGGTACATAAGTAGGTATATGCAGTTATGTCTGCAGGTATTATGCAGGTACATAAGTAGGTATATGCAGTTATATCTGCAGGTATTATGCAGGTACATAAGTAGGTATATGCAGTTATGTATGCAGGTATTATACAGTTACATAAGTAGGTATATGCAGTTATGTCTGCAGGTATTATGCAGGTACATAAGTAGGTATATGCAGTTATGTCTGCAGGTATTATGCAGGTACATAAGTAGGTATATGCAGTTATGTCTGCAGGTATTATGCAGGTACATAAGTAGGTATATAAGTTATGTCTGCAGGTATTATGCAGTTACATAAGTAGGTATATAAGTTATGTCTGCAGGTATTATGCAGGTACATAAGTAGGTATATGCAGTTATGTCTGCAGGTATTATGCAGGTACATAAGTAGGTATATGCAGTTATGTATGCAGGTACATAAGTAGGTATATGCAGTTATGTATGCAGGTATTATGCAGGTACATAAGTAGGTATATGCAGTTATATCTGCAGGTATTATGCAGGTACATAAATATATGCAGTTATGTCTGCAGGTATTATGCAGGTACATAAGTAGGTATATAAGTTATGTCTGCAGGTATTATGCAGGTACATAAGTAGGTATATGCAGTTATGTCTGCAGGTATTATGCAGGTACATAAGTAGGTATATGCAGTTATGTCTGCAGGTATTATGCAGGTACATAAGTAGGTATATAAGTTATGTCTGCAGGTATTATGCAGTTACATAAGTAGGTATATAAGTTATGTCTGCAGGTATTATGCAGGTACATAAGTAGGTATATGCAGTTATGTCTGCAGGTATTATGCAGGTACATAAGTAGGTATATGCAGTTATGTATGCAGGTATTATGCAGGTACATAAGTAGGTATATGCAGTTATATCTGCAGGTATTATGCAGGTACATAAATATATGCAGTTATGTCTGCAGGTATTATGCAGGTACATAAGTAGGTATATAAGTTCTGTATCGTTAGTGGCTTAGCTTGGCATCGCCTTCTGCACTATCTCGCGTACGTGCACGCGTACTGAATAAACCACAAATGTACCTCTAATACCAGTATTAGTCTGACCACACCCCTCATCAGCTTACCTTCATAAGCAGGTGTGTGGTCACCTGCTCTCCTCCTTCTCGCTTTCACCACAAGGAAGAGGTGCCTCGGTAGATCCCCACACTTGACACCATGATGGAAGAAATTGGATTAGGAACAGCTTGGGAAACAAGGATACGTTGACATCATATCTTTATTTTCTCTCTCACTATTTTCGAGAAAATACGGCGATATTGTCTTCGTACTGGAGTGTCTAGAAGATGATGATCATTCTACAAACCCTCCACCGGTTTTCGTATTGGGAGCACGCCGCTGCATGCTTCTCAACTGCAGTTCCTTGCTGTGTTTGTTGGGGTGAAACCTGTCAGGCCACAGCTGAACTGTCGGACATGCCGCTGTTGTGGGGAGCGGTGCGTTCCAGGTTGGTTGAGTAGTGTTTGCTGGCGGGCTCCACTTGTCTGTTAGTGCTATGGGGGCTACTAGACAAAGTTTATGGAAACCGGCCCCAGGCTAGGGTCCTTTGTTTAGCCGTCTAGGCGACAGAAGGCCTTGGTCTGGCGACCATTATAGTTTTAACTAGTGGGCCGCGACCATTGACACTGGTGATCCCTGTGTGTTCTGGACGAGTGGATTCTCTCTGTCACCGTGTTAAGACCCCATCTTTCATATCCAAATGAGAGTATTCCTTCACGAGGGGATATGTGCATGTAATGTGCGATAGCGGCAGATTCATGTTCAAAGTCAGCTATACAGGCCAGTTGGTACTGTGCTGATTCCGCCGGACGTGTTAATGTCACCGTTGTGAAGCGGTGTTGACGTCTTGTTTTCTCTTTTCTCTTAAAAAGTGAGGAGGGTTCAGAACGGCGGCCTGTCTGGGTGAGTGTTATGTCATTGTTTACATGTTCATAGCTTACGGTTAGCCGGTCGGTGGCCTGGCGCGGGGTAGCTTGGCTTCTCGCGCGCCGCCGGGAGCTCGCTCCTGATCGCGTGCGTCGTAGATCGGCGTCTCGCGAGCGGAAGCGATAGCACCCGAACGGTTGGAGCAGCCGTTAGCTTGATGCTATTCTGTTGAACGTGCTTTGATTTTTAACATGTTTTACACTCTTGACCACGACGTCATCCTTGACAGGGGATGTTCGTCAACCCTGCCTGAGCCTAGACGGGGATTGCGTCAACAAAGAGGGCTGTGTTCTACGGTGGCTTGTGACTGCACTTCGCTGATCTGCGTTCCGGGCAGGTACGGGGTTGGCCAGACCCTCATAACACGTCTTCTGGTTTTACCTTGCTAAATGTATTGTGAATGACGGTGTTTTTTTCCCAAAACGTGTGTTGTTGCAATGCATTTGAGATACGTTGCGGGTTGTGTGTGAGCTGTTTTTGTCACTGGCAGTAGCTTCTCCGTGCAGGTCGTGATGTATTGATCTGGTTGTTGTGTGAGAAACATCATGGTGTTTATGTGTACCGTGTACTCACTACTAAGGCAACTAACCTATGAAGCTATGCTTGGTGACGAGTGAGTAAAAGAATGTTCTTTCTCAGACTGTAATGACAATGGACAGTGAGTTCACACATTAACAGGTTTTCCTGTTTTAACTGGCCGTATTGAGGGTAAAATAGGAGGATTGTGTTTTTCCCCCCCCGGTTCCCTGGGGACTTTATCACCTCCTATCAGACATGTTGTGCATTAATTGTGTCTTTTGTGTGGTAGGGATACGATGTAACTCTCAGCTTGATTGCTGAGGTTGTGCTAAATCTGCTGGAGAAACTTATTTCCTAAAGGGAAATTGGTTTGGTTGCTGTCATGTGTGCTTAGCAAGGCCTGTGGTCGATACTAATCAAGAATGATGTATTCTCTCATTGTGATGATGATGGGTTGTGTGTGTCATGTGACCTACAACTGGGTTGTACTGGCCACAGAAGCACATGTGTATGTTGGACCGGGGTTCTTAGAGCCCTCTCTATTCTGTGTTTTTCCTTAGTAAAAATCAGATAGCAGGTTAGCTCGTGCGCTGTGTGGAGCTGTGAAACGCTTCATAGAGCTGACTATGACTGTGTCATATTCTCTTTTTGTCGTTACGTCGTATCATGGGTGTGGGGTCGTAAAGGGGTGAACTGGTAACCTTTCCTCTCCCCATTGTTCTGTCGGTCAGGGGTACACCCCCTGTCCTTCAAGGTTCCCGTCACGTGGCGGTTCGGCACGTTACGGGGGGGGGGGGGGGGGGGGGGGGGGGGAGTTCCTGGTCCCACGGCCTGGTATATTGGGCGTGTGCACCGCAGGAATTCCCCCGCCATAGAGTACGTCACCGTGCGCGTCTCTGTTGGTAGGACTTCCGTGTGCTGTTCAGGTCCATGTGATGGATCTGTTTTCAGGGGGGGTGGTCAGGGCTCCTCCTCACCAAGCGCCTACTCAGGCCTTCTGTGAGTTCGGACTCCTTCTTCCATGTGATCCATGTGAGGAAGCCTCCATCAGAGTACAGAGCCTTCCTCCTCAGATTGTCAAAGTGAGTGGACCCTCTAGAAGGGTCCTTTTCTATTGTATGTATATTCGATTCAATTCGTTTATTGAGTGTGTATGGGTTCGGTGCCTCTTCCCCGGAGGCCCTAAAACCAGTTTTTTACATGGCTCAAGGTGCAATATATTCTTTTCAATCTGTACAGCTCGCGTGGGAAGTCTCTCTGGGGATCCCCGTCTCTTTCCTATGGGAGGGTGGTGGGATGTAAAAATGTGAACATTTTTTACCCGGCTGTGTAGACTGGGATACATACTGTTGATGCTTCCTTCTTTCTATTCCAGAAGTGTTGGAGTTAGGGAGTGTCACACCCCTCTTGTCGTTCCCCTGGGCGCCTTGGGGATTCAATGACAGGTCTAAATAGCCTGTTCATTGATGGGGGTGTGTCCCGACGCACGTATAGTGCTAGCTCGCTGTAAACAGGCGATTGACTGGCACGCCTTAGTTGCTTGTGGTTGAAACAGCGTTTTTATAAAGCAACTGAGATGGGGGTTTTTCCTCTTCCGGCGACCACATCCCATGACCTGGGTGGGTTGTCGACGGATCCTCGTTCATGTCTGGGGGATGATGACGGGATGGATCTGAACATATGTAGTGGGGTCTCACGCCCTTGGGGTGGGCCACCAGGCGCGGTTCGTCCCGACGTCTGGGTGGCGCCTTCTTTTCATGTTAAGATCAACACGCATATCTGCCCTTCTCCTGGAGTAGGCATGTCGGCGTGGTTAGGGCACGGGACTGGTTCTGGTCACGCTGGTCCAGATCAGTTGAACCCGTTGTCCGCCGGGGATGCAGATCTGCTGTTCTGGTACCCTGAGGGACTTGGGCTTTTTTCAGGGGGAAAAATGCCAGGTCGGTCTGGGTGTCACAGGGTTAAGCGCTATGGAGACCCTGGTTGGGTATGTTTTTACTCAGCACTGTCGTCATGGCTTACAGCCATGCCATTCTGTACGCGCTCGATCTCGTCGGATCTCGGCCGCTACACAGGTTGGTCCTGGTTAGTACTTGGTTGGGAGACCGCCGGGGAATACCAGGTATGGTGTGCTTAGGGGCTGGTTCTCCATTGTTTTTCGCTCCTCTCTCACGCATGGCGAAGAGGGGCCTGTGGGGGTGGTTTTTTGACCTCCTCTGGTGACCCTGTGCTTCCCGTACCGCCAGGCCCGGTCCGAAGTGATGTTTGCGACCCGTAGGCCTGGGTTAACCCTTTTTGGAAACTGAAACGCTTGTACTGCGGTATAGCCGGTGTATACCCGCAGGTGTGTTTTGGAGTTTTTTCTTGAGGGGTTATAGGAACAACCACCGCATTGGGTAACACCGAGGTGGTTGATTCCCTGGTGTGTTGGAGCAGTGTCAACTCCCGGGTTCACCGGTTGAGGGTGCCCCTGCACGTTCATGACGTCTGCCAATCGTGTCAGCCTTCTCTGCCTCGACCCCTCTGGGTGGGGGTTGTTAAATGGAGGCTTGGTCATGCAACACCGCCAGCTTACGCTCCTTCCGCCGGGGCGGCTGTGTTCAGCTGTCCCCTCTGGCGCCTGTCTCGTCCGCAGTCTCCAGGCTAGGGTTAACAGCCTGTTGCCTGGTTTTTCCCCGGTGCGCTGCCTGCTTCCGTTGGTTAACCTTTTTTGTGTGCTTACGGCCATGCTGACTGCCTATTCTGCAGGGTCAGTGTGCCAGGCGGTGTACTATTGGGGGGACGGGGCCCGCTCGGCTTACTGGCCTGGTTGGTTCCGCCTGGGAATACCAGGTGCAGTAACTGAGGGGCCTTTGTCCGAATACGCTGGCGATGTGGGGGGCGGGGCACTGCGTGCCCACCTGGTGGGGTCTTGATGCTGGCATCATGGACTTCTCCGGGCCCCCATTCCAGGGAGTCCAGTCCTTTTGGTGGGTCTGGGTCTTCCTTCGTGCTCCGCTGCTACGGCCTTGCCACGGGGTTGGGTTTGCCCTTGACCCCGTGATTCTGGGGGCAGTAACGAGGTTGTTCCTCCGTTCGTTCCCGGGTGGCATGCGGGTTGTGCGTGGGTGTAGTCGTGGGTCAAGCCACGGTCTGCTCACCCTGTGCGTTGAGTTGCTTGAGTGCCTCTTCGCACGGTCGGGTCCGTCGCCCTCCCGTGACGTCCCTAATAGGGGGGCTACCCTCCATTAGGGGGGGTCGGGGGGGCTCGGCCCTCCCTGTTCTGATGGTTTTGGGGGGCTGTCAGCGGGGTGTATTTGTCAGCCAAGTGGCTCCGCTTGGCCTCCCTTGTGCAGAAGGCGATGCCAAGCTAAGCCACTAACGATACAGAACGTTAGGTTATGACTATAACCAAGTTCTGTTAGTTAGGGGCGATGCTTGGCATCGGACGCCGCTGCAGCCCTTGTCCTCACCTTGTGGTGAAAGCTTGGGAAGGAGGAGAGCAGGTGACCACACACCTGCTTATGAAGGTAAGCTGATGAGGGGTGTGGTCAGACTAATACTGGTATTAGAGGTACATTTGTGGTTTATTCAGTACGCGTGCACGTACGCGAGATAGTGCAGAAGGCGATGCCAAGCATCGCCCCTAACTAACAGAACTTGGTTATAGTCATAACCTAACGTTATGTCTGCAGGTATTATGCAGGTACATAAGTAGGTATATGCAGTTATGTCTGCAGGTATTATGCAGGTACATAAGTAGGTATATAAGTTATGTCTGCAGGTATTATGCAGGTACATAAGTAGGTATATGCAGTTATGTATGCAGGTATTATGCAGGTACATAAGTAGGTATATGCAGTTATGTATGCAGGTATTATGCAGGTACATAAGTAGGTATATGCAGTTATATCTGCAGGTATTATGCAGGTACATAAATATATGCAGTTATGTCTGCAGGTATAATGCAGGTACATAAGTAGGTATATGCAGTTATATCTGCAGGTATTATGCAGGTACATAAGTAGGTATATAAGTTATATCTGCAGGTATAATGCAGGTACATAAGTAGGTATATGCAGTTATGTCTGCAGGTATAATGCAGGTACATAAGTAGGTATATGCAGTTATGTCTGCAGGTATTATGCAGGTACATAAGTAGGTATATGCAGTTATGTATGCAGGTATTATGCAGGTACATAAGTAGGTATATAAGTTATGTCTGCAGGTATTATGCAGGTACATAAGTAGGTATATAAGTTATGTCTGCAGGTATTATGCAGGTACATAAGTAGGTATATGCAGTTATATCTGCAGGTATTATGCAGGTACATAAGTAGGTATATGCAGTTATATCTGCAGGTATTATGCAGGTACATAAGTAGGTATATGCAGTTATGTCTGCAGGTATTATGCAGGTACATAAGTAGGTATATGCAGTTATGTCTGCAGGTATTATGCAGGTACATAAGTAGGTATATGCAGTTATGTCTGCAGGTATTATGCAGGTACATAAGTAGGTATATGCAGTTATGTCTGCAGGTATAATGCAGGTACATAAATATATGCAGTTATGTATGCAGGTATTATGCAGGTACATAAGTAGGTATATGCAGTTATGTCTGCAGGTATTATGCAGGTACATAAGTAGGTATATAAGTTATATCTGCAGGTATTATGCAGGTACATAAGTAGGTGCATTCTGGATGTGCCTAAAGGCCTCCCCTGGTCTTCTGCTCACCTGGTGCAGAATCGTCAGGGTGCAGACGGCGTGTCAGGACCGCGTAATCCCCCGCACCGGCCCCGACCCCCGGGCTCAAACCTGCGTCCGGAGCGAGGAATCTCTCGGAGGAGCTGAAGGCCTGGGACAAGACGCTCTCCTCCTCCTCCCCCCCGGCTGAGGTCCCCAAGTCCCTGGTGTCGGGGCCCGGGGGCCGCCGCTGTGGGGTCCGCTGTGGGGTCCGCTGGGCCCTGTGGAGGTGTGGCCTGAGTAGGGGAGGGTGGTGGCGATGGGGATGTGGATGCTGGTTCTGTTGGTGGAGGCGACCCGGGGCGAGCTCTGTGTCCGTCTCCTCCCCTGCCTCTTCGTCCTCCACCTCGGCTTCCTGTCCGGCAGGATTCAGACACGAGGCACTTGAGACGCAGGGTGTGTTGGGTGGAGAGTGAAAGGGGGAGGGGCGAGGGTTATTTCTTGACGGTTTAGTGCATTACAAGGACAGGCTCTATTTTATCTTTATCGTACTATATTCTATTGTGCTATATTTAATTTAGTTTATATCCCATTTAATATTATTCAACCTCTTTATTTACAGTTGTACAGCCCTGGCCTATATATTATTTTATTTCATAATTATATTATATTCTATTGTGCTCAACTTAGTTCATGTTTCATTTGATCTTACTCCACCTCTTTATTGTATTGTCTGTCTGTTAATGTCTGTCTAATGTCGCACCGAAAAAGACCAAAGCTAATTCCTTGTGTGTGAAAACTACTTATATAAAATAAAGACCTTTCTGATTCTGATTCTGATTCTGATTCTGGTTCTGATTCTGATTCTGGTTCTGATTCTGGTTCTGATCCTGATTCTGGTTCTGATTCTGATTCTGATTCTGATTCTGATTCTGGTTCTGATTCTGGTTCTGATTCTGATTCTGGTTCTGATTCTGATTCTGATTCTGATTCTGATTCTGATTCTGATTCTGGTTCTGATTCTGGTTCTGATTCTGATTCTGATTCTGGTTCTGATTCTGGTTCTGATTCTGATTCTGGTTCTGATTCTGGTTCTGATTCTGATTCTGATTCTGATTCTGGTTCTGGTTCTGATTCTGATTCTGATTCTGATTCTGATTCTGGTTCTGGTTCTGATTCTGATTCTGATTCTGATTCTGATTTTGATTCTGGTTCTGATTTTGATTTTGATTCTGATTCTGAAAACACAATGGCAGATTCTCTGAACATAAGTCAAAGTGCCATGCCTTTCAACCACCACTAGGGGCAGAGTGGCTAACTGTGAGTGAGTGAGTGAGTGAGTGAGTGAGTAGTGAGTGAGTGAGTGAGTGAGTGAGTGAGTGAGTGAGTGAGTGAGTGAGTAGTGAGTGTGTGAGTGAGTGAGTGAGTGAGTGAGTGAGTGAGTGAGTGAGTGAGTGAGTGAGTAGTGAGTAGTGAGTGAGTGAGTGAGTGAGTGAGTGAGTGAGTGAGTGAGTGAGGAGTGAGTGAGTGAGTGAGTGAGTGAGAGTGTCATTGTGCTATCTATTCTCCACTTGCACAACCTGAAAGTAGGCACTTCCGGCTGACTTCCTGTTGCCAATGGTACTTCCTGTCCCATCCAAATACATTGGTTTTAGCTACTTTTCTCCCCTTATTTAAACAACTTTGTCGTCACAGAGAGGCAATGAAACGTTTGTATTATTATAGTATAGAATGTATTTAATAAGCAAACGTTTGTCAGCAGGGTTTTTGGGCTGTATTTCATGTAAAAACTTTTACTGTTAGTTTCCTTGCTCAGCCAGCATTAGCCTTCATTAGCTAACAGAAGCTAGTGGTTAAACAGGCCGGATTAGCTTTGAGCTAACTATGTTTCCCGACCCATGTATTCATTCCATTCTAAACATAACGTTAGTTTACAAAACATGACCCGTCTATATAACGTTGAGGAACAAATTATATAGACGGGTAATGTTTTGAACAACTAACGTTACGTTTAGAATGGAATGCATCGGCAAAGATCGTTAGCTCAACGCTATTCCGCCCAGTTTATCAGCGGCGTTTCTTGAGGCTAATGCTGGCTAACAGAAGCTAGCGCAAGAAACGACGCCGCAAAGTATTGTTTATAGTGCATTTCTTGCCACCTTATAGCATTTGTACATTTGTATGACAGTCTATAATGCTCCCGTGAGGTTTTTCCGGACGTTTTGGTAATGATTTTCACTATAAAATCATATTTCTAAATGACAGGAAGTTGATAAACTGGCCGGAATAGCGTTGAGCTAACGATCTTTGCCGATGCATTCCATTCTAAACGTAACGTTAGTTGTTCAAAACATTACCCGTCTATATAATTTGTTCCTCAACGTTATATAGACGGGTCATGTTTTGTAAACTAACGTTATGTTTAGAATGGAATGAATACATGGGTCGGGAAAGACAGTTAGCTCAAAGCTAATCCGGCCTGTTTAACCACTAGCTTCTGTTAGCTAATGAAGGCTAATGCTGGCTGAGCAAGGAAACTAACAGTAAACGTTTTTACATGAAATACAGCCCAAAAACCCTGCTGACAAACGTTTGCTTATTAAATACATTCTATACTATAATAATACAAACGTTTCATTGCCTCTCTGTGACGACAAAGTTGTTTAAATAAGGGGAGAAAAGTAGCTAAAACCAATGTATTTGGATGGGACAGGAAGTACCATTGGCAACAGGAAGTCAGCCGGAAGTGCCTACTTTCAGGTTGTGCAAGTGGAGAATTGACCACATTCACACAGCGGTCCATTTTTCTCTCATGTCATGATCAGGTTGGGCGTGACATGAGAGCAAAATGGCCGCTGTGTGAATAGTCAATGAGGTGTTTCACATAAAAAAAAATAACTGCACTCTTGACTGTAACTAAAGTTCCCCCCTGTTCTCAGGTTGGTGTGCCGGTACTAAAGTTCCCCCCTGTTCTCAGGTTGGTGTGCCGGTACTAAAGTTCCCCCCTGTTCTCAGGTTGGTGTGCCGGTACTAAAGTTCCCCCCTGTTCTCAGGTTGGTGTGCCAGTACTAAAGTTCCCCCGTTCTCAGGTTGGTGTGCCGGTACTAAAGTTCCCCCCTGTTCTCAGGTTGGTGTGCCGGTACTAAAGTCCCCCCCTGTTCTCAGGTTGGTGTGCTGGTACTAAAGTTCCCCCCTGTTCTCAGGTTGGTGTGCCGGTACTAAAGTTCCCCCCTGTTCTCAGGTTGGTGTGCCGGTACTAAAGTCCCCCCCTGTTCTCAGGTTGGTGTGCCGGTACTAAAGTCCCCCCCTGTTCTCAGGTTGGTGTGCCGGTACTAAAGTCCCCGCCTGTTCTCAGGTTGGTGTGCCGGTACTAAAGTTCCCCCCTGTTCTCAGGTTGATGTGCCGGTACTAAAGTCCCCCCCTGTTCTCAGGTTGGTGTGCCGGTACTAAAGTCCCCCCCTGTTCTCAGGTTGGTGTGCCGGTACTAAAGTCCCCCCCTGTTCTCAGGTTGGTGTGCCGGTACTAAAGTCCCCCCCTGTTCTCAGGTTGGTGTGCCGGTACTAAAGTCCCCCCCTGTTCTCAGGTTGGTGTGCCGGTACTAAAGTCCCCCCCTGTTCTCAGGTTGGTGTGCCGGTACTATACTAGGAAATCGATCCGATCTGAGGCCGTACAGCAAGCAAAATCTGCTCTCAGGCATGGAGACATTGTAGGACAGGTGCAGCATGGAAGAGGTGGGTTTGGACTTGGGACAAGTCGACCCACATGGCACAAGGCAACATCAACCCAGAGGAGAAAGCTGGTGGTGGCTCAGGTTCGGCAACAAGAGGAGGCAGACAGATGCGCAAAGGCAGTCTCACAGTCCAAACAGGGCCAATGGACTAGCTGGGAAAACCTGGAGCATCGTAAGCTCACATGGAAGGATCTTTGGGAGATGGAAGGAAGCCAAATCAGCTTCATCATCAGAGCCACCTATGATGTTCTCCCCACGCCCAAGAACCTAAACCAGTGGTTTGGAGAAGATCCTTCTTGTGCGCTTTGCCAAACCCCCGCAACACTGAGGCACATCCTCACTTTGTCCCAAAGGCGCTACACGTGGAGACACAACCAGGTCCTAAGACAACTGGCAATCACCCTGGAAGGAAGGAGAACTACCAACAATGCCCTCCCTCCCCCAATGCCTAGACACTCAAACACCACTTCTTTTGTAAGAGCAGGACAGCTCCCAGCAAAGCCATCTGCAAGAGTGGAGGCAACCCTCCTGGACACTGACTGGGACTGGAGAATGCAGGTTGACTTGGACCAGAAACTAATCTTTCCGCCTGAGATCATTACAACTAACCTCAGGCCGGACCTGGTCTTGTGGTCAACCTCTAAGAAGTCTGTATTCATTGTGGAACTAACTGTACCATGGGAGGCTGCAGTTGGTGAAGCATATGAACGTAAACGACAGAAGTACTCCGACATAGCAGCCGAGGCAGAACAACGTGGCTGGCGTGCCCAGGTGCTTCCGGTGGAGGTTGGTTCTAGAGGTTTTGTTGCCATGTCCACAACCAAGCTTCTTAAGGGGATGGGAGTGCGAGGACAGGCGTTCCGACAAGCTGTCAAAACACTGTCGGAGGCTGCCGAACGAAGCAGCAGATGGCTATGGATTAAGAGAAAGGACCCCAACTGGGCTGCAAAATGACCATCGAGGGGTAAAAGCAGAGGGGGGCACACCTGGGACGCCAGGTGTTGCCGTTGAGCCCTTCGGAGGTGTCGTGGGCCTGTCAACGAAACACCAATGAAGGAGGGTGCCCACCTGAAGACCCCAGTGAAGCTTTTACCACTACCCCATTCAAAAAAGTGCTGATTATCTAAGGGATTGTAATATCTAGTCCTATAAGCTCAACTGTAGAAAGATGTGTGAGAAATATAAAAGTGAAAAAGACTACATCTCAGCTGGTTTCTAAGAGGAACTTTAAGAGGTTTGTTGCAGAGCAGTTCCTGGGGGATCTGGATGACTGGGATTGGAGTTGCGTGGGCCAATTCGATGAGATAGAGGATGCTCTTAACTCCTTTATATGTGCATTTAATTGCTTTGTAGATAAGCACGCCCCATATAAAATGACTAGGATCAAAGATAGGGTGGTGCCATGGGTTTCTCATGAGCTGTCTACCCTCCTTAATGATAGGAATAATGCCTGGTCCCGTGCCAGACGCACACATGATCCCCAGCACTGGCTGTCATTTAGACAGCTCAGAAATAAATGCACTTCAGCTGTAAGGAGAGCTAAAACGGATTACTTTTTAAATCTTGTAACCACCTCCTATTCTAATCCTGCCAAGTTCTGGGGTGCAATTAATTTGACAAAAAAATCTGCCTTCTAGCACTCTGCCCCTTAGTATTACGATAAATGACTGCGTGATCTCTGATCCGAATGACATTCGCCTTGCTTTTAATAAACACTTCTCTAAAGCTGGTCACCTATTTGATAGGTTGTTCCCAGGTCTCCCTCCCCTGGAGGTCTCTGATGATGTTCTCCCCATGAATCATGTCCCTCATTTCTCCTTTCGACCGTTTACATCTTCGGAGGTCTTCAAAGTTTTAGAATCCATACACCCTAAATCATCGACGGGTGAGGATCAATTGGACTCTTTTTTCATACAATTAGCTGCACCAATTATTAGAGAGACGTTAACTCATATTCTTAATCTATCAATGTCTTCTGGCTCATTCCCACTGAACTGGAAGTCTGCACGAGTCATCCCTTTACACAAGGGGGGTGTTAGAGATAATCTGGATAACTAGTATCGTCCAATCTCCACCCTTCCTTGCTTGGCCAAAGTACTTGAGACCTTAGTCAGTTCGCAATTGAAGTGCTTCCTTTCAAGCCACTCTATTCTTAGTCCTCACCAATCCGGTTTCAGACCTGGCCATAGTACAATCTTTGCTATCACTCTTGTAACCAACAATATAGTCTCTGCCTTGGATAGGAGGAAGCACTGCGCGGCCCTCTTTGTCGACCTCTCAAAAGCCTTCGACACGGTCGATCACCACCTGCTTTTAAAAAAGCTGTCCGATATCGGCTTGGATATGGGTGCTTCCGCATGGTTTCGTGACTACCTATCTCTCCGACTTCAATGTATAAAATCATCACATGGCAATTCGGAATTCTTAACTGTTACAAAAGGTGTCCCACAGGGTTTGGTGTACTTTTGACTGTCTACATTAATGAGCTAGTCTCTTCACTAACCGGTTGCCAAGCCCATTTGTATTTTTTATTTATCCTTTATTTATCCAGGAATGTCCCATTGAGATACAAGATCTCTTCTTCCAGGGAGTCCTGACCAACACAGCACACAACAAGTTTCAACATAAAACAGGGCATTAAACAAAAAACATACAATTCAAATATAAATACAGAGGGTCATTTGTGCAGTGGCAAGGAGCATAATCACATCAACAATAGCATCAGGTAAAACAGTTACATGTTTCATAAAGGGCTAATCGTAGCATACCTTTAAAAGCATTCACAGTAGGAAGTGCCTGTAGACAAAGTTTCACTTGCAGCGTATTCCATAAAAAGGGAGCATAGTGGGAGAATGCAGCTTTACCAAGCTCTGACTGCATCAAAGGAACATTTAACAGCATCCCATTTGCTGCTCGTCTGGTATTAAAAAAGCAAGTATAAAAGGACAGAAGTCTGGAGATATATAAGGGCAGCTTACCTAGCAATGACTTAAAAATCCACATGTGTGATTGTCTTCTTTGGTACAGAGAGGACCATCCTAATGACTGATACAAAGTGCAGTGGTGGGTGCGAGAGCCTGCACCCGTTACAAAACGTATGGCAGTATGGTACGCAGAATCCAGCTTTTTAAGCAGGGAGGAAGGAGCATGCATATAGATTACATCGCCATAGTCTAATACAGGCAGAAAGGAACTCTGCACAATTCTCTTCCTGGCTTCAGACGGGAAACATTTCTTTAACCGGAAGAAAAAGCCCAGTTTAGGTCTAAGTTTTCTCAGTAGGTTCCCAATATGAACATCAAAGGCCATCTTTTCATCAATCCATATGCCCAGATATTTATAGGATGCTACTTTGTCAAGGCATGTCCCCTCCAGTGTCAGAATCGGGGGGACAGCTGTATTAGCTCGAGAGCGAGAGAAGGTCATGTACTTGGTCTTTTTTGCATTAAGGACCAGTCTTAGCCTTAGCAAGGAGTGTTGTAGTGTATTAAAAGCATCCTGTAGAAGCTCTATGGCCTGAGTTAAAGAGGAAGCCACTGTGTAAACAACTGTATCATCGGCGTATAAATGAAAACGTGCTGGGTTTATCCCATTTCCTAGTTCATTTATAAAGATGGAAAATAAGACAGGGGCCAAAATAGAACCTTGTGGAACACCTTTGTTTACAGTAAGAGCAGCTGAGGTATAATCTTCTACTGAAACACACTGAGTTCTTTCAGATAGATAGTTTTTAAACCAGCTCAAAGCCATTTTACCAAGACCTATGCAGCCAAGCCTTTGCAGTAGCAATGCATGATCCACAGAATCAAAAGCTTTAGACAGATCAACAAACAATGCTGCACAGTGTTTTTTCTTGTCCAGTGCTTCAATTATGTCATTTGAGACTAGCATAGTCGCTGAAGTAGTACTATGGCCTGATCTGAAGCCTGACTGAGACTCGTTAAGAATATTATGGTCAGTTAGAAACTTTTTCAGTTGTTCGTTTACAAGAGATTCAAAGACTTTGGCCATTACAGACAGTCTGGAAATAGGGCGATAATTATTTAGGTCAGAGGGGTCTCCGCCCTTTAACAAGGGGAGAACCATGGCCGACTTCCATGAGCTAGGTAATTCACCAGCACAAAGACTGAGATTCAAAATAGAGGTTATGGGTTCTGCAATCAGACCTGCAGCAACTTTGAAGAAGAACGGCTCTATCTTGTCTGGGCCTGAAGATTTCTTTACATCTAGGCTCATTAAAGCTTTGTGAACCTGAGAGGTCAAGATGGGGGCAAAGGTGAACAGTTATGGTATGCAGATGACACTATTCTTTACTGTATTGTGGATAGCCCGCTGGCTGCTGCGTCAACTTGCAGCTCGCTTTTAATTCATTGCAGGACACCCTTTCTCAGCTCAGGCTTGTCCTTAACTCGATGAAAACAAAATGTATGATATTCTCAAGAGCTAGAAATGTGGACTTTACTAAACTTCTCATATCTACTATTGATGGCTCTTCTATAGAGAGAGTTACCGATTACAAATATCTTGGGCAATGGCTCGATGAGAAGCTCTCATTCAAAACTCATATTGACAGCCTCGCTTCCAAGCTTCGGCAGAAGGTTGGCTTTCTATTCCAAAACCGGTCTAGCTTCCCTTTGCTCAGTAGGAAGAGAGTTGTAGATGCGGTATTCTTGTCAGTATTGGACTATGGTGATGTTATCCATGCAGCTGCATCTACATTGAAGCAATTGGACTCTGTATATCATTCCGCTCTTAGATTTATCACTGGTGACAGTTATGATACTCACCACTGCATTCTTTATGAAAAGGTGGGCTGGCCCTCTCTTTCTCAGAGGCGCAGTTACCACTGGTACTTGGAGTCTTGGTGCTTATAAGACCAGATCCAACAGCTGGCTTACTCTTAGGGTTCCACAAGCGCGTTCTGATCTGGGCAAGACAGCATTTTTTATTGATGCCCCCAACACATGGAACACTCTTCAACAAACCCTAAAGTTAGAGGTCCTCCCATCTGCTTCTGCTTTTAATCTGGTGTTAAATCTCTGTTTGTCAAATTGCAATTGTTTTTAGTTTCTTCTATTATTTTTTTTATATTTTCATTGTGTTGCTCATGTGTGTGTAAACTCGTCGTCATTGTAAATGAGGGAAACCTCAATGTCCTTCGAGTTAAAATAAAGGTTACAAACAAAGTGAGGCGGTAGAAGGTCTGTTTACCTGTAGTTCCCAGGTCCGTTGTACATGTCACCGTTGAGCAGGGCTCTCCGGGGACTGAGGTGGCTGTGGGACAGTCCAGCTGCAGCTGTGTGGGTGTGTCCTCTGACAGGGGGTGCAGGAGGACACCTGGCTGTCCCCTCAGGGGGTGCTGGAGGGCACCTGGCTGTCCCCTCAGGGGGTGCAGGAGGGCACCTGGCTGTCCCCTCAGGGGGTGCAGGAGGGCACCTGGCTGTCCTCTCCGTCTCCGTCTCGGCCCCCTGCTCCTCGTACACACCGGCACAGCGGAGGTCCATCATAGTGGGGGACAGTGGGCAGTGGACATCTAGATCAGAGCTGAGAGAGAGAAACAACAAGCGAGTCAAGGGCACAGCCAACGTAAGGGTGCCTTGGGTGCTCTGTAGCGATCAATGGCAAACATACCGTTATCCTATAACCATAGTTATATGAGTATAGCGAGCGCTCTGCACTCTAGTGGAACCCTATCCCTTATCAATCTAATACTGAATAATTTTCTCCACATGTACACACCCATCCGCCTGGCCACACCCACATCCCACATCCTCTACATAAGCGGGGTCGTGGCAATACTAACAGCTCCTTCCCAAGTCTTTCACCACCGAAGGCAAAGACCACAGGGTCCTCAGTGAGCCAGTGCAGAGCGCTCGCTATACTCATATAACTATGGTTATAGGATAACCGTATGTTATATTATCGTATAGCTTACGCTCTGCACTCTGTCTAGTGGAACACAGGAGCTGAGCTGAGTGGAGGCTGGACAAATGTACCCGCTGAGGCCCCCCACAACCATCAGAACCGGGGAGGACCCGAGCCCCCGGACCCCCCTAGAGGGGGACGGGAGGGAATTGGATCCCACTGTGCGAAGAGGGTCTAGCAACTCAACGCACAGGGTGAGCAGATCGTGGGACTTAGCTTCACACAGAAGGACCCGCGACTACCCAGGCGCGCATCCCACATGCCACTAGGGAACGAACGGGAAGGGAAAAAAACCTGTTACAGCCTCTAACATCACGGGGTCAAAGGTCAAGAACCCAACCCCGTGGCAAGGCCATAGCAGCGGAGCGCGGAGGAGGACCCAACCCCAGGAACAGGCTGAGGGTCAGGTCCCCCCGGAAAGGGGGCCTGGCGAGGCCAACGATGCCGTAGCATCGAGACCCCACCAGACGGTCACTAGTGACACCACCCCCCACATCGCCAGCGTATCGGACAGGGCCCAATCCAAGAGCAGGCCCTTCCCCCCTACAGCACGCCGCCCTGAAGCACTCTACAGAGGCTACACCCCCACAACACTGTTGGGCCAGTTGGCGCACCGGGGAGACAACCCCCAAAGAGGTTGATCCCTCAATCCTGGCAACAGGCCAAGAGCGTAACTTGACCTGTGCCCGGAGCACTGCGGACTAGACAGGCGCCTAAGGGGTGAACAGCACCCCGGCGGAAGGGGCGTTCGGTATGCTGTGCACCATGTCGCAGCCCCCACAAAACCGACCCCCTAGAGAGGTCGAGGTAGAGAAGGCTGACACGATTGGCAGACGTCATGAAAAGTGCGGGGGCACACTCGCAGGCAGACGGGGTCAAGCCCGGCCTAAACCCGAGAGTCGGCTCCGCTACCAACACACCGGGGAATCAACCACCCCCCTATGTTTAGTTTAACAGGAGGCGGTTGTTCCCTTAACCCCCCCAAGAAAAAAACTCTGAAACACAACTGCGCGAACCAGTTTTCAAGAAGGGGTTAACCCAGGCCAACAGGTCGACGAGAACGAGTCCGGACCTGGGCCCGGTGGACCGGGATGTACACAGGGATGCCAGAGGGGTACAATAGAACCACCTCAACAGCCCCCTCCCAGCCCCGCTGAGCAGGGGAAGGGAGGGGCGAAAAATAATGGAGAAGGACCAGGCCCCTTAGCACAGCGCAAGGTACAACACAATATGGACCAAGCAACCGCGAAGGATAACTCGTAGTGACGTAACCACGACACACACCTCCATAACATCAATCCCCGCAACGCCCGGGCCAACCCGGCATTTCCCCCCCGAAAAAGCACAAAGTCCTTCAGGGCACCAGAACAACAGATCTGCGCCCCGGCGGACAACGGGTTAACTGACCAGTCCCGTGTCCTAATCACGCCACCATCCCCAGTCCTAAGAGGGGGGTAGGTACACGTGTCGATCAAAAACATCACAGAGGGCGCCACCAAGATGGTCAGAACATGAACGCACGTGCCCGGTGGCCCACCCCATGGGCGTGAGACCCCTCCGCCAATGCATTGATCTACTCCGTCATCTACCCCTAGAGATGAGCGAGAGTTCGTCGAGACTAACCTAGTACACTGGCGGTCGGAAGAGATAAAATCTCCATCCCAGTCGCTCTACAAAAAACGCAGTTTTTATAATGAGCAACCAAGGCGCGCCAGCCCATGCATGGTTCCACACTGAAAGCACCCAGGGCCAGCACCATGTACACGTCGAGACCCAAAACACATCAATGGTAATTCTAACAAGAAACCAGATAACGTTCCCTCCACGCCGCCTGGGACGAGCGGCAGGAAGCTGGCCAAAAGACACAGATATGGGCCCCATATGACGCGTCTGAGGGAAAAAACTCTGTCAACACCGCTCTGTATAAAAGAGGGAAGACAGGGAACCCCCAGAGAGACCTCCCACGTGAGTAATAATTGAAAAGATATATGTAAACATTGAGCCACGTGACCAAAAGCTCAACACATATGCAATAGAGAGCAGAGCAGAAAACAAAGTTTCCAACGCACCGCATAACTCAATCTTGACAATGACAGCGGTCCACAACATGGAGCCTGAAAAAAACTCACGGAAGCCTCACGACCAATAGAAACGCGCCCAGTGACGTATTCTATGGCTGGGGAAATTCCGTGACCCACCTGCCCAAATATGTTTTTATTTAATAACAAAATCATATGTTGGGGGGGGGGGGGGGGGGACAGGGCTAAACAGGGGAGTCACTAGCGGCGCCTGCCGCGTGCAGAGCACTGTTTGCCCCCACGGGGAGCCGGCCCGGAGGAACGGTTCTGGGGAGCCTGGTCACGACGATCCCTACCGTTACCTCCGGGCGTGGCGCGGCTGGCTGCAGCGGATGAGGCACTCCCTCCACTCCTGGCCTTCTTCGCCGAAGGTCCAGCAGCGGCGGCGGTGGTGGCGGAAGCAACGGCCGCGGTCCTCTGCCGCCGTTGCTTCTTCCGGACATCACCGGTGGCATCAGGTCGGGGGAAATGGGGTTGGAGCACAGAGCGCTCCTCCTCCATCTCTCTGCAGGCTGCCGTCATCTGTTGCATGGCCGACCCGAATAGCCCAGCATCGGAGAGGGGGGCTGTGAGCAGCGGAATCCTCCTCTGTTCCGGCACCTGCTCCAGCCAAAGGAGGCGCTGGGAGAGAGTGGCCAGGGCACGCTCCTTCCCCGCGGCTATCGCCTGCAGCTGGGTTAGGTGCAGGATGGCTCCAGCCGCCTGGGCGTGAAGGTATCATTGATGGTCATCCAATACCGACCCGCCTGCCATCAGCCCCGACATGTAGCGCGCTAGCTGTGCGAGGTTGGAGGTGCACCTGGTCACTCCAATTAGCCAACTGCCTAGCCGATTTCCCTTTGAGCTCGGGGAACAAGGCAAGCAACTCCCCTTGCGTACCTCCCTCCACGTCACTCGCGTCCCTCACGTACGGGAGGCTGCCACGGGCGCCACCATCCGACGCGGCAGATAGCTGGGTATCTTGTCTCAGGGTCGGAGGTTCTAACCCAACACCGGAGTACAAGGGACCCCAAGGAGACGCAGCACTCCCTGCCACTCCCCGAGCGGGAGAGTGATACGTCTCTACTGGGGCTTCGAACAAGAGAGCTCTCGCCCCCTCCATATAATCCTCAGTCTCCATCGGAAATGGAGACGGGGCAAGAGAACTCTCGTCCGGCCCCTCGGAGAGGCAAACTCACCACCGGTCGCCGCCCAGGCGCACCTGGCTGCCACGACCGCGGAGCCAGAGACGCCCCACGACGCATGGAGGCCGCGGCAATGGTGAAGCGCTGGTGAAGGGTGACATTGCGAGCGTCCAAACCCTCCGAAGGTGCAAACATTATGACTTCGCTTTTCTCGTAAAATTGCGAGAGAGAGAAAAATAAGATACAATGTCCACGTAGCTCCTTTCCAACAACTATTTTGGCACTAAACTCAAAGTGGTGTATACAGTCACTTCTACGGTGGTGATATAAGCTGTTAGTATGGCCACGACCCCGCTTATGTAGAGGAGCGGATGTGGGTGTGGCCAGGCAGATGGGTGTGTACATGTGAAGAAAATTATTCAGTATTAGATTGATAAGGGATAGGGTTCCACTAGAGTGTAAGCTATACGATAATATAACCATGTGCTTTAGCTAATTAAACTGTGTTGTTTTCTTTCTTTACAGAGACAGTAGGAATGTTGAGAGAGACACAGGGGAGAAGGTTTTGGCGGGAGTGGATCCTATAGGGCAGTCCGTGCACGTCGCTATACATTAACAGTCTATTATAATCACATTTAACATTTTAAGCATTTTATGAGCAAACTAAATTCGTTAGATTGGACATTTGAAAACGGTCTCGAATGGCCAAAACATGTCTGGAGATTATAGCTTGCTAATGTTACCACTTAAACTTTTCCCCCCACCAGTTAACCTGGAAGGCGTGCTGAACTCATCCATCCTTTGTGTCTGATGTTACAAAGACAGTTTCAGTATAAAAACAGATAAATAAAAAAAATACATAAACACGTTTTTTTTTTACTTTTTAAATGTATCAAAATAGAGTCACAATTTATGAATATATTCTTGATAATGATAATAAAAGAAGAGCTCAAAGGATCTCAAAGCGTTTTAATGTAGTCCCTCTGCTGTTACATAGCTTCGATGTTGGCATGAATGACTAGAGCATTTTCTCCCTCCTTCAATCTCTCTCCCTCCCTCCCTCCCTCCCTCCCTCCCTCCCTCCCTCCCTCCCTCCCTCCCTCCCTCCCTCCCTCCCTCCCTCCCTCCCTCCCCTCTCTCTCTCTCTCTCTCTCCCTCTCTCTCTCTCTCTCTCTCTCTCTCTCTCTCTCTCTCTCTCTCTCTCTCTCTCTCTCTCTCTCTCTCTCTCTCTCTCTCTCTCTCTCCCTCCCTCCCTCTCTCTCCCTCTCTCCCTCTCTCCCTCTCTCCCTCCCTCCCTCTCTCTCTCTCTCCCTCCCTCTCTCCCTCCCTCCCTCCCTCTCTCCCTCCGTCTCTCTCTCTCTCAAAGCCACGCGTCTCCTCAGGGGACTGAAATGCTAAAGAGGCTGGAGGAGAAGACAGCCTGACAATAAGATACTGAGGGTCTGCTGACTGCTGGGTTGCAGGCTTTTAGAAGTCATTGTGCATTAAGAGTTTTCTGTCCTGGTTTTCTGTCCTGAACGTGAAAAATGGGCGACACATTCTATTCTCGTCGGAGGTGTCAATGCCTCATTTGCATATAAGAGATGTTTTTGTCAAATGTAGATTTGTTTGGGGCTATTTCGGGGTCTCACTAAAACTCTGTCTTGGCTTTCATAATCTAGCATGTCTAATTGACAAGAACATACCGGTAGCTGATGACCCTTTACGATGCCCTTTTCCCAGTGTACTGTATTCATCTGTGTAACTTTGAAGGCATTTTCCTTAAATACATGGTATGATATTCAACTGAACATAGCTGATATTAGTAGATAAATAATACAGTTATTATTAGAACGCTGTTCTCCTCCCAACAGTGCATCAGGGTTACGTGACTGACAGTGAAAGAGCCAGACAGCTGTATTCTCCTCCACTCTCTTGTTTTTAGGTTAGCTCCTCTTGACCATACAGATGTGTGGAACTTGTCACCAGAGTGTTAACCCTTTCACTACCACTCTACCAAAGGGTTAACCCTGCGACAATACAGAATGTTAACCCTTTCACTGCCACACGACAAAGGGTTAACCCTTTTCACAACCACACTACATAAGGTTAAACCTTCTGTAGTGTGGTAGTGAAAGGTTAACCTTCTGTAGTGTGGTAGTGAAAGGGTTAATATATTATGTAAGGGATAACATAATAACAACAACGAGGTCATTGTCGCAAAATAATTTACTGACACAGAGTTTAGAACACAGAGGCGCCTCGCCGAGGTGTTTTAAACGTAGTGAAGGTCAATTATTTTGCGACAATGACCGAGTATAGGCTATACATTATCTCGCTTATTACATGGCTAACTTACTAACAATATACCTAATTCATTTGACACCATCGACAAGACGAGATCAAATGCAGACGCAGTTGTTCTGTGGCTCCGTCCGCTGTCAGCCCAAATAAAGTTATTATTATCGCCGGCAGATGTGTGGACTGATTGCACTGCTGCAGTGTGTGTCAGTGGGCTTGATTGCGAACAGCTGTGAACAGCGGTCATTATTGCTTGGCAGAGGTCCGTTATCGAGTAATAACGGACCTCTGACGAGCACTATTGACCAATCACAATCAAGCATTTCGGTGAATGTTAAAACGCCATGTAATAAACTAATATAATACTAATGGACTATAGGAAAAAGTTACATATTGTACGTATGGAATAGCCATAAGTAATATATTGACGTATTCATGGAAATGTACAAGGTGTACATATTACAAATGTAATTTTTTTTTTTTTTTTTTTTTTACGTTTTCAGAAAACATTTGAGTTCCCTTCGACAAACTCGGGACACTTGCATGGGATGACATGCTTTTCTTTTTTTAATCAACTTTTTCTCCCCATTTTCTATTTTTCTCCCATCCCAATTTCGTATTATCCAATTCTACCCTCCCCTGTCTCGAACGTTGTTAGACCATGCCTCCCACTGGTCGGCTGCAGTGAGGACCAAGCCTTGCATCACGTGTCCCCTCCGGTACACGAGGAGGCAGCTGTCGCATCTTTTCACCTGCACAGCGTGATCTCTCAGCGGCGAGGAGTAACGCGTGGGAGGCTCACGCTGCCCCCGTTGCTTCCTGATTCTGCTGCACAGGCGCACCAACCGACCTGTAGGAGTCGCTGTCCACAACGTCCGATCCCCACCCACCGGCTTTCTCACCCCTAATACTGCCAATTGTATTAGTATGAACGACCAGCCAAACCGGAAGCAACGCTGAGAGCTGGGCTCGAACCCAGCATCTCCTGCGTTAGTGGCGAGCGCCACTTAGCCACGATGACATGCTTTTCTCAGAGCCTCGCCCAAACCCTAACCCTAACCTTAACCACACTGTTACCTTAACCCTAACCCTAACTTTCTGTCTTCTCTATAACCACTAACAAATCATCATCATAGTATTGCTGTATTTGTATCAGGGTGGGTGTCTTAGTCTAGTAATGAGATGTAACGATCCCAGGCCCAGGCCTTTGTGGGCCTGTGATGAGAAGAGAGACATTGGTTCCCTACCTCCCTTCTATGGTCTCATACCACCCTCTAGTGGTCACCATCAGATGGTGCAGGCGTCCATTTGGACTGTACTTACAAATGTGGTTAATGTAATTAATTGTATGATTAATGTGATGTCATGGTGTGTGTTGTTGACTTTCCCTTCCCTTGTGTGATGTGGTTCCCCTGTTGGTTTTGTTATTGTATTAATGCTGGTGACTAGTTTGGTTTATTCTGTGTTTTGGACTGGCGCCAGCTGTTACCAATTGTAATTAGTGTTTTTGTGTGTATTTAAGTGTGGTCTGTCCTCACCTCATTGTGGCGTCATACCCTCCGGTTACCCCTATTTCCTGTCCATGTCATCTTGCACTGTTGTCATTCGTCCTAAGTAAGTGTTGTTAGTGTTTCGTTTTGTTGACTTTTATTTTCCGTGTTCACAGTTCTGTTCGCTGTTATTAGTGCCAGCTCGGCTGCGCCATTTTTGTTCTTTTTATAACGTGTCGTCGTCTAGTAAAGTCTGTATATACACGTTATCCTGCCGTCTCTGCCTCCTCCATTCCTGTCCGCAAACTGGGTTCTCCTCTCCTTCCTTTGTGCTGTTTGTTTTGGACTTTCACCGTTATGAAATGTAAATATATTACTATAACATAATGTACATTATGTACCTTTTTTCCGGTGGTCGATTTAGTACTTTATTTAAATGTTTTCATGAGACCATGTTGCAGAGAGGGAGAGCTTCTCTGTTCTTATCTGAAATCTGAGTTGCATGTGTGATGTCATTAATAGGCCGAACCTCTCATGGTCCAAGATGTGGTCACTTTAGTTTCAGCTACACAGAAAGCATGAGTAGGTATATTGACATGTCTTGAAAGAATATAAGTTGCCGACTTGGATTTCTTGGTAAATATCAATGGGTGCTTGTTTCCAATTTGTATCTTCATAAGATCCTTGCAGCTCAACGAGGGTAAAGATGTAGAGATGCTGCTAAGCCATTTTCAGTGATTTATTTGGTACATTTGAAAAAGAAAACATATTTATACAAATTGTTATTCAATATAGAACATTTTAAGAATTTAAAATACTTCTGGAGGATCTTTAAAGGTGCTGTAAGTGGTATTTTCTGTTAAAATAAGTAGTCTACATGTTAAAATAATAGATCTACACTCAGCCTGATATAGATTGTCTGGTCAGTAACATGGGTCTCCCAGTCCCTCCGCTCTGCAGTAAACTGAAAATAAATGTTCTGGTATCCTGTTCCCACTTTAGGGCTTGTGTCCATAGGGGACGTTTTATGAGTTGTCAGCTCCTTTCTGTCATTAATTAAATGCTGGAGAAGCGTCAGGCATGCTCCTCTTCCCAGAGCCGCGCCTCACGTTTTATGAGCTCTCGACGGCAGCGTTTTTGGCTCATAAAGTTGAAACTAGTTCAACTTTTTTGGAAAGCAGCGCGCTCATCAAGGTAAATCATCGAGGAAGGGGTGGAGCCGCGGCTGGTGCGAGCTCTGGGGAGACCCAGAAAGACACTCGAAGCTTTTTTTTCTTCTTTTTTCAAAGCGGTCCGCCTCGAAAAAAAAGGTTATTAGTGGACACATAGCCTTATGCAATCAGGAGAGAGAACTCTACACTGCAAAAATGGCCTGCCACAAATAAGAAATATTGGCGATGTTGTCCTTGAAACAAGTAAAATAATCGACCAGCGTAGTAAGCAATTTTGGCAAAATTTCTTGAAATAAGTAAAAATATCTTCTCTCTCTATGTATGTAAAAATGCGTGTGGGGAATGTATTTTCTGTTTAATGCAGAGCGGAGGGATTTGGAATGTAGTGCTATTTAACACTTATTTTAACTCAAATAAATAGCACTTACAGCACCTTTAACCCTTTCACTGCCACGCGACAGAAGGTTAACCCTTTACTATCACACAACCGACGGCGATGCTCTATCATCTAATGATGGAGCATCGCCATCGGTTGTGTGATAGCAAAGGGCTAACCTTCTGTCGTGTGGCAGTGAAAGGGTTAACCGGCTGTCGTGTGGCAGTGAAAGGGTTAAGGCACAATAATGCAGTGTGTGTGTGTGTGTGCAGGGCCGCCTCAGGGGGTGTGCGAGCAGTGCGGCCTCGCGGGAAGGGGGGCCTCGCACAAAAAAAAATAAAAAAAATAAAAGAAATATTTTTTATTTATAATTTTTTTTATAATTTTTTTTTATTTTATTTTTATTTTTTTGCGATGCCCCCCTTCCCGCGAGGCCCCTTTTCATCACAGACCTAAAATCTAGTTTTGCTTATATGCTTATATATTTCACATTAGACACGTTTGTAGAATGTTCCTGGCTCTGCGGCTCTGCACTATTCTCTATTGGAGCTCTGGGGCTCTGCAGCAGACATACTATTGGTTTCAAGAAGGGAGGGGTTACATTATGTGTACGCTGGCGTGCGTCAGCTGCGTTTGACTATTTCGCGCGTGCAGCTTTGGAGGTTATGCTTAGTTATGCCAGCCAAAACGAAGAGGACGGTCATTCGGCAGATGGACTGAAGATGAAAGTTGTTGCATGTTAGACAGTTCAGTCAGGCTAGCCATCCCGGCTAAAGGCAGGGACAGCTAGTTAGCTTTAGCTACGTTATAATATTGAGTGCTAACGTGTGGTTCAGTCGGGATAGCCATGATGATGTCGGCTAGTAGCTAGCTTAGCTAAAGGCTAACTAGCGTTAACTAACCTAGAGAGAGCACGTGCAGCATTGTTATGCCAAGATGAAGAGGACGGTCATTCGGCAGATGAACTTCGTCAACTCCACGCGGTTGTCTCCATCCTCTTGGACGTTTGGTGAGTTTTTAATGCACTCTATTCTATTCCCGCCGTGGATATATCTCTCTCTCTCTCGGGAGCCAAACGGGCCGGCTAGCTGTTGTAGTAGCTAACGGTGTGTGGCCTGGTGTCAGCACCTGGTGCGAGGGAGGTGAGCTTGGTGTTTCATTATGAGAATATCTCCATGCTCAAGTCGGCTATAGTCCGCGAGGGACTTGTTGCCGGCACTGCTATGGTAAACACCACTCTGTAGTGGGACGTGTATTGCCTTCTTTTTCCCTTCCCTCTTCGGATGAGAAGAGGAAAACACAGCGGCTGTCTGAAGTGTTGGCCTGTATTGCTTTTCTCACGTTGTACAGTTTTTCAGTGGTAGCCGCATAGCTTGCTTCTGCGTTAGCTAGTGGTTAGCGATAGCCGGGTTGAGCTAACTGTTAGCCAGTTAGCTGTTTAGCTACGACGTTAGCTGCTCATTTTCGCTCGGCTGGGAACGTTAGCTTGATGCTATCAGTTAGCCTAGAGTTAGCTGTTAGCTTGTGCTACGACCATTGACATTAGCCGTGAGAATAGCAGGCCCTGGCACTCTGACTACGACATCATCTTTGACAGAAGATGTAGTCGGGCCTGCACCATGACAAGGCTCTGGCCATAGCTTCTTTTTGTCCCGCCAGCGAGAGGCCTTTCGTCAACGTGGAGACCTGTGTTGCGGCCTTTCGCCCTGCGTTCCTTGGTGCAGGTAAGTTGTCCATTGGATATTACCCCACTCTTCCTTCCTTCCCCTCCCGAATGTTTTGTTAATAACGATGTTTTTTTCCAGGCAAAACATATGTTACTTCACAACATTTGGAGATACGACATGTGCTGTGTGTGAATTGTCTTGGTCGTTTGTGTAGCTTGGGTAGCGTTGGCCAAAGCTGTGTGTGGCCTGGTGTCAGTACCTGGCTACTCTATTTGCAGTTAGCCTATTTAGCTGATGTCGGCCATTGGCTCCTTGCTACTTTGTTTTCTCTGGTATAGACCCTCTTCTCTTTGGATTTAAGTGTTGATCTTTGTCCTTTTGGATCTATGTATATTCATGTTGCCTTTGTGAAGTTATCTTTTCCTTCTGTTTTGTTCTTCCATTAAAAGTTGAATATCTTAATGTGATCATAGAAAATGAAGAATGGGAGGACAGCCATTCAAGCAATCATAAAATCACAAATAGCCCAATGTGGAAGGAGTTTGACTGGAAGGTCAAGGTCAGGTACTTTAGGACTCCTCAAGTTCTCTCCGGATTTGCTGGTGGGTCCTCACCACTATGTTGGAGAGGATGTGGAATGATCGGAGATCATACACATATTTTCTGGGACTGTCCAAGGGTGCAGACATTTTGGATGAATATCAAAAATGAGATTAAAACCATTCTAGATCTTGACTTACCTCTGAATCCATCGTACTATATCTTGGGATGTATACCGAAAGGCACATACTATGGAGATACGTTATATATCTTGAGAGTGATACTGTTAATAGCAAGGAAAATGATAACTATGGCATGGCTACAAAATCAACCACCGACAATCAAACAATGGACCAAGAGACTGAGACAGATGTATACAATGGAAGAAATGACTGCACAATTGCAACTGAAAAAAGATATGTTTATGCAGAGATGGTCACTTGTAACCTTGTACCTGGAGATACATTAGCATGAGCCTGACGCCCTCTCTCTCTTTTTTTTTTCTTTTCTTTTTTTGTTGTTCTTTTTTTTTCTGTTAAAGTATATATTTTTTTCCTTTTGCTAAATTTATTTCTCTATTTATTTTTTCGTTTCTTATCCTACAAAAAATCATAAAAAAAAAATATTGTAAAAATCCCTCCCCACTGGGTTGTTTAAGAGGCGTACTCGGATTATACAGCTTATTTTGATTACGCTGAATACCTTAAACAAATTGAATAAGAGGGAAGAGCCTGAGTAACAAATGTCATTGACTATGTGAATCAAGTATATTATACTGTATGATTAATGCAATGTGATGTTCAATATGACACAAAATAAAAGAAAGTTCAAAAAAAAAAAAAAAAAAAAAAATAGTTGAATATCCTTTAGGGGCTCTCTCTGGCCTTGCTCTGGTGGAGGGTCAGGGGCATTGCCGGGTCTGTGCAGCGATAACACTGTATATTGACTGTAGAACGGGAGCTCTCTCTCGCTCTCTCTCTTGCTATATGTTGACTGTATCATGCCCAGCCTCGTTTAAATCTTGCACAGGGCCTCGCATTTCTCCCAGGCGGCCCTGTGTGTGTGTGTGTGTGTGGGGGGGGGGGGGGTTACCTCTTTCCCAGGGGGGCGAGGTCAGGAGCCAGGCGCTCCCAGGTCACGGTGTTGGGCTGAGGCAGCAGCCGGGGGCTCCAGGGCTGGTTCCCCCCTGAGGAGGAGCAGGCAGGAGCAGACATGCTAATGTGATCGTGTGGCTCATTCAATAACATGTACACATACTGTATACAGGCCACTCCCATTATTACTGAGAGAGAGGAGAGAGAGAGAGACAGAGAGACAGGGGGGGGGAGAGAGAGAGCAGTGATAATGAGAGAGAGACAGAGAGAGAGAGAGAGAGAGTGAGAGAGAGCAGTGAGAGAGAGAGGGAGAGAGACAGAAAGAGTGAGAGAGTGCAGTGAGAGAGAGAGATACAGAGAGAGGGAGAGGGAGACGGAGAGGGAGATAGAGCAGTGATAATGAGAGAGAGACAGAGAGAGAGAGTGAGAGAGAGAGCAGTGACAGAGAGAGATACAGAGAGAGGGAGAGGGAGAGAGAGAGGAGAGAGAGAGCAGTGATAATGAGAGAGAGACAGAGAGAGAGAGTGAGAGAGAGGGGAGAGAGAGAGAGAGAGAGAGACAGAGAGAGGGAGAGGGAGAGAGAGCAGTGATAATGGGAGTGAGGTAGTGTGTAGGGAGAAAGAGGATGAGAGAGAGAGATAGCAGAGAGAATGAGAGAGGGAGAGGTAGAGAGAGAATGTAGGGAGAGAGAGAATGAGAGAGAGATAGCAGAGAGAATGAGAGAGGGAGAGGTAGAGAGAGAATGTAGGGAGAGAGAGAATGAGAGAGAGAGAATGAGAGAGAGTTAGCAGAGAGAATGAGATGAGAGGGAGAGAGAACAGAATGAATGAATGAATGAAAACTGTATTTAACAGATTGCAGAATGGGTACAATACAGTACGGCTCAATACACACAATTGTTAAGGGGATGCAGACCAGAGAAAGACGTTTGTCTTGTTTACATCAGGGTCCCCCATTTTCAATTCATATTGACATTTATGACATACTCAACATACATGACATTTATGGCATAGGGACATATAGGTATTTAGTACTGATACATTTGTGACATATACGGTATTCAAATATACAGCACTGTTACCCATAGATCCTGACAGAGTATAATTTATACATATGATGGGGAGGGAACTGTACATTAGGAGGGGGTGGGTGGGTGGGAGAGAAATATACATCCGGTGGTGAGGGGACTGTACATTAGGAGGGGGTGGGGGGTTTGGACATTTACGGTGGCCAGTTTCAAATTGCAGCCTCCCATAGGTGCTCTTTAAGAGCGGTTTTGAATGTGGGTAGGGATTCACATTCCTTTACAGCTTTGGGTAGGGCGTTCCACATTGATGTGGCATAATTGCGAAACGTGTTTAGTCCCTTGTTTGAGCCGAATCTGCGTTTAACATGATTTGTTGAGCTTCCTCTGGTGTTGTGGTCGTGGTATTCACTGACCTTTGGGAAGTATTTTGACATGTACATGGGTACCTTAGTCGTATAGTGTATCTTGTAGACCAGGCCCATTGCAAGTTGCTGTACTCTGTCGTCTACTCTAAGCCATCCTAGGTTGTCAAAGTGGGCAGGGGTGAGGTGGGTTCTAGGGGTAAGGTCAAGTAGTAGTCTGACCAGTTTGTTTTGTGATGTTTGTAATCTTGTTTTTAGCGCCTTTGAGGTGCTTTGGTACCATGAGGTGCAAGCATAGTCGTAGTACCCTTGAATGAGTGCTCCTGCCAGAGTCTTCAGGGTATTCCTGTTTACCAGAGAGGAGATCCGGTACAAGAATGTAGTTCGTTGGTACGAGAACTCGGGGTGTAGCCATAGTCGTTAAACGTAAGTTGAATATTGAATTAAAGGGAGTATGGTCTGATGTAGAAGGTCGGATAACTATAGCTAAGATTGTACACAAGAACAGGAAAATAGCGTTGGTAGCGGTATATGCCCCAAATGTGTACGAAGAGGATTTCTTCACTACACTAACCAATGCAATGTTAGACATTCCCGATTACTCATTTATAATAGGTGCGGATTTTAATGCCATTTGGAACCCAAGGATGGACAAATCTTACCTCGCCTTTTCCAGCAAACAAAATAATTCATCTAATGCATTAAAGGATTGGTCGAAGATTACAGGTGTAAATGACTTATGGCGATTACTTAATCCCACGACCCGAAAGTACTATTGTCGATCTGCGAGACATAACACATTATCCAGAATAGATTATGTCTTTGCATCACAGAGACTATTTGATAATTATGAAGTGGAAATGATACCCAACGCAGATATAACAGATCACTGTTATTTACTCCTTAAAGGAACATTTGGTATACTATCCCCCCGAGCCCCAAGATGGCGATTTAACTCGATGCTGCTTAATAACAAGGAATTCATTACACAACTCAAAGAAGCTCTTATAGTATTCCAACGGGAGAATGCAAACTCGGTGCAAGACCCCAGAATAATATGGATGTCGGTAAAGGGAATGATCAAAGATTTCACTGATAGCTTTTCCTCCAAAATGCGCAAGAATCAATGCACAAAACTGGCTGAGCTGGAAACGCTTTACTCAACGTTATTTAATTCTCTAAAATACAACAACTCAACTCGACTAGAGAATCAAGTTAACATACTAAAAATAGAGATCAATGCCATATACAGACAACAATCGGAAATACAAATACGCAGCACAAGACAACAGCAGTACTCCCAAGGTTCTAAACCTAGTCACCTATTAGCCATGCGATTAAGAATTAATGCAAAATTTGCAGATATAACTACCATTAGAGCACAACAAGTACTTGAAACAGACCCTGTAAAAATAAACGATACATTCAAAGAATTCTACTCCGACTTATATAAATCAGAAACAACCTTCGATCAAAACAAAATGGACACATATCTTAATCAAATTATTCTCCCTAAACTTTCAGAGGATGACGCTAAACAGTTAGAAACACCGATCACACTAGAGGAACTCAAGAAGGCCATATCCGAAATGCAAAGTGGTAAGGCTCCTGGAAGAGACGGTATCCCATCAGAAATGTACCTTTCTTGTTGGGACATAATTGGACCCTTATTACTAAATATGATCTTATACTCAGTCAAGGAGGGGAACTTCCATAAGAATGACAATATTGCACTCATAACAGTCCTCCTTAAAAAAGACAAAGACCCCAACGAGTGCGGTAGTTATAGACCTTTAAGCCTCCTCGGAACCGATATCAAACTGTACTCTAAGGTATTAGCCATCAGATTACAAAAGCATATGACGTCTTTAGTTCATCCGGACCAAACTGGCTTCATAAGAGGGCGCCTGATCACTGATAACACAAGACGAATACTGCACGTACTAGATGCCGACAAGGACGACACCATACCTAAGGCGATGCTGTCCCTGGATGCTATGAAAGCCTTTGACAGGCTGGAATGGTCGTATCTATGGGCAGTATTAGAAAGGATGGGGTTAGGAAAAGGATTCATTGATATGATTAAAGTATTATACAAAGACCCATCGGCCATGATTACAACAGGTACAATCATCTCCAAAATCTTTCCGGTATCACGCTCAGCCAGACAGGGTTGCCCTCTTAGTCCCGGACTATTCGATCTATCATTAGAGCCTTTAGCACAATCTATAAGACAATCCCAATCCATAGAACCAATCGTAATCAAGGGCACACAACATAAAATTAGTTTATATGCGGACGACGTAATATTGTTCATGCAAAACCCCAACACCACATTGCCTCATCTGCTCAAGTTGATTGAGAACTTTGGTGATTTATCGGGATTTAAGATAAATTGGCCGAAGTCGGCTTTCCTTCCACTTAACACCCCTGCAAAAAAAGATATAACCCTCCCAGGAGAGATACCTATGGTAAAACATTTTAGATGCTTGGGAGTGGAAATATTCCCCACCATAAGACAAACGGTGAAGCACAATTACACAAAAATCCAAAACAAAATCAAAGACGACCTTGACAGGTGGGCAAAACTTAAAAACTCAGTACAGGCAAGGATATCAATAGTTAAGTTGGATGTACTACCTAGAATCAACTTCTTCAGTTCAATGCTACCGTCACCCCCTCCAGAGGGTTACTGGAAAAGATTACACTCCTCCACATACAAATTTATTTGGAATAACAAACCACCACGTATAAAAAGATCCACCGCACAGAGAAATAAAGCAGATGGTGGCATGGCATTTCCAGATTTTTTCCACTATTTTAAGGCGTACACATTAAGACCATTGACAACATGGTTTGATCCCCAAGCATTAGTATCCTGGAGAAAATTAGAAGAAAACATAGTAGCCCCACATAGACTGAAGGACATAGCATACACTAAACTACCAATCAAGCACTGTGAACGGAAATTTGGCCCCAGAATTACTCATGCGATCCGGATATGGCGTGAAACACAAAAAAAAATCCTAACCCACATAAATGGCACAATCATACTCCCTTATTCAATAACAATGCACTCTTAATTGAAAAACGACCTATAAGATTATGGGAAGAGCAAGGCATACACTCATTAGGGGATGTTTTTAACAAACAGGGTTTTTGTAGTTATGGAGAAATATGCAAAAAATTTAATCTCACCAAGTCCACATGGCTTTTTTACATACAGTTACGGCTATGTTTGAAGTCTCACAGTGTTCCATTAGACATACCAATTGAACACCACAGATACCACAAATTCTTCTATGAAAGAGAGACATCGAGAGGTTTTGTTTCAGATTTTTATCATCAATTACTAACGTCCTCGTATGAAACCCTCCAACTAGACTCTGCCTGGAGGAGGGATATACCAGACCTGGAAAATGACTTTGATTGGCAAGGAGCCTGGGCAAATGTCCGACTTACATCAAGGAACCCGGACCATCAACAAATCAATCTTAACTATATTCACAGGACATACTTGACTCCTATAAGACTGAGCAGAATGGGTCTTAAACAAGACTCCAAATGCTCCCAATGTACAAATGGGGACGAAGGGACATTTATGCACATGTATTGGGACTGCCCACCAGTTAAGACATTCTGGAAAGATGTGACCCAACAATTATCAAAACTTGTATCTTGGAATATACCTGTACACCCCTCGGTATTACTATTGAATGATGTTTTTGAGTTTGCAGTAAATCCACAGCTAAAGAGATTGGTTTTATCGGGTATCACAGTAGCTAAAAAGCTGATCGCATCACGCTGGTTTCAACCGGAAAAAATGTGCCGGAAAGTTTGGTTTCTTACATATCTCGATGTGATTTATCAAGAAATATCTACAGCAAGAATTCTGGGTCTCAATGAATCCAAAATGTCAATGTGGTTAGAAGTGGTGGAGAGAACAAAAGCTAGCTTATAATGGTAGTGTCTGGTTAGGTGCGAGGGATAATGGAGGTACTATCCAAGGTGGGGTCCGGGAGGGGGGGGTTCGAGCTGGAGCATATGTGTGTAGGTTTTTAGATAACAGGTATTAGGGGTATATCCTATATAAGACAATTAACTAAAATGTGATTTCATTGGATGTGCACTGACAACTAATGCTTGTATATCTTATCGTGTGTTGTCATGTTTGTTTATGTGTTTGTTTAAAAAATAATAAAAAAATAAAATACAAAAAAAAGAATGTAGTTCGTTGGTTGACTTTTTTTTATTACATTGGATGCCATTTTGTCACAGGAAAGATTAGCCTCTAGGATGGAACCCAGGTAGGTAATTTCATCTTTCCTTGTGACAATATTGTCACCCACTGTAACTGAGAAGCCGTCGGTCTTGCTGAGTTTGTTATTTGAACCGAAGAGAATGGACTCTGTTTTGCCCAGGTGTAATGATAGTTTGTTATCAGCGAGCCAGGTGCAGATTCTGCCGAGTTCAGAGCTGAGGGTTTTTTCAACCTGTAACTTGTTCTTGTCAGAGACCAGCAGGGCTGAGTCGTCCGCGAACAGGAACAAGTTGCAGTCACAAGCTGACGACATGTCATTTGCATAAATTAGGAACAGCTGGCATTTCTTTGCGAGGGTGTGGCCATGGTTCATCCAGCTAACTGAACTAAACCCTGCTCCGGAGCAGGTTCAAACTTTTCGATCTGTTGCCATAGCGACTTAGAAAATCCGACGTCGGGGAACAGAAAGGTCCGGCTTAAGTCAAGCTATGCTGAAAATGATCCGGCTAACTCAGTTAGCCAGGTACGGGGAACGGGGCCCAGGAGTTGAACTAATGATGCTTGAGGTGATACAAACACAGCAATATTATAATGATGATATGTTCACAATACTAAGCAAGATCGGCTGCTCAAGACGACCAAGACACACTTTTCTGATAACCCTAACCCTAACTTTCTATCTTAACGTTAAAAGAGAGAGAGAGAGAGAGAGAGAGAGAGAGAGAGAGAGAGAGAGAGAGAGAGAGAGAGAAGAGAGAGAGAGAGAGAGAGAGAGAGAGAGAGAGAGAGAGAGAGAGAGAGAGAGAGAGAGAGAGAGAGAGAGAGAGAGAGAGAGAGAGAGAGAGTCTTGGGGGATGTGATCCCAGGCCACAGCGTGGTACATGTAGCTGGAGTCTCATCCTAACAACACCATCTAGTGGTGAACATGAAGTGGGGACGTGTGTAACGTGCAGCTCTGGGCGTCACCTGGGGGTGTGGGGGTTAGGGTCACCTGGGGGTGTGGGGGTTAGGGTCACCTGGGGGTGTGGGGGTTAGGGTCACCTGGGGGTGTGGGGGTTAGGGTCACCTGGGGGTGTGGGGGTTAGGGTCACCTGGGGGTGTGGGGGTTAGGGTCACCTGGGGTTGTGGGGGTTAGGGTCACCTGGGGGTGTGGGGGTTAGGGTCACCTGGGGGTGTGGGGGTTAGGGTCACCTGGGGGTGTGGGGGTTAGGGTCACCTGGGGGTGTGGGGGTTAGGGTCACCTGGGGTTGTGGGGGTTAGGGTCACCTGGGGGTGTGGGGGTTAGGGTCACCTGGGGGTGTGGGGGTTAGGGTCACCTGGGGGTGTGGGGGTTAGGTTAGGGTCACCTGGGGGTGTGGGGGTTAGGGTCACCTGGGGGTGTGGGGGTTAGGGTCACCTGGGGGTGTGGGGGTTAGGGTCACCTGGGGGTGTGGGGGTTAGGGTCACCTGGGGGTGTGGGGGTTAGGGTCACCTGGGGGTGTGGGGGTGTTACCTGAGCTGTAATAACTAGCCTCACAGGCCTGGTTGGTGTTACCCATCAGCCCCTCGTCTTCTTGGAGATGAACTGAAGACAAAAGAGAAAAATATGTTAACATCAGGCCATGTTATTTATTTATTTATTTTCGTCATTTCACTGAGCTGTATCTATTACTTCCTGGATTAAGTGACATCATTAATAACACATACGTGGCAATTCTTAAAATCCTCATTGTTTGTTCTGGCGGGTGATAAGTGAGCGTTGCTGTTGTAGTTTTGCACTGTATTAATTATTAATTAAAAATTCCAAACAGACTGCTGTCGCTGCTGGTGATGTTAAAACACATCACTGAACATGGAAATGATAAGAGATTATTACTTGAATTAAACATATTTCTTGGTGGAATGTTCCTTTAACCCTTTCACTACCACACTACAGAAGGTTAACCCTTTCACTACCACACTACAGACGGGAAGCATGTTAAGTTAAGTTATACAAAAGGTTAAAACCAGAAAACGGCTAAATCACCTTCTGAAACCCATCCACCTCACCTGCGTCGGGCCGGTTCTGCTCCGTGTAAAACATCTGGGTCGTCCTCTCCTGTGTTCTCGGGGGAAGGTCAGAGGTCGGGTTAAAGCAGCTCATGCCCGGAGATGCTGCCCCGGCCTCTCCGCCGCTCTGGATGCTGGACTGGATGAGCTGGGTGGTGGCGTACGGGATGGGCTCGTAGGTGGTCGGTGACTCTGCTCCCCATCCCCCTCCCCCTCCTCCTCCTCCTCCTCCTCCTCCTCCTCCTCCTCCTCCTCCTCCTCCTCCTCCTCCCCCTCCCCCTCCTCCTCCTCGACACAGGCCGGAGTCGTTGAAGGTATCGATCCCGCCGAGTTCCTCCGAGAGGTTTATGTCGCTGTAAATGGCCGACTCGGCTCCCTGCCTGTCCTCCAGCAGGCTCCTGTAGTTGGCGATGCAATCAGCTGAGGAGGACGGAGTGGATTAAAGGGACCGTTCAGATGGTTGGACCCTTGGAGCCCTATTTCTTCTCATATTTCTTCTCATATCTTTGTATATTCAGATAACATTTTATTGCCTATATTTATGTCTTTAGTAGTACTCTAGCGATCAGTAGCATCTTTGATAAGTGGAAAATAAGGCTACGGTTCCATAAACCACAGATATCTCCAACACACAGCAAGTCATAGACCTTAACGTTAGAGTAGATTCAAATGTATTGTCATTATACAGCATTGCATTGTACAGTACAATGAAAATAAGTTTGGAATCCAACCAGAGTGCAAATGTAGCACTCTGGTTATATATATATATATATATATATATATATATTAATTTTTTTTTACTAATTAATCTCATCATTTTCTGTAATTAATCTAGATAAAAAATAGCATTTTTCTACTTAAGACCGAAGCTTGTAACAGATATTTACTTGAGTAAAATCATGGAATTAATGTAAAATCAACACAAATCAAGTATATTTAGATTCAAAGACTATTTTAATAGCTTTCTTTGAATACAGTTTCTCTCCGGCTGTGAAATACAAATGTTCAACAAAACCATCAACATTGACTCAGCTAGACCTCTCTCTTATATCCACGGTTCTGAGATTGACGATTTTTCACTCCATAGATTAATCTAGATTCATTTATTTTAATGCTTTAAATAATTTAAATTAATCTCCAAAGTTAAAGCATTCATTTTGACAGCCCTAATATAAATATATTTATTACATGGCGTTTTCACATTCGCCGAAATGCTTGCTTGTGATTGGTCAATAGCCCCCCGACAGCGGTCATTATTTTTCAATAATGACCGCTGTGGGACAATAATGACCGATGTGCGCAGCTGTTCGCAATCAAGCCCACATCAGTGCAGCAAATCAGACACACTGCCGCGGCTGCACTGACAGCGGAGTGTGTGTAGATTACAGCGGAGCCAGAACAGAGGCTGCCCGCGATAATAATAATCACTTTATTTGGGCTGACAGAGCCACAGAACAACTGCGATTTGTCAAATGAATTAGGTATATTGTTAGTAAGTTAGCCATGTAATAAGCTGGATAATGTATAGCTTTACTCGGTCATTGTCGCAAAATAATTGACCTTCACTGATGTTTAAAACACCTCGCCGAAGCGGCTCGGTATTTTAAACTACGTGTCGGTCAATTATTTTGCGACAATGACCTCGTAGCTATACATTATCCCTTACATATACAGTATAAATACAACCAGAGTGCAAATGTTTTCCACTTATCAATGATGGTATTGAGTCCTTTCTCCTCATACTGGAGACCTGCAGCACCAGCTGGTGAGCCACGAGCTAATGCAAAGTCAATGGGGTCAAGCTAATGCAAAGTCAATGGGGTCAAGCTTTTGTCTGTACAGGTTGACTGAAGCTCACTCAAATGTGCACATGAAGTGGATCACATATTTAGCATTTAGCTTTTTAGCATTTTTTTTATTATATATTAGATTCAATTTAGATTATTATATTATATATTTAGCATTTCATTTTTTAGATTATATATTAGATTAGATTTAGATTATTAGATCATATATTGTAACTATATTTATTTTAGGGCAAATACAACTGAGAGACAGCTCGCACCTTGTTGCCCACATCCACAGTTAATTATATTGTATACTGTTTACTTCTCTCTCCACTGTACTATAATCCTGTGACCTGTACCTAGTATGTCTTCTACTACCTGTACCTCCCCTCCCCCCCCCTCCCCCATGCTGCTCTGATGCCTGAATTTCCCCAAGGGGATCAATAAAGGCATCAATCATTAAAGTCCCGCCATAGACTGAGTTTCTTCCCCTCAGCAGCTCGCCTGGTAAACGAGTCAGGTGTCCCCCCCCCCCCCCCCCCTCTATGGCGAGCTGCTAGGGCTGGACCTCTGGACTTGAACTGTGCTGCACTGTATCCATGTCCCCCACCACTGCACTTTACAGTCTTACTGTTGTCTCACTGTCCTGTCCTGTTTTGCACTTATTTATTTATCATTATTATTATTATGTTGTTCCTATTTGTGAGAAAATAAATCATGCACTGAAACGTCAAATCATGTTCCTCTTGTACCTGTGCAATATGGTGAATAAAGTAATCTGAATCTGAATCTGAAAGGAATATCTTATCTTATATAGACAATATACAGCATTCTTGTACATCTGTGATTGATTGATTGATTGAAAACTTTATTAACAGATTGCAGAATGGGTACAATACAGTACAGCTCAATACACACAATTGTTAAGGGGATGCAGACCAGAGAAAGACTTTCGTATTGTTTACATCAGGGTCCCCCATTTTCAATTCATCAGGTTTTTTTTTTTTTTTTGATTGATTGTTTTTTTTTTTTTTTGATTGATTGATTGATTGATTGTCATATACTTCCTGTACTTACTGTACCACACGTCACTCAGGGTTGTTCGAGGATTATATGTGAATAATGTGTGTGCGACATTAGGTGAGACACTGGACCTGTACTGACCTGGTCGGCTGTACAGGGTCATGCTGCTGTCGTCACGGTTACAGTCCTTGTGGGGGGGGCCAGCAGCGCTGACCCTGGACCAGCCCTCAGGGGCCCACGGCGGGTTCGAGGGCTCAGCCCTACTACTGACAGGGCCCGGTCTGGCACAATAAGAGGCAGAAACATGCATCAGACTAAAAAAACCATTGCCTTTGTGAGTCACTGTCAGGAGCGTGAGGTTATTTTTTTTTATAAATGGTAGGAGCCCTCCCCCTGGTGTTTCAAGGATGTAAGTGCACCTGTGTCCCGCCACCTCACGTCACCGTGTCTGGTATGAAGATACTCATAGGAGTTACTCATTGTATACATTCAGATTCATATACTTATATTTATTATATATATATGTATATATATATATTGTAATGTATAATTTAACCCTCATCTGCACCTTTGTTTACACTGTTTATTTTTCTCATATTTTATATTCAGATTTAAGTTGATTGCCTATATTTCTACTACTTTCTACTATTACCCTGCCCATACCTATACCTCCCCTCCCCCCTCGCCCATGCTGCTATGCAGGGATGAATAAAGGAATATCTTATCTTATCCTATCTTATCCTATTCATACACAACACAGCACAGGGACAACAGAATAACAACATCACTTACCTGACGGCACTGCACACAGACGGCCCTGCTCTCTGATAGGCCACTGCGGAAGATAAACACGAAGATGAGAATATACCTTTAACCCTTTCAGGTGTACCCATTTCACCGGTGAGATTAGAATGGACCTATCTCAAACCCTGCCCTCTTTTCTTGATCCTCCAATCACAACTGTCGCTTGCCTCGGACAAAGTTTCCGAGAGCTGAATATTCAAACGATGATGTCACAAATGGCTACCAGCTATAGAAAGCCATACCATACAGGTCTATAGAATCCCAAAATATTGCAAGGGAAACACACACACCGGACATGTTAGGAAGTATGAGGAATTTTCCCATCTGGATTTTCCCATTCCCCGGTCAAAATCCCCACTTCTCTACCCTCTGCACGACTGCGGTCAAGTGGATTGGGTTTGACAAGCATAACACAATGTAAAACTTTGACTTTAATCTAATGAAACACTTAAGATTCTGGAAGGCCGCCCAGCTTCCCAGAACACACACAGGCAGAGGCCTGGGCACCGTCATGAACCTCTCTGCTCAACGCCACCTCCACGGCAGTGTGGACGCCTGTGTTGTGGTGCATTAAATATTAGGGATGAGCATACGGTAGCCAATTGACTATTAGATTAAATGATGTAGGTATTGGACTATGGCTGATGGTCTTGTTTGTGTCGCCTGCACTGATTCAGCGTACTGATTTCTTTTAGACGTTGTTTCTTTTCAATACATTTAACAGATTGGATTTGGTTTCTTTATTCATTTGACTAATAAATAGAAAACAATTATCAGTCATTTGTTTCGTGAATGCAAGGATTACAGAAGCGTTATGACTGCACTGCACACTTAAAAAAAAGTTAATTAATTAGATTAGATTCATTCATTGTCATTATACAGTATACTTAAAATAGGTCTTGCATCCAACCAGAGTGCTAATGTAACAGTAACAATGTACAGATGATTAAACTGGATATCAAATATATAAATGAGTGCTACTGAGTAATAGTACTAATCAGATGTATGTACAGTGTTATAGTGTTATTACAGGTCAGCGGTATACTGTAACTAGTAAGAGTAGGTAAGGGATATGTATAGATATAGAATCTAGAAGCATTATCAGATCAGCAATAGCCCCAGGTAAAACAGTTACATATTTCATGAAGGGCAAATCGTAGCATACCTTTAAAAGCATTCAAGCATTAAAATATATAGAATCTATATCTCGCTCTATATATAAAAATGTTTATATGCCTTCAATGTATATTCTACATTCTGAATATAGAAAGCACACACAAATACACACATGCACGCGCACACACACGCGCACGCACGCACACACACACACACACACACACACACGCACACACGCACACACGCACACACACACACACACACACACACACACACACACACACACACACACACACACACGCACACACACACACATACATACATACCTGTAGGTGTAAAGGTGAATGATGGAACTGGAGGACAAGAGAAAAGAGAGGAGATGAAACGTCAGTGAGAGGGGAAAGGGATCAATATCAATTGACTAGCTGCCCTCTTTTCTTGATCCTCTAGCCCAAGGGAATCAACCGTTGTGATTGGAGGATCAAGAAGAGAGGGCGGGGCTTGAGATAACGTTAGATCAATCGAATAGATTAAGTGGTGCACTGACGTCTTTGATGAGGTCCGTGCAGGTCCTATAATGTCACGTTTATAACACATTATAACCTAATCACACACTATTATAATCATGCAAATCGTTTTAAAGCATAAAGCAAGGTTTTTTACAATGACTTGTAGTGTTACTGACACCTCTGCTTTTACAGGCTTTGGGGCAACAGTGGCTCAGGAGGTAGAGCGGACGTCTGGTAATCAGAAGGTTCCCGGTTCGATTCCGGCTCCTTCCGGCAGTGTCTTTGAGCAATTTAAGACAATTTGAGACACTTAACCCCCTATTTGTTTTGCTCCCGATGATCAGGTTGGCAATCAAACCTGCTAACACACCTGTTAACACACCTGCTAACACACCTGCTAACACACCTGTTAACACACCTGCTAACACACCTGCTAACACACCTGTTAACACACCTGCTAACACACCTGCTAACACACCTGTTAACACACCTGCTCACACACCTGTTAACCTGTTAACACACCTGTTAACGCACCTGTTAACACACCTGCTAACACACCTGTTAACACACCTGCTCGCACACCTGCTAATGCACAGTAAGATGAACACACACCCTTGTGAATGCCGGTGTAGCTCCGGTTGAGAGCGCCCGTCCGCCTGCGGTGGCGATGGAGCCACACGCCGAGGGCAGCGAGGACGGTGCAGCAGATGGCGCCGGCGCCGGCGATGAAGGCGGGCGTCCTCACCACGTCGGAGATCTGAGACCGCGAGAGGGCGTCTCTGTCCTCGTGGCCGCCGCCCACCGTCTGCCCCGCGGAGTCTGAGGGAGATAGAGAGGGGGAGGCCGTTTAGAGGAACCTTTAGACAGCAGCGTTTTTAAAGGGATGCTGTGACCTTTGTTGTTAATAAGCTCTTTGATCAGCGTATTGCAACGAGGAGACCGACGCCTGATTCCACATACATTTTCAAATGTAATATCGACATGGGAGTTTATATACGAAAGGAATGATCCCCTGCCAATCCACTTCCACCACGCTACATCTAAAAGGCTCTCTGACCTCCGACACGTGTCTGATCTTATCTACTCGTCATTAGAAGTTAAATCAGTTATCTTTTCTACTCTTCATTAGAAGTTAAATCAGTTATCTTTTCTACTCTTCATTAGAAGTTAAATCAGTTATATTTTCTACTCTTCATTAGAAGTTAAATCAGTTATCTTTTCTACTCTTCATTAGAAGTTAAATCAGTTATCTTTTCTACTCTTCATTAGAAGTTAAATCAGTTATCTTTTCTACTCTTCATTAGAAGTTAAATCAGTTATCTTATCTACTCTTCATTAGAAGTTATCTTATCAGTTATCTTATCTACTCTTCATTAGAAGTTAAATCGGTTATCTGTTCTATTCTTCATTAGAAGTTAAATCAGTTATCTTTTCTACTCTTCATTAGAAGTTAAATTAGTTATATTTTCTACTCTTCATTATAAGTTAAATCAGTTATCTTATCTACTCTTCATTAGAAGTTAAATCAGTTATCTTTTCTACTCTTCATTAGAAGTTAAATCCGTTATATTATCTATTCTTCATTAGAAGTTAAATCCGTTATATTATCTATTCTTCAATAGAAGTTAAATCAGTTATCTTATCTATTCTTCATTAGAAGTTAAATCCGTTATATTATCTATTCTTCATTAGAAGTTAAATCAGTTATCTTATCTATTCTTCATTATAAGTTAAATCAGTTATCTTTTCTATTCTTCATTAGAAGTTAAATCAGTTATCTTTTCTACTCTTCATTAGAAGTTAAATCAGTTATCTTTTCTATTCTTCATTAGAAGTTAAATTAGCATGCGCCGTCCCACATATGGGACGTTTTTAGGATGATTTGCCCACCGGCACGTTGGCGACCCCTAGTGGCTCGGGTGTGCATATTTTGTAATACAATATATATATCGAATTGAAGGCTTATTTGTAGCGACAAAATCCGACAAAATCCGCTCAGCGGTTCTCGAGTTACATGCCGGTATTTGAGGCTTGTGCAAAGTACACAGTATTGCGCAATATACCACTCCCGACGCTTGGTGCAGTAGTTCCGTCAATCTAGATCCGATCTCGAAAATGATTGTGGAGGGTTGTAGCCAATGAGTGTGGCTTCCAATGATACCCCATGTGGGGATGTGTGAATAAAAAAATTAAAAAAAAACCTAGCGAGCGAAAACAGGAAGAGAAAAACAGCCAAATGAATTGAAGTCTATGAGAAAACTCAGTTTTTCTTTTGTACACAGTTTACCAAAATCACTGCTAATCATCATTTCTGAATGGATCTTTATGAAATGTGGACATGTACTACATAAGGCTTCAGGCTATTGTCACAATCACGGCCCGGGCCTTCCTCTGCCCCCGTCCTGCCTCGCCCATATATGGGCAGCTTCCTGCTGCAGCATTCCCACGCTGTCAAACTGCCGTCAATCAGCGCGGCTGTGAGGGATTCGCTCATCAGCAGACCCTATATCACCCCACGGATCCTGTCGTTCTTCGTCGGAGTGTTATCTAGTCATCCTAGGTACGAGGACGTATCCTACCTTGCTGCTCTCACCTAAATACTGCCGACCCTTCTCTAACCTGTGCCCAGGATAACCCGCTGCCGGCCTACGCTGTCTATCGAGACGCCACCCGCCCGGACGTTCCCGAGGAGAACGAAGAGCACTCCTGTACCACATTCTGCACATTCCATTGTTGTACTTTGCCGCATGGTGCCTATTGGAATAAATATCCTAAACAGCTCCACCCTCTCTCTCCCTGTGTTTCTGCTATTGGGGTGCGCTACCACAGGCCCCGTAACAGCTATGGGTCCGTCTGGATTTGTAAGCCATACGACCTTCTGGGGAAATACTACCTCTGGACTACTAACTACTACAGAAAAACTTGAGTAACAAGTTTTTCCACAACTCAAGTCCATACCTATGTTACTCTATTACGTTAGCACTAAAAGTGAATTCTTTTTCTGGAATCAGAAACTTCAGAATGCCCTCTTTCAAAAGAGACCAGGCTCATGCATAAGTGCTATAATTATAAAGTATGTTGTTTTGGTTTGCAAAAAAAGTATGCAGTCCTCAAAAATGAAAACTAAAATGGCCAGGAGACTCAACCGGTTAAATCAGTTATCTTATCTAATCTTCATTAGTAGTTACATCAGTTAGACAGCTTGCCTTGCCATTATAAACTGAAAGGCTACCAAAGGACTGGGTGGCCAGATGACGAGACGGTTGGAAGCTCACCTAACTGGAAGGAGGTGAGGAGACGGTTGGAAGCTCACCTAACTGGAAGGAGGTGAGGAGACGGTTGGAAGCTCACCTAACTGGAAGGAGGTGAGGAGACGGTTGGAAGCTCACCTAACTGGAAGGAGGTGACGAGACGGTTGGAAGCTCACCTAACTGGGAGAAAGTGACGAGACGGTTGGAAGCTCACCTAACTGGAAGGAGGTGACGAGACGGTTGGAAGCTCACCTAACTGGAAGGAGGTGACGAGACGGTTGGAAGCTCACCTAACTGGAAGGAGGTGAGGAGACGGTTGGAAGCTCACCTAACTGGAAGGAGGTGACGAGACGGTTGGAAGCTCACCTAACTGGAAGGAGGTGAGGAGACGGTTGGAAGCTCACCTAACTGGAAGGAGGTGAGGAGACGGTTGGACGCTCACCTAACTGGAAGGAGGTGAGGAGACGGTTGGAAGCTCACCTAACTGGAAGGAGGTAACGAGACGGTTGGAAGCTCACCTAACTGGAAGGAGGTGACGAGACGGTTGGAAGCTCACCTAACTGGAAGGAGGTGAGGAGACGGTTGGAAGCTCACCTAACTGGAAGGAGGTGACGAGACGGTTGGAAGCTCACCTAACTGGAAGGAGGTGAGGAGACGGTTGGAAGCTCACCTAACTGGAAGGAGGTGACGAGACGGTTGGAAGCTCACCTAACTGGAAGGAGGTGAGGAGACGGTTGGAAGCTCACCTAACTGGAAGGAGGTGACGAGACGGTTGGACGCTCACCTAACTGGAAGGAGGTGACGAGACGGTTGGAAGCTCACCTAACTGGAAGGAGGTGACGAGACGGTTGGAAGCTCACCTAACTGGGAGAAGGTGACGAGGCGGTTGGAAGCTCACCTAACTGGGAGAAAGTGACGAGACGGTTGGAAGCTCACCTAACTGGAAGGAGGTGACGAGACGGTTGGACGCTCACCTAACTGGAAGGAGGTGAGGAGACGGTTGGAAGCTCACCTAACTGGAAGGAGGTGAGGAGACGGTTGGAAGCTCACCTAACTGGAAGGAGGTGACGAGACGGTTGGAAGCTCACCTAACTGGAAGGAGGTGAGGAGACGGTTGGAAGCTCACCTAACTGGAAGGAGGTGACGAGACGGTTGGAAGCTCACCTAACTGGAAGGAGGTGAGGAGACGGTTGGACGCTCACCTAACTGGAAGGAGGTGAGGAGACGGTTGGAAGCTCACCTAACTGGAAGGAGGTGAGGAGACGGTTGGAAGCTCACCTAACTGGAAGGAGGTGACGAGACGGTTGGAAGCTCACCTAACTGGAAGGAGGTGAGGAGACGGTTGGAAGCTCACCTAACTGGAAGGAGGTGAGGAGACGGTTGGAAGCTCACCTAACTGGAAGGAGGTGACGAGGCGGTTGGAAGCTCACCTAACTGGAAGAAGGTGACGTCACTCTTGACCCCTGGTCCGGCGCCACTGATAGCGGCGACCTCCACGCTGTAGCGGATGCCTGGCGCGAGGCTCGGGATGACCACGGAGAACGTTGACCCGTCTACCGTTCGGTTGACGTGGTATCGACCGTCGTTACCGAGGCACCAGATCTGTGGGGAGAAGGGGGAACAGGTGGTCTGGGGTCAGTGACCGAGACCACTTGTCTTTACGATTTTATTCAGTCTAGCAGACTGAATCAGACTCTGGATCAGTGATCCCATTTTGAGAGGATTTGTGAATATGGACCCGTTCGACTAGAGCTGGATCAAATAGTATTTGCCAATCATTTGTAGCATCGTTTCAAATAGCTTGGAGTGTCAGATGGGTGGAGCTTACCGCATGAGCTCAGTTCAGATGAGGTTGCAGTAGGTACTGTACGTTGTCAGTCACAGAAAAGTACACTAAATTGACTTTGAAATAAACATTCTGGTGCTCCCTGTACTGTCAGTATGTGGCAAAACACCCCACCCACCTGGCACTACAAACAGGTTAAAACAAGTGCTATGAGATATATCACTCCCCCAGGTCCAATAGAATGACAAGGTTGTACATTAATGTGCTGGTAACTCCTATTATACAACATTCCTTTGGCATGAGGGAGACAGTGGGAGTTCAATATTGTGTTTTAATGTTCCTCCACACCTGGTACTCCTGGACCAGTCCATTCTGTCCCTCTTCCGGGGGTGGTTTCCATGCCACCAGAATGGCGGTCCCGTTGGCATCGCTCTTGGTCACAGTGACACCACGAGGGGCTGTGCTGGGCACTGAGACAACACACAATATGATGCAACACTCATATTACATTCCAGGTGCTGAGACGACACACAACATGATGCAACACTCATATTACATTCCAGGTGCTGAGACGACACACAACATGATGCAACACTCATATTACATTCCATTACATTCCTCATTTATCAATGGTGCGTACGCACAAATATGTGCGTAAACCGTGCGTAATTTCTAAGCAAAGTGTGGGATTTATCAACTTGAAAGTGTGCTTGGGATTGTGCGTATATCTACGCACAGCTCAGACCGTGCGTACCTGGCACCAAGCGATAGAATATGAAGACTGCAGACGGACGGAATATGCTTCCATCAGTTTCATGCATTAGTTTCAACACTGACGTGTTCTGTATGACCCGTCATTCTTTATAGTTAATTGTAAAATAGCGACATTAGTGTAATTATTGTCAAACTCTATAAATAGCATTTGGAATAGGTTTTTCCGAATTAATGCATCGGTTTATCGTTGCATTTGGCTGATAAGTCATTGCCGGTGGCCGGGAGGAACGCACGGCCCAGGCCTAATTTTATTTAATTAAATTGTAATGTTATTACTGGGGTATCTGTAATTAAAATATCACTTAAATGCAGGGGATCGGGGCTATCTACTGAAGCCATGGCTGATGACTCCTCTGATCAACCCCAACAGGAGCGCATCTACACCGGGCACACTCGCGCACAAGAAAGAGTCACTCCTCCAGACCATAGCACCAGACATCCTCCCATTCCTAACTGCAACCATCAACTCCTCACTCAACTCGCGGGTGGTCCCCACCTCCCTAAAACAAGCCAGAGACACGCCGCTCATAAAAAAAACAACCCTGAACCCCACCGTCATAGGTAACTATCGTCCTGTCTCTCTTCTCTCCTTCCTTTCTAAAACACTTCAACGTGCTGTATCCAACCAACTTACTGCTTATCTCTTACAGAATGACCTCCTAGACCCTAATCAGTCTGGCTTCCGGACTGGCCACTCCACAGAAATGGCCCTCATTGCGGTCACAGAGGCACTTCACTTAGCAAAAGCGAAAGGCCTCTCCTCTGTCCTGATTCTCCTAGATCTATCTGCAGCCTTCGACACAGTCAACCATCAGATCCTCCTCGCGGCCCTCGCAGGAATGGGAGTGGCTGGCTCTGCGCTGACATGGCTGACATCATACCTCAATGACCGCTCCTACCAAGTGTCATGGAGAGGGACCCTGTCGGCCACCCGCCCCCTGCGGACGGGTGTCCCCCAGAGCTCGGTCCTAGGACCCCTTCTCTTCTCCCTCTACACTAAATCACTGGGTAACATTATCACGTTTCATGGCTTCTCGTATCATTGTTATGCCGACGATACTCAACTCTTCCTCTCCTTCCCTCCCTCAGATATCCACGTCTCTGAGCGGATCTCGGCCTGTCTGTCTGACATCTCCGCCTGGATGACGACCAACCACCTCAAACTGAACCTAAGCAAAACAGAATTGCTCCACCTGCCGGCCAAATCCTCCCCCCTGACCGACCTTTCCATCACAGTCGAGAATGCAGCTGTGACCGCGTCGCCGACCGCCAAGAACCTTGGTGTTGTCCTCGAACAAAATAGATTGTACCTCTACAAATCATATTAAACCATGCAGGTAGAACATTTACGGAAATCCGTCGCAATTTGGAATCAAATTGACGGAGAACTTTAATCCCTGGGTATTAATCGAACTTTAAAAGAACGAAACGAAAAAAGGCATTCATATTCCAGCATGGTTATTAATGACACCAATGGCAAACAGTGGTTAACGGTCTTTATTAGTGTTTTGCGGTTCCCAGGCAGCAATGGTCTTTAGGAAGTTAATAGATATCATATCCGACATCACCGTGTACACGTCTGTCAGCCTGTCGCGTATTTCTCCCATAACACGCGTTCGCTCGGCTTAGTCCATTTTTCCCACATTCCATGGGGGTATTTCATTACCGTATATGGTTAATTACGGGCGGTTCAGTATGCAAATACTTAAAATCGTGCACGAGTGTGGAGCGTAGAACAAGTGGCATTTATCAACACGGAGTGCTTGCAGGTGTGCATAGGACCTGTGTATGCACGTTCTGTGCATAGAGACATTCTAAATTCCATGCTTAGGAACAAAAATAGAACACTTTCTACGCATTATTGATAAATGAGGGGCCAGGACTCTAGGTGCTAAGCAGAGTGACGATGTCCTAAGATAATACCATAAGAACCTAAATACATTTACTTTAACATGATCCAAATCTGAAATGTCAATGTTGTCTATTTTATATCTATAATTATCTCTATCTATAGCTATCTATAATCACACACACACACGCATGCACGCATGCACGCACAGACAGACAGACAGACAGACAGACAGACAGACAGACAGACAGACAGACAGACAGACAGACAGACAGACATACAGACAGACAGACAGACAGACAGACAGACAGACAGACAGACAGACAGACAGACAGACAGACAGACAGACAGACAGACAGACAGACAGACAGACAGACAGACAGACATTAATATGAATAGATATTATACGGTTTAATGTTCATGACCAGTACATTTAAAGGACGAGGGGAGAAAGACCATGCTGCACCCTCACCTCTCTCCAATGTCCTGGCCACTTTCACCTCGCTGTCTGGACCCTGGACCTCATCACAGAAGGGACGGACTTTGAACTCGTAGGTGGAACCCTTGTCCAGCTGAAGGACCAGCGCCCTGTCCTGCCCTGGGCTGCGGAGCTCCAGCACACTCCACTGCGGGCCCCGAGGCTGCCTGTACAGCACCCTGAAGCCCTGGATGTATGGAGAGCGACGCTCCACCTAATGGACACACAGCATCCAGGGATGGACCGGAAATCACAGGAAATTTTTCACTTTTTCTAGTATAAACCTCTGCTTCTAGAATGAATGAATGAAAACTTTTATTTAACCCTTTTACTGCCACACGGCAGAAGGTTAACCCTTTACTATCACACAACCGACGGCGATGCGCCATCATTAGCATCATTAGCGCCGCGGATGCTAGTAAAGGGCTAACCATCTGTATTGTCACAGTGAAAGGGTTAACCGGCTGAAAAATGGACAGCACAGCTACATTGGACCAGCCACAGTGGACAGACCAGATGTGTTGTTTTACATGTTTATAGCACAAGTGGTAGTTTTCAACACTAGTCCATTGAGGCTTTTCTAAAAGATAGAATAAAATGAACAGTGAAATACAAAAATCAGAACAAATAGTTACCAGAACAAGAGTCCATTATCAAAACAACAAAACCAGTCCGCGTCTACACATGTGAGCACTGCTGCTTTGATTTCAGCCATACCTTGAGTCCTCTGCTGAAGATGTTGGCATTGGACTCCAGTTTTAAGCCAGTAGGCAGAGTTCCCCAAGTTTGCCCCGTAAGTTAACAGAGAAGGCAGACTGTCCAAACAAACTCTTGCACATGGGAACAGTACAGTCACCATTATTGGAAGCTCATGTGTTTGCTCTGCTAGAGCTCCAACGTCTAACCACCAGTCCAGAAAAAAACAAAATTGTCAAACGTGAGGCGGCTGGGTGGCGCAGCGGACATTGCACTCGTCACCAACGCAAGAGACACCGGGTTCGACTCCGGCTGTCGGTGTTGCCTCCGGCTTGGGCCAGCCGTCATACTAACTCAGTCAGGGCTGTACGCTAAGCTTTTTCACTAGGGGCACACTTGCCCCTAAATGAGAAATTTAGGGGCAAAGAATATTTTTTAGGGGCAAATTTTTTAATAACTATTTTACCATTATAGTAGGGCTGGGCGATATGGCCTCTAAATGATATCGCGATATTTTTTGGCCATATCACGATACACGATATATATCGCAATATTTTGACATTTCCTCTAAAGCACTTAAAAATGCTTGATTTAACCCTTTGATGCATACAGTCACGCCAATATTATGATTATAATAAGTCCCTGCAACATATGTTTGCATTATTAAACCATGAAGATGCTTTAAAAAATAATTTAATGAAAATGTACTAAGAGTAGTCTACTGACACACTAATAAAAAATGTATTTACATCTAAGACCATTTATATAAAAACTTTTGGGTGCCTTTTTTTGCACAGTACTGTGTTTTCTATCCACTTTAGCCAAACACACACACACATACATATATATATATACACACACACACTACTGTGAGAAAATAATAATCACACACACAAAGGGATAATGGCTTATAGCAGACTTAATGATTTTAGAATATTTCAGATAATGAAATTATCATCAACTATCCAGTTAGTATTTATACTGTCTGTAACGTTTGGCTACTTTAAATCGTTGAATGTAGAGAGAGCTGTACTGTATTGTACCCATTCTGCAATCTGTTAATAAAGTTTTCAATCAATCAGAGCGAGAGAGAGAGAGAGAGGGCGAGAACGAATGAGAGAGCCAGCCCCCCCCCCCCCGGGTTTTGTTCTAGGTTCGCGTTTTGATCGTCTAAGCTGCCGTAGGTGATGACGTCACACTCGAATGTAAACAGGAAGCGTTTAACAGACGGAGATGGAAAGTGGATGATATACAGTAACAGAAACGAATAACCAATAAATATGAAGTTATGTTTAAACTTCTGTTGTCAAGCGTTGTCAATATAACCCACCCCCTTTCCTCCCGAATGGAACTAGTGTTGTGGAGTCCGCTTTGACTGGTGTCCAGGGTTAGCAGCAGCTAACGCTAGTTAGCTTAGCATAATCCTAATGGATACCGTGGATAGCAGCTAACGTTAGCCCATTGCTCGTGTCAATCAAATTGCATGTTATTAAAGGTCCGCGCTGGTCTGTCTAATGAAATTACAACCGCAACATTATGCCCTGGTTGTAGGCTAATGTTTTATCCAATTTGTATGGATTAATTTAGGAGTGAAATGCGAATGAAGGGTTGCAATCACTACTCGCAAGCTTGTCCCCAGATGATATTTTCCACTCGCACCGGCCAGATTAGGGGGCAATTTGCGACGAGATGCTCGCAGTGTACAGCCCTGTCAGTTGGCAGAGTTAGCGGGTGGAAGTCGATGGGTGGTAATCTGGACGTTGTGGACAGCGACTCCTACAGGTCGGTTGGGGGACGCCTGCACAGCAGAGACAGGAAATGGCGGGGGTAGTGTGAGCCTCCCATGCGTTACTCCTCGCCACTGAGAGTCCGTGCTGGCAGGTGAAAGGATGTGACAGGCTGCCTCCTCGTGTATCGGAGGGGACACGTGATGCAAGGCTTCTATCCTCCCTACAACCGGCCAGTGGGGGGCATATGCGAGCAACGTTCAAGACAGTAGAGGGGAGAATTGGCACAGTGGAATTGGGATGGGAGAAAAATTGAAAAAGAGGAAAAAAAGTGGATAAAAAAAAAATGTGTCAAACGTGAAAAGATTGTGCTTACTCAAAACACTGCAGTGCACTGGTTTACGGTCCATGATTTTTATAGCCTGTTTGTATATTATAGTTATGGGTTTTTAGTATGGTTTGTGAGGTTTGTGACCATGATGTGATACAGCAAGACAAGTGGGAAAGAATCATAGCGTGCATATAAAGTTGAGGAGCTTTAGTTGACAGATCCCTTCTAATAAAACGAAAACAGTTTAAATTAGGCTTGACCTTCTTACATACATAATGTCCTGTTTATCAAATTTTCGGTTCTTGTCTAATATGATTCCTAGGTACTTGACCTCATTCACTTCAGCAGTTATTTCATTTTTTATTTGCACCTCAAACAAATCATTTATAGGCCTTTTGCGTATGGAGATACACATAGAGACAGTTTTTTTTACATTCAAGGTCAAATGAGACGACACAAGCCAGTCGGAGAGGTTATGTAACACCTGGGTCAGGTACTCAGCTGCCATGCTAGCTGTTTTAGCAGCAGACACATAGATGACGGTATCGTCAGCGTACATCTGGCAGCTGACACCTGGACAACTCTGCGGGAGGTCATTAATGTACATGGTGAATAACAGTGGCCCAAGTACAGACCCTTGCGGTACTCCATGCTGTTGGCAAGCAGTTTGGATTTCTTCCCATTGACCTTGACACATGGGGATGTCTCCCTAAACCTAAACCACGTGTTGATTCTGTGGACATCTTAAAATGTTTTAACTTAGACAAAAGAACATTGTGATTAACTGTGTCAAAGGCCTAGAACCTCAATGCTATTTCAATGTAGTGCCTCGTCTCCACTAACCAGGGTTTAGCCGTGCTGTGGCCTCGTCTCCACTAACCAGGGTTTAGCCGTGCTGTGGCCTTGTCTCCACTAGCCAGGGTTTAGCTGTGCTGTGGCCTTGTCTCCACTAGCCAGGGTTTAGCCGTGCTGTGGCCTTGTCTCCACTAGCCAGGGTTTAGCCGTGCTGTGGCCTCGTCTCCACTAGCAGGGGTTAGCCGTGCTGTGGCCTTGTCTCCACTAGCCAGGGTTTAGCTGTGCTGTGGCCTCGTCTCCACTAGCCAGGGTTTAGCCGTGCTGTGGCCTCGTCTCCACTAGCCAGGGTTTAGCCGTGCTGTGGCCTCGTCTCCACTAGCAGGGGTTAGCCGTGCTGTGGCCTTGTCTCCACTAGCCAGGGTTTAGCCGTGCTGTGGCCTTGTCTCCACTAGCCAGGGTTTAGCCGTGCTGTGGCCTCGTCTCCACTAGCCAGGGTTTAGCCGTGCTGTGGCCTCGTCTCCACTAGCAGGGGTTAGCCGTGCTGTGGCCTTGTCTCCACTAGCCAGGGTTTAGCCGTGCTGTGGCCTCGTCTCCACTAGCCAGGGTTTAGCCGTGCTGTGGCCTCGTATCAACTAGCCAGGGTTTAGCCGTGCTGTGGCCTCGTCTCCACTAGCCAGGGTTTAGCCGTGCTGTGGCCTTGTCTCCACTAGCCAGGGTTTAGCCGTGCTGTGGCCTTGTCTCCACTAGCCAGGGTTTATCCGTGCTGTGGCCTCGTCTCCACTAGCAGGGTTTAGCCGTGCTGTGGCCTTGTCTCCACTAGCCAGGGTTTAGCTGTGATGTGGCCTAGTCTCCACTAGCCAGGGTTTAGCCGTACTGTGGCCTTGTCTCCACTAGCCAGGGTTTAGCCGTGCTGTGGCCTTGTCTCCACTAGCCAGGGTTTAGCTGTGCTGTGGCCTCGTCTCCACTAGCCAGGGTTTAGCCGTGCTGTGGCCTCGTCTCCACTAGCCAGGGTTTAGCTGTGCTGTGGCCTCGTCTCCACTAGCCAGGGTTTAGCCGTGCTGTGGCCTCGTCTCCACTAGCCAGGGTTTAGCCGTGCTGTGGCCTCGTATCAACTAGCCAGGGTTTAGCCGTGCTGTGGCCTCGTCTCCACTAGCCAGGGTTTAGCCGTGCTGTGGCCTCGTCTCCACTAGCAGGGGTTAGCCGTGCTGTGGCCTTGTCTCCACTAGCCAGGGTTTAGCTGTGCTGTGGCCTCGTCTCCACTAACCAGGGTTTAGCCGTGCTGTGGCCTCGTCTCCACTAGCCAGGGTTTAGCCGTGCTGTGGCCTTGTCTCCACTAGCCAGGGTTTAGCCATGCTGTGGCCTTGTCTCCACTAGCCAGGGTTTAGCTGTGCTGTGGCCTCGTCTCCACTAGCCAGGGTTTAGCCGTGCTGTGGCCTCGTCGCCACTAGCCAGGGTTTAGCTGTGCTGTGGCCTCGTCTCCACTAGCCAGGGTTTAGCCGTGCTGTGGCCTCGTCTCCACTAGCCAGGGTTTAGCCGTGCTGTGGCCTCGTATCAACTAGCCAGGGTTTAGCTGTGCTGTGGCCTCGTCTCCACTAGCCAGGGTTTAGCTGTGATGTGGCCTTGTCTCCACTAGCCAGGGTTTAGCTGTGCTGTGGCCTCGTCTCCACTAGCCAGGGTTTAGCCGTGCTGTGGCCTCATCTCCACTAGCCAGGGTTTAGCCGTGCTGTGGCCTCGTCTCCACTAGCCAGGGTTTAGCCGTGCTGTGGCCTTGTCTCCACTAGCCAGGGTTTAGCTGTGCTGTGGCCTTGTCTCCGCTAGCCAGGGTTTAGCCGTGCTGTGGCCTCGTCTCCACTAGCCAGGGTTTAGCCGTGCTGTGTCCTCGTCTCCACTAGCCAGGGTTTAGCCGTGCTGTGGCCTCGTATCCACTAGCCAGGGTTTAGCCGTGCTGTGGCATGTCTGGCACACAGTAAGCATCTCCATTGTCTTTAGAACTTGGTCAAACCTGGCTAGACCCCGGGCTGAGACAGCCACCTTTCACAACCTGGCCAGACCTGGTTTAGTTGACAAGAAACGCAATGGAGACGCAAACCCAACCTTACCATACCAAACCTGGTCATGGCTAGCCACAGCCAGGCTGAACATAGCTAATGGAGACAAAGCATACCTGTGTGTGTGTGTGTGTGTGTGTGTGTGTGTGTGTGTGTGTGTGTGTGTGTGTGTGTGTGTGTGTGTGTGTGTGTGTGTGTGTGTGTGTGTGTGTGTGTGTGTGTGTGTGTGTGAAGTTAACCTTTTGCAATTCTGTTGACAGTAACCACCATTGTAAAATAATGTTAAACAGGTACCCCTTTATTGTCCTCTATGCTGTTCATTTTCTGAATTATTGCCTGAGATAGAGTACAGTCTGGTAAATGTCTACACACTGTAAGTGAGGTGTTGAGATGTCTTCAAATGATCTGCTTAAGACAAATAGCATGGGACTCAGACTTTTCTCCAAACAGTATTGATGGTTTTTTTAAGACATGGGACGCTAAGGGCCTCATACGTTTCTATCAAATGTACAATGAAGGAGTGGATTATTTTGAAAATGTAGCTAATAAATATGCCTGTCCTAGTAATCACTTTCACCGATACCTGCAAGTAAGAAGCTACTTCAGAGAAAAAGTCCAAATTAAAACTCTTGAAGATCTCCACCCCCTTCTGAAATACATGATAAAGACTCAACAAAGCCATAACCTCAAAAACACAACTGGACAAATCTACAGAATGCTTCAAGAAAACAAAATTGAAGATTTAAGCTATATTAAAAATAAATGGGAGATGGAACTGAAAACAAACATACCAGATAAGGAGTGGAATCAAAGCTTTAAATATATCTTCCATTACCAAGGCGTGCCAGTCAGTCGCCTGATTACAGAACACCCCGAGCTAGCACTATGCGTGCGTCGGGACACAACCACATCAATGAACAGGCTATTTAGACCTGTCATTAAATCCCAAAGGCGCCCAGGGGAACGACAAGAGGGGTGTGATACTTCCTAACTCCAACTCTTTTTAAAAGAAAAGAAGGAAGCACCCACAGTATGTATCCCAGTCTACACAGCCGGGGGTAAACATTTTTCACATTTTTACCTCCCACCACCCTCCCATAGGAAGGAAACGGAAATCCCCAGAGAGACTTCCCACGCGAGCTGTACAGATTGAAAAGAATATATTGCACCTTGAGCCATGTAAAAAATTGGTTTTAGGGCTCGCCGGGGAGGAGGCACTGAACCCATACACACTCAATATTGAATTTAATCGAAATTCAATTGAAATCGAATACACACACAATAGAGTAGGACTCCTTCTTGAGGTTCCACTCACCTTGACAATCTGAGGAGGAGGCTCTGTACTCTGAAGGAGGCTCCCTCACATGGAAGGAGAGTCCCAACTCACAGAAGGCCCGAATAGGAGCTTCGTGAGGAGGAGCCCTGACCACCCCCCCTGAAACAGATCCATCATATGGACCTGAACAGCACACGGAAGTCCTACCAACAGAGACGCGCACAGTGACGTACTCTATGGCGGGGGAATTTCTGCGGTGCACACGCCCAATATTCCAGGGCGTGGGACCAGGAAACTCCCCCCCCCCCCCCCCCGTAACGTGCCGAACCGCAACGTGACAGGAACCTTGAAGGACAGGTGGGTTTACCCCTGACCGACAGAAAAAAGGGGGAGAAAAGGTTACCAGTTCACCCCTTTACGACCCCACACCCATGATACGATGTAATGACAAAAAAGAGTATGACGCAGTCATAGTCAACTCCATGAAGCGTCTAACAGCTTCACACAGCGCATGTGCCAACCTGCTATCTGATTTTTACTAAGGAAAAAACACAGAATAGAGAGGGCTCTCCAAGAGCCCCGGTACCAAACTTACACATGTGCTTCCGTGGCCTGCCCAACCCAGTTGTAGGTCACATGACACACACAACCCATCATCACCTACAAAAAATGGCAAAAACACTCTACAGAGGAACGGCGTTTTTCATAATGAGAGAATACATAATTCTCGATTAGTATCGGCCACAGGCCTTGCTAAGCACACACGAAAAGCGACCAAACAATCTTTTCCTTTAGGAAAATAAAGTTCCTCAAGCAGTTTTAGCACAACCTCAGCAATCAAGCTAAGGGTTACATCGTATCCCTACCACACAGTGACACAATATAGTGTAACAACATGTCTGAGAGGAGGATGAAGAAGTCCCCAGGGAACCGGGGGGAAACACAACCATCCTACTTTACCCTTAATACGGCCAGTTGAACAGGTAAACCTGTTAATATGTGAACACACTGTTCATTGTCATTACAGGCTGAGAAAATAATCATTCTTTACTCATATGTCACTAAGCATAGCTTTATAGGTTAGTTTAACCCCCTTAGTTGTGAGTACACAGTACATAAACACACATGATGTTTCTCAACACAACAAACCAGATCATTTTCACATCTGTAACAAACAACCCGATTTGCATGGAGAAGCTAAATACCAGTGACAAGACAATTCACACATAACTCGCATCGTATCCTAAATGTAGTGCAGCAACACTCGTTTTGGAAAACATCGTTATTTACAAAACATTTAGAAGGGAAAGCAAGAAGAAGTGCTCAAGGTCTGGTCAGACCTTGCCTACCTTGAGCGCAGATCAAGCGAAACTGCAGTCTCTAACAAGGCACCGTAGTAAACACAACCGTTCTGTGTTGTCGACCTGGGCAGCGTCGCCGCTCCATCCCGCCGCTACGGTCCCCCTTGTTGACGCAGTCCTTGCCGTCCTGACTCAGGGCAGGTTCGACGAACATCCTCTGTCAAAGATGACGTCGTAGTCAAGAGTGTTTAAAACATGTTATAATCAAAGCACGTTCAACAGTGTAGCATTAAGCTAACGGCCGCCCTCGGCCGATAGCAGCAAGCTAACGTTTCCTAGCCTAGCCTAGGTAGGCCACAACTAGCATGCAAGCTAACGTTTCCTAGCCTAGTGATCACAACAGGCTAGCGCCGCAGCTAACAGCTGACTGGCTAACAGTAGGCCACCACTAGCACGTAAGCTAAGCAGCTATCACCTGAACTTGTACACAATGATATAACAATCACTCAGACAGGCCGCCGTTCTGAAACCCTCCTCACTGTTTAAGAGAGAAGAGAAACGAAATGTTAACACAGTTTTACAACGGTGATTTTACCAACACCCGGCGGGGCCAGCACAATTCCCATCTGGGCTGTAGCTGACTTGAACACAGATCTTCCACTAACGAACATCCATGCCCATATTTCCTCGTGAGGGAATACTCTCATTTGTATATGAAAGACGGGGCCTCACGGTGACAGAGAAACATCCACTCGTCCAGAAAACACAGTGTTACTGGTCGTGGCCCACTAGTTAACTATAATGGGCTTCAGACCAAGGTCCTCTGCCGTTGCCTAAGAGGCTTGAACAAAGGACCCTTAATCTGGGGCCGGTGTTCGTAAACATTGTCAGCTAGCCCCCATAGCACTAACAGACAAGTGGAGCTTGCAAGCAAAACATCACTCACCAACCTGGAACCCACCGCTCCTCACAACAGCGGCGCGTCCTACAGTCCAGCTGCCGCTGAAAGGTTTTACCGCAACCAGCCACAGCAAGGAACTGCAGTTGGGAGGCATGTGGAGGATTTTTAGAATGATCACCATCTTCCAGACACTCCAGTGACGAAGACAATATCGCCGTATTTTCTCGAAAATAGTGAGAGAGAAAATAAAGATATGATGTCAACGTATCTCCTTGTTCTTCCTTTCCACAGAGTAAATATTTTTCTCCACGTCAAGTGGGCATGTGAGCAGCACTTGCTTGTGATGAAATTTGAGAAGGAGATGAGTGTGAGGCACCACCCCTGCTTATGTAGGTAAGCGGATGGGGGTGTGGCCAGATGAATGCTGGCATGTAAAGGTACATTTTGAAATGTATTCAGTGTATATACGCTGAAGCGAGATATATGCAATATGACGCTGAGCGGAAGCTAGTATGAAGCAGAACAGGCCTTTATCCAGGTGGAATACCCACCGTATTGTAATATGCATCCTGTGGGGTGCATTAATCAGCATTCCTGATAAAATAGCAGTTGCTACTAATAATTTTTCTTTAAATCTAGTATGGTGGTGGGCTTTACCAGGACATCAGGACAATGGTCCTCATTCTCGAACGTGTTTGTAAGTGCCTTGGTAAAAATTTACGGAAATCTGTACACGTACAAAATGAATGGCCCCAGCAAAGCAGGTCTCTACCACTGACTCCAATCCCCCGTTTCACTAGATCTTATAGCAGCAAGTCCCACCGCAGAACACGCCATATCAGCATGATATCTCACTTAGTAACGTCAATAATTAATGAATTCCATATAAATCTATAGTTAATTAATGATGCAGCAGCTGATTCTGTACACACACACACACATTAACATAATTGTTAATGATACAAATAGTTTCGTATTTATTATCATTATAATTATTTAATTCCACGGATGTCTGTCACATCGAAGTAATATTGGCATGACATATTTAGCATGACATCTCATTGTAATGTCAATACTGTGAGGGCTGGAGAGGACTGCATGCTGCCCAACGAGGGGGCGTGCCGCTTTTCTACTTCACGCACCTGTGAGTGGTTGGTAATTAGCTCCTTGGGAGACTACAAAGACTGCCGACTGCCTTCCACTCGTTGCCAGGTCATCTTGTTGCCACCATCTACTGCCACGTCTCCGGCGTGAGACGTCGTGCCATCTAGATCCTACCACCTACTGCCGCGTCCCCAGTGTGAGACGTCGGCGCCGTTTTCCTGCTGGGAAGTTTTCATGCTCCTGTGGATATTCCCTGTGTGAGCACTGCCATGCTCCTGTGGATATTCCCTGTGTGATCACCGCTTCCGTGCGGTCAAGTTCCCTGTCGGCACCTTTGCTATTGGGGTCGCTATACAAACCATATCAAATACTGGATGACTGCACGCTTGTCAAGAGCCAATCGTGCAGTCTTTCAGTATTGACATTACAATGAGATGTCATGCTAATATGTCATGTTCTACAGTAGGACGGACTACTATAATACCTAATAAAACAAGTCATTAGAATAATAGAGGCCTACTGCTGGAACGATTCATTTTGCACATATATACAGTACATGTACACGTATATATACACATGTGTGTGTGTGTGCTCGTGCGCTGAGGCTGCCTCACTAAGGCATTTATTTCGTTTAGCAATGGGAGGAATCAATATAAAAGCAACAATAAATAATATAATAATAACAAGACGGCATATGGAATATTAATACAGTATATTCCACTATTCAGTAGCTATATCCGCAGCGATCGGTTTAGTTCTTATTTATTTAGTTTGCAGTGTGTGTGTGTAATGCTCACAATGCCTCGTTGAGTCAGGATTATAAATGCAAAACGTAATTATCAATTATACAAATATTGTCATATTAATTATCATTATACTTATTTAATTCCACGGATGTCTGTAGTATCGGCAATCCCCAATGACTTGTCCCAGAGAAAGCTTTTAAAACCATGGGTGCACACCGGTCTGTCCGATTTACAACTGCCTTTTCGAGTACGTAAATCCTACGCAAATCCTACAAAGAATTTACAATACCAAGCCGTTACGTATGTCTGTTCGAGAATGAGGACCAATGAAGGTAAGTGGTCACTGGTCAGTCACACAACAGTATATTAAATTTACTTTGAAATAGGCTAAACTTGGGCGGCCGGGTAGCGCAGTGGACTAAGTGTCTGTCTACCACCGCAGAGACAGTGGGTTTCGAATCCAGCTGCCGTACCTCAGGCTTGGTCGGCCGTCCATACTGGCACAATTGAGAACTTCCCCAATACTAAAGTCTGAAACCGTGAAACATGTAACATCCGACTGAAATGGAAGGAATCTCTGTCCGTCCAATTTTCTCGAGAACCGCTCATCCGAGCGACTTCCCTCTTGGCGGGTGTTACTGCAGAGTGTCGAGTGGGCAGCTGATTGGATGAGTGGTTCTCGAGAAAGATGCAGCCATACCTGGTGCCAGAGATCAAGGCAAAGTGACTTGATGTTTTAACCCTTTCACAACCACACTACCAAAGGGTTAACCCTTTCACTACCACACTACAGAATGTTAACCCTTTCACTGCCACACGACAAAGAACCCTTTCACTACCACACTACAGAAGGTTAACCATTTCACTACCACACGGCAAACGGTTCACAGACCATTTCTCTAATGGAGAAAAATGTATTATACATTTCAAAATGTTTTGTCCAAAGACCCCAAACTGATGGCGTGAGTCTACTACTGTCAATGGGTCAGATCAGTACTCGTTATCGGCTGATACTATCTGTGCCATCTGTGAAAAAGTAGTAATTAGTCTAATCAGTTAATTAGTCAATTAGTTATCCCAAGCAGAGGGTTTTTCCTCACCGTCCACTGTAGTCTGACAGAGGAGGAGGAGAGGACGGTGGGGGCCAACAAGTGGACCAGCACCTCTCCCAGCCCCTCCTGGATCTGATGGGGGTCCAGCCCCTCTCCCAGCCCCTCCTGGATCTGATGGGGGTCCCCTCCCTGTGTGACGGGAGGGGAGTCTGTTGACACAGAAGGGGAGAGAAGGGGTTAAAAGCCGGCAATCCTCACTGTTCTCAATCAGTCATTTTAATGATCTCGGTCAAATACCGTGAGACTATAGTCCAGGAGATACTGCAGAGCTTTAGTCCACAGTAGGGCCGTCACATTATATTCAAATATCGAATTCAACATGAACGGAGAAATTTGAATTTGAAAAAATAAAAATAAAAATGCTACCATGTCGGTAAGTGTCGTCGTTGCCGGAAGTTGGCGCGAGTGTTTGAACGTCTTATCTTGTGAAGTTATTATACACAATATTTGGCGACGAGGATTATGGATTCTTTACTCTCTCACATCTCTCTCCGTTCCTCGCCCTGCCTGGCGAGCCACCCATTCTGTGGATTCACTGGCTGGAATCTTTTCAACGCGTTCATAATAGCCGTCGGGAGGAAGAGAGCTAATATGAGGGACAACGGATTTTTTCAGACTCTCGGAAATGCACATAATTGTGGGGATTGTATCACGCTGGAGTGTGGCCATTTCTCTGCTCCACAGAACGTGACGCTCCGGCGGATTGTTTTTCGTCGACGACGACAGCAGGCGGGTGAGTGGGTCCACCGTCACGTAGCCGACCTGCACGACGACAGCAGGCGGGTGAGTCGGTCCACCGTCACGTAGCCGACCTGCACGACGACAGCAGGCGGGTGAGTGGGTCCACCGTCACGTAGCCGACCTGCACGACGACAGCAGGCGGGTGAGTCGGTCCACCGTCACGTAGCCGACCTGCACGACGACAGCAGGCGGGTGAGTGGGTCCACCGTCACGTAGCCGACCTGCACGACGACAGCAGGCGGGTGAGTCGGTCCACCGTCACGTAGCCGACCTGCACGTGTTCCAAATAATTACTGGTCATGGTGGTTCATTTTAAAGACCTTTTTTGACACTGGAATTCAAACTCGAAGTCGTCTACAATACTGCAACGAATATCGAATTTGATTGAAGTGACAGCCCTAGTCCACAGTAGAAAAAGGCTGCAACGAAAACAAGGTTATGTACATGCATACAAGTAAATAAAAATAAGAAATTACAGTAGCAATGGTATACAAGGACAATGACAATAGGGAGAGAAAAGGAAAGAGAGAGAGGGAAAAAGAGAACGGGAGAGTGAGAACCAGAGGGAGAGAGAAGAAGTGGGGAGATGCACAGATAGTGTTTACATTTAGAATGCCTTGTTGAATGCATCCAGTGAAATTAACACATTAATGCACACTTTTATTGTCAAAAGTATGCATAATGTTGTGTTAATTACACGACAAGACATATGTAATGTTATTTACCTGAAATAATTTCCTTTTTTTTGGGGGTTAAACCCCGCATATATCGGTATCGGTTGATATCGGTATCGGAAATTAAGAGTTGGACAATATCGGTATATCGGATATCGGTCAAAAAGCCAATATCGAACATCCCTAGTTGGAGTGTGTAAGTGTGTAATGCAAAACTCTTGTGCAAGGATATCTTCCTTATACTCACCACATTAAAAAAAAAAAAAAATTGAATCCTCCCTTTCTCCGATTTTTTCCTCTTTTTATCCCCATTCCAATTTAGTCGTTATGCCAATTCCCCCCCTCCCCTACCTTGGTCGTTGTGCGCATGTTCCTCCTACTGGTCGGTACAAGGGAGCCCTGAGGTCTACCACATGCTTCCTCTGACACATGCGGAGACAACCAGCGGCTCTCTTTTCACCTGGCAGCGAGGACTCTCATTGGTGAAGCGTAACGCGAGGGAGGTCACGCTGCCTCCACCACTTCCTGCCTTTCGCTGAGCAGGCGCCCAGACCTGACCTGTAGGCGTCGCTGTCCACAACGCCAGATTACCACCCACGGCTTCCCTCGCGCTAACTCAGCCAAACCAGTTAGTATGACGGCTGGCCCAAGTCGGAGGCAATGCTGACTCGATACTTTCTATAGAAATACAATAGTGAATCATAGTGAGTAACCATATTCGTATTATTTCTTTTTTTATTGTTATGTTTTTGGTAGATCTTTTATTGGTTTTTGCTACCATGCAGTCCGGTAGAGAGAGAGAGAGAGAGGAAGTATGGGAGATAGGGGGGGAAGACATTCGGCAAAGGTCGCCGGGTCCGGGAGTCGAACCCGGGTCGGCCGTGTTGCACCGCAGCGCTGTACATGGTGTGCCACCCTGGCGCCCCATATTCGTATTTCTATGCTACATCTAAAACACAGGAATACTATAGTGATTCACCATACATTTCAGTGGTGGTATTTCACTATAATCACTACAGTATTTCTGTGGTAAAAAAAGTATATACAGAAAAAACACTGGAATAGGACTAGGTTTCACTGTGGGTAATTTGTGTATGGCAAAACTGACATAATTCCATTAATCCATTCATACAGCACACAATAAATGACCAGAGCCAACTGACCTTGCATTCTGACGGCGTCGGTGATTGGGCTCGGGTCACTCAGGCCGTGGGCATTGGCTGCTCTGACCAGGAACAGGTAGACGGCTCCAGGCTTCAGGTTGTTCAGGACAGAGGTCTGTGTCTTCACGTGGTTGGCCAGAGTCACCCAGCGGCCCCCCGACTCACGACTGGAGGGAGGAAGAGAGCCATGACCACACACTGAAACACCCAGCGGCCCCCCGACTCACGACTGGAGGGAGGAAGAGAGCCATGACCACACACTGAAACACCCAGCGGCCCCCCAACTCACGACTGGAGGGAGGAAGAGAGCCAGGACCACACACTGACACCAGGGAGGTCTATCATGTGAAATGTACCGAGCGGATGAACCATAACGCAAGTAACAGCCTATTTGTTAAAGCAGCAATACATGAATAAAACTGCTACTACTACTATGGCAAGCCGTTTTTAACATTTATTCCCGTTTTCGAGCTAGCTGGGTACCTAGCTAGCTCATTCACAAGGACAATTTTGCAAATGAACCAGCTGGGTACCCAACTAGCTCATTCGCAAAGATGACCTAGCTAGCTGGGTACCCAGCTAGTTCATTCACAAAGACACATTTGCGAATGAGCTAGCTCACTACCTAGGTTGCAGATATGTCTTTGCGAACCCAGCTAGCTAGGTTGTCCTTGCGAATCAACTAGCTGGGTAGCTAGCTAGCTCATTCGCAAGGACCATTTTGTGAATGAGCTAGTTGGTTAACCAGCTAGCTGATGGTGTTTGGGGGCGGAGGGTGTTTGGGGGTGGAACGAAGGGCTGTTTTGGGGCGGAGCAGAAGGTATTTGGGGGTGGAGGGTGTTTGGGGGTGGAACGGAGGGCTGTTTTGGGGCAGAGCAGAGGGTGTTTGGGGGTGGAGGGTGTTTGGGCACGGATGGTGAGGACAAAGGATGAGCTAGTTCATTAACGAGCTAGCTCATTCGCAAGGACACATTTGTGAATGAGCTAGTTCGTGGTACATGACGCAGCTGCTGCTATTTGCATTTCAATGACAGGGCACATTTGATTGGGTCATTCTGAAGTCTGGGGGCGGGGCGGACGGGGTTTGGGGCCGTGCAGTTCCGTTCAAATATCGAAGCATATTTTCATCTCAAGATTCAATGTTACAGTAGTAGAGTAGAGAAATGGCTGAAGTTATGTTAGAATGTATTAGGAGATGTATGGCAATCTGTCTGACAAGGAAATGCGAGATTTGTCGATAGAAAACATTCAGAGAATTGAAAATGATTTGAGAGAATATACTTTATTAATCCCCAAAGGGGGAAATTGATTGCCACCAGACATACATGTAACATACAACGCAAACAAAAAATATATATTATAATAATAATAGAATACACTTAAGCAATAATACTTTAATAATTAATAATTTAATAATTGTCACACTGTGATGCGCCAGGCATGAGAGCAAAGTGTTTCCAGACAACAACACATATGGATTAAAGAAATTAAATATATGAAATATTCTCAATGGCTTTCTTGCAGGGATGTGAGAAGATTAACTGCTGATTAGGCAAACAAATACTGTATAATATTAATACTATAATAATAACTAACTACTACACAATTTAATTGACATGACATGGAAAGTACAGGGGAAGAACTACTTTTTTTTTCCAGACAAAAAGGCCTGTTCTTGTACTGCTCGGTAAGTTCTGCTTTTGTAATATCGTTATTGAAATCGTTTAGCAGTCAACGTCATCCTATCAAGCTAATGTTAGCTACTGTGCAACATGCCACCAAGCTGATTTCCCAAAGCAAACAACAAATGATCATATGTACGTTTATTGTCTTTGTATTGCATGTTCTTTGCATGTTTTGTGTTCACATCAACCTGCAAAGGGACTAGATGGAAAACGTTTATACAGTAACCATCCAGACTTAACGTTTTATACTCACCATAGTGACTTACCGTTTATAATACAGTAACCAGCTAGATCATTCGCAAAGACACATTAGCTAGCTGGGTACCCAACTAGCTCATTCGCAAGGATCATTTTGCGAATGAGCTAGCTGCTAGCTTAGGCAAAATCTTGTGTAAAGCCTATAGGACAAAGCCGGCTAGTTAACTAGCTGAGACACGTGCTACCTAGCTAGCTGGGTACCCAGCTAGCTGACACATTTGCAACCTAGGTAGTGAGCTAGCTCATTCGCAAATGTGTCTTTGCGAATGAGCTAGCTGGGTATCCAGCTAGTTCATTCGCAAAATGGTCCTTGCGAATGAGCTAGCTAGGTACCCAGCTAGTTCATTCGCAAAGACACATTAGCTAGCTGGGTACCCAGCTAGCTAGGTCATCTTTGCGAATGAGCTAGTTGGGTACCCAGCTAGCTCATTCACAAAATGGTCCTTGCGAATGAGCTAGCTGGTTAACGACCTAGCTCATTCACAAAATGTGTCCTTGCAAATTAGCTAGCTGGTTAACGAACTAGCTCATTCACAAATGTGTCCTTGCGAATGTGCTAGCTCGTTAATGAACTAGCTCATCCTCTGTCCTCACCATCCGCCCCCAAACACCCTCCACCCCCAAACACCCTCTGCTCCGCCCCAAAACAGCCCTTCGTTCCACCCCCAAACACCCTCCGCCCCCAAACACCATCAGCTAGCTGGTTAACCAACTAGCTCATTCACAAAATGGTCCTTGCGAATGAGCTAGCTAGCTACCCAGCTAGTTGATTCGCAAGGACAACCTAGCTAGCTGGGTAATCAGCTAGCTCATTTGCAAAGACATATCTGCAACCTAGGTAGTGAGCTAGCTCATTTGCAAATGTGTCTTTGTGAATGAACTAGCTGGGTACCCAGCTAGCTAGGTCATCTTTGCGAATGAGCTAGTTGGGTACCCAGCTAGTTCATTCGCAAAATTGTCCTTGTGAATGAGCTAGCTAGGTACCCAACTAGCTAGAAAACGGGAATAAATGTTCAAACGGCTTGCCAAAACTATTAATGGCACAGTGCCAGTCTAATGAAGGCTTTACATTATTTAGTTCCTAAAAGAAGAAAGTCATATGAATACAGCAACAAGTTACTTGACCTCCAACAGAGACCTCGCTGTTTAAAGGAGTTGACAGGTTCTGTACCTCAGAAGTTTCCTCCCTCGTCTTACCTGAACGCCTCGATGAGGTAGGAGGTGGGCGTGGCCCAGGCCTCGGGGTCGGACCTCCAGGACAGAGTGAGAGAGGTTTGGCCCACGTCAGCCACCGCGGGTTTAGACGGTGCGACCGGGAACAGGTGCGGCTCAGCGGGGCGCGGCGGGGTCACCGCTCCAAACTCTGCCGAGGATACGTCAGTGTGTGTTATTATAACTAGGGATGGGTACTGACCCAAACCGAATTAAGGGTACCGACCCAATCACGTGAGATCCACCGGTGTACACATTTCGGTACTGTACATTTTTTTATAAAAGGTACTTTACCGCGAAATAAAACCTATGAAGTGTGCCGCACAATACACGCTTACCTAGGATTTGACTTGATTCAACGACTAAGCAGTCGGGGGCATGGCAAGCCGAAAACGGTCGCAAGTGTTGTTACATATTAATGTAACAAATTGTATATATTAACAAATTGTTCTAAATAAATAATAATGATAATAAATTATTTATAGTTTGGATTTTTTTATTTCTTTTTTTTTACAACTGAGGTAGGTAAATTACATTTTTAGAGACTAAAGTACCGAAAAAATTTACCGTTGGGTACCGGTATCGATTCACAGGTACCGGTACCAGTTCAAACCCAACCCTAGTTATCCAGTACTCCAACAGTGTGAGAGGTGCTACTCTGTGATCGGGGCCGGTTATCGAAAAACAGTGCAATCAATTACTATCAACCAAATAATACCAAATTACTTTGCTTAGATTGTAAATTAAATTACTACCGGTGTTATTGTATCCAACATATAATCAATAGTTATACTATTCAATATAAATACAGTAAAATATATAGTGCTTTAACGAAACATAGTTGGCCTAAAATAACATAATAATGGCTATGAGGTTTTTAATCACACAAAGTAGCAAACACAGTAGTGTAGTGATATCAGTATAGAATGCAAGGTATTGGTATCAGAATGGGCATCGAAATCTTTCGATAAACAATACACAGCCCTAACTACGAGTGTCCTACACCCTACCTTCCACCTGCAGGTAGGCCCTCCAGGAAGCCTCTCCACTGGGACTCGAAGCTACGCAGGTGTACAGGCCCGTGTCTTCCAGCTGAGGACAAGGATCACAATCAGGATGCTTTCTATTTGCCTATATACTATAACTATACAATAAGGATCTTGTGTGTGACACTGGTGCTGCAGACCAGAACGTACACAATAGAGGCCTTTCACAGAGAGTTTGGAATGCCCGTGTGTCCTCCATGTTGGCAGAGACAACGGTTGCTACAGTATGTGCAAAACAACGGTATGTTGATATATGAGAATATATATGATAAAAAATGTAATTGGTGTCTTATTACTGGATCTTCCAATGTTTTACCTACTCTAGCACTGCAAAGAAAATGGCCGTTTTGTTTTTAAAGTGGTTACCAATGATTACAGGCAGCCATGTTGGAATAAAAATAACTACATACTATGTCCAAGGCCTCTATTTCACAGTACATACTGGCACACATAGTACAACAGTGCAATCGTTTTATACTACTGTATACTGTATACATTCATGTTTTCACAACAATGTCGGTGAGAGAAGCTTATAGAAGTGTGCTTGTGATCGGAAGGATCCTCCCTAACCCACCAACTGCTTCCGGGGAGCTGCTCAGTGGCTAGAAGACTGTGGGGCTGCATGAGTTTGACGAAACAAGGGCTGGCTGGGTAGTGTAGAGGTCTAAGCACCCGCCTACCACTACAGAGACCTGGGTTAAACTCTGGCTTCCTCAGTCGTCCCTACGAACACAATTATTGTCAGTGTTTGCGGCCAGGAAGCCGGTGGGGTATGAGTCCTGGTAGTTGCAATAGCGACTCCTACTGGTCAGTCGGGGTGCCTGTTCAGCAGGGGGAGATAGCATGAAACTCCTCGCTGTCATGTGAAAATAAGCCGCTGGTGACTCCACATGTATTGGAGGAGACATGTGGTAGTCTACACCCTCCCCAAACCGACAGAGGAGACATGTGGTAGTCTACACCCTCCCCAAACCGACAGAGGAGACATGTGGTAGTCTACACCCTCCCCAAACCGACAGAGGAGACATGTGGTAGTCTACACCCTGCCCAGACCAACAGAGGAGACATGTGGTAGTCTACACCCTCCCCAGACCAACAGAGGAGGCATGTGGTAGTCTACACCCTGCCCAAACCGACATATGAGACATGTTGTAGTCTACACCCTCCCCAAACCGACAGAGGAGACATGTTGTAGTCTACACCCTCCCCAAACCGACAGAGGAGACATGTGGTAGTCTACACCCTGCCTAGACCGACAGAGGAGACATGTGGTAGTCTACACCCTCCCCAGACCAACAGAGGAGGCATGTGGTAGTCTACACCCTCCCCAGACCAACAGAGGAGGCATGTGGTAGTCTACACCCTCCCCAGACCAACAGAGGAGACATGTGGTAGTCTACACCCTCCCTAGACCAACAGAGGAGGCATGTGGTAGTCTACACCCTCCCCAGACCGACAGAGGAGGCATGTGGTAGTCTACACCCTCCCCAGATCAACAGAGGAGACATGTGGTAGTCTACACCCTGCCTAGACCGACAGAGGAGGCATGTGGTAGTCTACACCCTCCCCAGATCAACAGAGGAGACATGTGGTAGTCTACACCCTGCCTAGACCAACAGAGAAGACGTGCGGTAGTCTACACCCTCCCCAGATCAACAGAAGAGACATGTGGTAGTCTACACCCTCCCCCAGACCAACAGAGGAGACATGTGGTAGTCTACACCCTCCCCCGACCGACAGAGGAGGCATGTGGTAGTCTACACCCTCCCCAGATCAACAGAGGAGACATGTGGTAGTCTACACCCTGCCTAGACCAACAGAGAAGACGTGTGGTAGTCTACACCCTCCCCAGATCAACAGTAGGGCAGCACAACGACCAGGAAGGGAATTGGAACGACTAAATTGGAGGATGGGAGAAAACAGTTTGATGAAACAAGCATACTCAGTGAATTGACTGTTGCAATTGGAGGATCAAGAATAGAGGGCAGGGCTTGAGATCAATTCCCTGGATAAAGTAATGCATACAACACTACAGGAATACACCAGTGGATTGGGCTCTGGGGAATGTGGTTACTGAATCTACCTTGGTGTAGTGGATCTCTTACTGAATCTACCTTGGTGTAGTGGATCTCTTACTGAATCTACCTTGGTGTAGTGGATCTCTTACTGAATCTACCTTGGTGTAGTGGATCTCTTACTGAATCTACCTTGGTGTAGTGGATCTCTTACTGAATCTACCTTGGCGTAGTGGATCTCCAGTGATCCGGTGATCTTACTGAATCTACCTTGGCGTAGTGGATCTCCAGTGATCCAGTAATCTTACTGAATATACCTTGGCGTAGTGGATATCCAGTGATCCGGTGATCTTACTGAATCTACCTTGGCGTAGTAGATCTCCAGTGATCCAGTGATCTTACTGAATCTACCTTGGCGTAGTGGATCTCCAGTGATCCGGTGATCTTACCAAATCTACCTTGGCGTAGTGGATCTCCAGTGATCCGGTGATCTTACCGAATCTACCTTGGCGTAGTGGATCTCTTACTGAATCTACCTTGGTGTAGTGGATCTCCAGGTGGTTACTGAATCTACCTTGGCGTAGTGGATCTCCAGGTGGTTACTGAATCTACCTTGGCATAGTGGATCTCCAGGTGGTTACTGAATCTACCTTGGTGTAGTGGATCTCCAGGTGGTTACTGAATCTACCTTGGCGTAGTGGATCTCTTACTGAATCTACCTTGGCGTAGTGGATCTCCAGTGATCCGGTGTCCCCCAGGGAGATGCGAGAGTCCTTGGTAGACACCGCCGCCACGCCGTCCTTCACCCAGTGCACCCTGGGAGTCGGGGCGCCGTCCGCCTCACAACCCAGGACCACGGTGCTGTCCACGGGTGCCGTCCGATTGGTCGGGCCTCGTCTGATCACAGGGGGGGGAGGAGGAGGAGGAGGAGGGTGGTGAGGAAGGTCTGTCTCCACTGTACCTAACGGACGTGGAGAAGAGGGACAGAACCAAAGAGACGATAATATGAAGATTGTATCTCAATAAAAAAGAATCAACTGAACAGTCTATAGAGAAACTAGGGGATGGAAGCTAAATGTTTTGGGGGATGACGGACGGGGAAAAGGCAGCGTGAAGGACACAATGAAGAGCAGATAAGATGTGAAATATATTGAGGAGACAATGGACCTGTCTCAAACCCTGCCCTCTTTTCTTGATCCTCCAATCACAACTGTCGCTTACCTCGGACAAACCAAGTTTGTCCGAAGTAAGCGACAGTTGTGATTGGAGGATCAAGAAAAGGGGCAGGGTTTGAGACAGGTCTATTGGTTGAGAGCACAATAGATTCAGTTGATTGTAGGCCGACGGAGGAAACCGCAATCGATGTTCTCCCTCTCTGGCCTCGAGCTCTCTAGCTGCTCTCTATTTATTGGTCTTTCTTTGTTTTGGTAGCAGTGGTGTGGGGTGATTCTGGTAGACATGTTTATAATAATAATAATAATAATAATAACTTTATTTGTATAGCACCTTTCATACAGGGGATTTCAGTTCAAAGCGCTTTACATCAGTAAGAAATAAGACATCAAATCTGTGTAAAACAAGCAGCAAGAGCAAAGCATAAAGTGGGATAAAATAATGCAGATATATTAATCAAATCATATCAGAACCTCACGTTCCAATAGGCTTCTGTAATCGGTTACAAAACATGATAAAGGTCAGAGTATGCACCCAGCGGATAGTGGGGCGTAGAGATAAAAGTAAAAATAAGTAAAATAATAGCAAGGGTAAAATGAGCAGATATATATAAAATAACTGTTTTTCACATTAGGCTCTAACATCTATTTATTTTCCTTTGGTTCCACTTTTGGTTTGGGGCGGTTTGTCGAAGCTATAAAAAAAAAACGTGTTCTGTCTAGTCTTATTTATTTATTTGTATTTTTTTTGGTGTCTTGTCTTGTTTATATATTATATATAATGTCCTAATATATATATATAGTATATAAAATATATTTTTTATATATATATATATCTATATATTTTTTCTTTTTGGTTTTGTTCTGTTATATTTATACTTGAATTTCCCCACATACTATACTGATTGTTCTGTATTAAGTGAACCGCCATGCTGTGCGAGGGCCACCGCTGTTAAACACACAAAGAGAAAACACCGCAGCCCAATCATTCACTCCCCAGTAGGTACACCGGCAGGAGCGCCTCCCCCGACCACGGCAGAGAACACCCAGCTAATAAATCCCATTTAGATAGCAGAGCGCTCCCACTCTTCCACTTCACAAGTCTGTGGATAAGGAGGATGGGGAGGAGGGGGAGGGGGAGGAGGAAGAGGAGGAGGGGGAGGGGGCTCCAGTATCAGAACCAGAGGGGGGGGGGGGATAATAGAAACACCTTGAAAAACGCCAGAGGTAACGGCAGCAAATGATTTCCATACAAATACGCCACACCGACTGGGAGGGAGGGAGAAGAGGAGGAGGAGGGGGAGGAGGAGGAGGGGGAGGAGGAAGAGGAGGAGGAGGAAGGAGGAGAAGAGGAGGAGGAGGAGGTGAGGAGTTGGAATGCGGGGGAGGGGAGAATCAGAGATATGTGTAGGCTTCAGAAGAGGATAGGAGAAACAGTAGTGGAGAGAGGAGTTGCTGCCGCACATTAAATCAAGCGCTCTCCATCCGTGTTGTATTCCCATCAACTGTAATAGAGCAATTAAGTGTAACAATTAAGTGGATGACTTTCATTTCCAAAAAAAAAGAACCATTATCCACATACCAGCCACGCGATGATCACCCGTCGTAACCAAAAAGAGCTGCACGGCACAGATACCAGTGACTGTCTGTTACCCTCAGGCAGTTTACGTTAATTAAATTCATTAAACTATTTAAGACTCACACAATGATTGACACATGGGATCACAGTCACAGTTGACTAATTCCGTGCAATGACTTCTCACCAGGCCTCTAAGCTATACGTTCGACAGATCAATTAATTTAGTGCGGTTCAAGTTCAAGATCACTCTGCCCTTTGTAGGTATAAAATACATACATTGGAATTTAAAGTGCACTGGCAGTATTTTGCCATTTCTTATTATGACCAGCTGCCATCAGGAGGTCTCGTGGAGTCGTGGCGTCTGTGCTGTTGTCTGTTTATTTTCTTTGATGACAAAACCTGACCTGCACTTTAACTCTACCTATTTTATAAACCTATGTATTTAAAAAGTAATTAAAATACATCAATCTTGTGCTGTCAGTATTGTGTTGTTTAGGTGTATTAGTATTAGTATTCACCTACCTTGTTTAACAACCAAGAAATGCCCAAGAGAAAGTTGTATGTATTGCAGTTGAAATCTTGTAATCCGTGCAATTATTATCGGCCTGAAAATGGTTTCGGAGCTATGTATCCGAGAGACATCAGTGTGTCAGAATTGTTGCCCATTACAAAGGGCGTACCGCAGGGTTCCATCCTGGGGCCCGTCTTATTTACTATATTTATATGAATGATATTGTCTCTTCTTTGAGGGGTTGTCGGGCTCGTCTCTATGCGGATGACACTATTGTCTATCGCAGGGGTTCCCAAACTTTTCAGGCCAGGGCCCAGAAAATAAGGCGTCAGAGAGCCGCGGCCCAATGCACATCGTCAGGCTTTTTTTTTAATTTTTTTTGCCAGGCGACAGATTTTTTAAGCCAAATATCACTTCAATCCTATTAAGTTAGTTCAAGTTAGTTATTCATTTATATGTGCTATTTATGAGAGGGCTAACTTGTTGCAAAATAATAATGATAATAATAATAGCCTCATTAAAATACTATTGTTGCTTCGGTTGTTTTCAGCGTTTTATGTGCATAATCTGTTATTTAGTTTGAAATGTTCGTTGAAATAAGTAGATTTTTCGTTTTTGTTTATTTATTAAGTTAATATAAAACCATATAGTCACATTTTAGAATACAATAGAATAGAATTTTAGAATACAACTAGAAACACTGTCCTGGTCTGCTTCTAAGTTCAGTGACCTGAAAAAAAAAAAAAAAAAAAAAAAAAAAAATTTTAAATCATCTCGCGGCCCACCCGTGGCTGCTCGCGGCCCACCTTTGGGTCGCGACCCCGACTTTGGGAACCACTGTGTCGCTGACTCTGTGCAACTCTCATTAACCCTTTGCAGAATGCACTTGTTCATCTTAAACTGGTACCCAATGCAAACAGAACAACGTGCAGCATGCTGTTCTCTAGAGCCAAAGGTACTGTGTGTGATGATTTGCATTATACACTGTGAATGGGTCTACTATTGAGAGAGAGTTCAATTATATAAATATCTTCTTGATACATCTGGCTTTTGAATGTACATTTACACAGTAGATAACCGTGCAAGTAAACTGGGACAGAAGGTTGGATTTTTTTGCACAGAAACAAAACCTATTTTGAAGGTATATTTCTTTCTGTTTTGTATCCCGCGCCGGTAACATGGCAGCGGTGATACACATACTTCTGTCTCAAGACTTAGTCCTGCATGTATCAACAAAGGCGCATGTTGGTGTGAATGTATGTGTGCCGTTATTACTATATCAACTGTAATAAATGTGGAATATTACTATAATGAGCTGTATGTGTATGAACCAAGCATCACACTGTAATGCACCTGTACTTTATTCGTGACAATAAACTACTACTACTACTATTCTGGAGATATATATATCATTCTGCCCCTATATGCATCACTGCTATAGTACCCATCATTGTCTCCTGTATGATACGGTTGGGTGGCACTCTGGCAGAGAGATGTGACGTGCATTTGTATCTGTTTCTGTATGAAACCATTATTGACGACCTTCCACCCGACATCACTTTAATACCGACCTGGAACTCTGGACCCTAGTATCGTACTCGCTCTGGTGATCGGCTTTTATACGATAAAGGTCCCCAGAGTCTGCACTGAATTAGGAAAATCTGCTTTTAGCTCCTGTGCCCCCGACACGTGGAATGTTCTTTTTTCTTTGCTGCACTCAGACAGAAACTGTTATTATTTAGTCGGTCTGTCGTCGCCTTGATGACGGATTGATCTCCCGCCTAGATCATAGAAGGACAAATAGCTCGTTTTGCTGGGTGGCTTGAATCTTCCACAATGCCCGGCGCGAGCCTGAGCGTTATTCCAGAGGAGTGGATGTACTGTATGGAGAGGGGAGATCAGCACCGACAACTCTGCATGCAGTACACGTCACCCCCCCCCCCCCCCCTCGAGGAGGTGCGCTCTCTTTACACGTTCAGGTTGCCATAGCAATAAAGTGATTGCGTTTGTGAAAATACTTCACACTGTACATGTTTCTTAAAAGACTGTTTCCATGCCAAACCTTTTAAGCCTTCTCAGAAAATGCAGGCAGTGTTGTGCTTTTTCAATAAGGATATTGGTGTCGGTGGAAGACCTGTCTCAAGGGCCCTCTCCAGCCAGGCTCTATCACAGCGGGGCTGAGCTCCACCCACGCACGCTTTCTCAAATCAAATATCACTTCCTCCCGGCACTGACACTGACAGAGACACTGACAAAGGCCAATAGTGTTCTGTCTATGACATCCTGGGAATAAAATAAGAATACTTTTCATTTGTTATTTTCTTTTAGAATACCGTCTTCATTTAGTTAAGAATATAGGACAGGCATGCACAGTATAATCATTATGCTTCAGTCTGTACCTTTTCAGTCACGGCCAAATCAAAGATTGTTGAATGATTGTGCATATTGTATTGTGTGTGACGACTGAATAAAACGACTACTACCACTACTACCACTACTACTGTGTCAATACGAAATCTAAACAAGGACACACAGCTTACATTGCCTCAGAGGGCAGATTCTCTAAACATGAGTCAAAGTGCCGTGCACGTGAGCTGCCACTAGGGGCATCGTAGCTAACTATGAGAGACTGAGGGCAGTGAGCCGGCGCAAATAGCTCTGAAACACAATTTACTATCCTCCACAGAGGAGGCGCAACGGGTGAAATTAGGTGGTAACTGCGTTCCATCAGCATTGCGTCCGGTGCTATTAGCGCGTATTTAAACGAGGTAATATGGGCGGAATATGTTCCCCTTTCTATGCAAATGAGCCTCGTTCAAAAACACTCCCAATTCACAACGGCCGGCGCCGCACAGTTAAAGCCACGCTCCTGAGTGAGTGAGTGAGTGAGTGAGTGAGTGAGTGAGTGAGTGAGTGAGTGACAGTGGCAGTCTATTAGGTGCTTTGCATCTAAAAGCTGCAGTGCCCGTTCGGAGTGTGTAGCTGTTCGGTCCGCGTGCCTGTTCGGAGCAGGGCTAATTGCTTGGCCCCCGCGGAAGTGCTGCTTGCGACATTCTCGAGAACTGCTCATCCGATCGACTCGATACATCTTCTGCCCGTACCTCCCTTCCCTCACGCTGCTATGACACCTGCCGTTCCCCCAGGGGGATTAATAAAGGCACACTTAATAAAGGGACTTGACACACCGCGCTCCCTTGGGTCCTCGGCAATACATGTGCCTCGTGTGAGGTCGATCAGATATAACAGTTCTCGAGATATGCGAAGGACAGGCAGGCAGGCAGGCAGGCAGGCAGGCAGGCAGGCAGGCAGGCAGGCAGGAAGGCAGGCAGGCAGGCAGGCAGGCAGGCAGGCAGGCAGGAAGGCAGGCAGGCAGGCAGGCAGGCAGGCAGGCAGGCAGGCAGGCAGGCAGGCAGGCAGGCAGGCAGGCAGGCAGGCAGGCAGGCAGGCAGGCAGGCAGGCAGGAAGGCAGGCAGGCAGGCAGGCAGGCAGGCAGGCAGGCAGGAAGGCAGGCAGGCAGGAAGGCAGGCAGGCAGGCAGGCAGGCAGGCAGGCAGGCAGGCAGGAAGGCAGGCAGGCAGGCAGGCAGGCAGGCAGGCAGGCAGGCAGGCAGGCAGGCAGACAGACAGACAGACAGACAGACAGACAGACAGACAGACAGACAGACAGACAGACATACATACATACAGACAGACAGACAGACAGACAGACAGACAGACATACATACAGACAGACAGACAGAGAGACAGACGGACAGACAGACAGACAGACAGACAGACAGACAGACAGACAGACAGACAGACAGACAGACAGACAGACAGACAGACAGACAGACAGACAGACAGACAGACAGACAGACAGACAGACAGACAGACAGACAGACAGACAGACAGACAGACAGACAGACAGACAGACCAGACGACCGACCAGACAGACAGACAGACAGACAGACAGACGACAGACAGACAGACAGACAGACAGACAGACAGACAGACAGACGCAGACAGACAGACACAGACAGACAGACAGACAGACAGACAGACAGACAGACAGACAGACAGACAGACAGACAGACAGACAGACCCCTCACTCACTCTCTGAGACCTCCAGCAGGACCGTGGTGATGACGCTGCCCGCACCTCAGCGCCTGGCAGCTGTAGTACCCGCGTCTGCACGCTCGGCGTCCGCCACAGTCAGGCTGCCTCTCTGAGACACGGACAGACGGCTGGAGGGCTGAGGGGCTGGTACGAGAACAGCAGACTCTGTGGGTCAGACGGGGCACAATGAGGGGGCTGGTACGAGAACAGCAGACTCTGTGGGTCAGACGGGGCACAATGAGGGGGCTGGTACGAGAACAGCAGACTCTGTGGGTCAGACGGGGCACAATGAGGGGGCTGGTACGAGAACAGCAGACTCTGTGGGTCAGACGGGGCACAATGAGGGGGCTGGTACGAGAACAGCAGACTCTGTGGGTCAGACGGGGCACAATGAGGGGGCTGGTACGAGAACAGCAGACTCTGCGGGTCAGACGGGGCACAATGAGGGGGCTGGTACGAGAACAGCAGACTCTGTGGGTCAGACGGGGCACAATGAGGGGGCTGGTACGAGAACAGCAGACTCTGTGGGTCAGACGGGGCACAATGAGGGGGCTGGTACGAGAACAGCAGACTCTGTGGGTCAGACGGGGCACAATGAGGGGGCTGGTACGAGAACAGCAGACTCTGCGGGTCAGACGGGGCACAAGGATTCACACACAACAGGAAATGTTTTGTACTCTTTCAGGGGTACGTTTTCTTGTTGTTTTGTAATTTTTTCTCTATAGGTTCCAATTATGGATGCTCGATATTGGCTTTTTTACCGATACCGATATACCGATATTGTCCAACTCTTAATTTCCGATACCGATATCAACCGATATCAACCGATACCGATATATGCAGGGTCCCCCCCCTCCCCCCCCCCACCCCCCCAAAAAAAACTTAATAATTTCAGGTAATTAACATTACATGTCTTGTTGTGGAATTAACATAACATTATGCATACTTTTGACAATAAATAAAATCTGAATTTGTTCTTACTTGCTTGCCTGGGTAAATAAAGGTTATAGAAATGTAAAAAAAAATTAAAATTAAAAACGATACAGATATTTTCCGATATCACATTTTAATGCCAATATCGGCCGATAATATCGGTAGGCCGATAATATCGGATATCCCTAGTTCCAATGACCTGGAATCATTGTTACGTCGTCGTTAGGATGTCGAGTTGTGAAAATTGGAGGATGGGAGAAAACGTCCGCCTCAAATTGCAGCCAGAGCCACTGGAACATCCTACCCACTGAAGTAACACACTGTGCTACACAGCACCTACCACACCTTTACAAACAAAAGCTCAAGACCTGGCTATTAACAAATCAAACATGTGATCACTTTTAATCAGTTCATTGTGTATTATATTATTCCTTTTACTATTATCATGTCGGATTGTGTTGTAAATATTGTGTTTTACTTTTAATGCCTCTGTTTTAGGTGTATGGTAACATCTTGCCAAAAGGACTACAGTTGCAAATTATCCGGCTGGTTAAAACTGGCACATTTACAGTACTGTTGATGAATGTGTACTGTCCTTTTTAAATCAACTGAAACTGAATTTCAGACGGTGCTCTTGAAAGCGCTGGACGAGAGACCAGGACGTGTGTCACCTCACTGCCTTCCCTCTGCCAGAAGATAGCCGGCTGGGGGTTGCCTGTCGCCTCACACTGGAACGTGACCGTCCTGCCCACAGACACCACCCGGTTCCTGGGGCGCACGGCGAAGGCCGGGGGTACTGCAGACAGAGAGGGATCTTAGTCAAAAGACCAGACGTCACAGAGTTTTCCTCAGACACACGAGACATCAACTGAATCCTTGTGTAAGAAATGGTCACACAATCACGGAAGCGTATTGCTGCCACACCAGAAAGCGGAGAAAAAAGATCAGTATCACGTTATTATAAAATGTTTCACGTTATATAACGAGATAACTTATCGTTTTAACATAAAACGTTTCACGTTATAACGTGATAACTTATTGTTTTAACATAAAACAAGAACTTATCACGTTATAACTGTACACAATGACTCAAACTGAAGCACAACAACCCCCCCCCCCCTCGTCAGGTATTTGTGAACAGGTATTTGTTTTGTAATCTAATACACACCATTTAATACACACCACACACCATACAGAATTCATATTCATATTAATTTCTCCTTTGCACTATATAGTATATTTTATATTAGTATATTGTATAGTAACTCAGCTACTTCTACTCTACATTGAACATTGTACATATGTACATACTGAACACTTGTGTCTACGTGCGTGACTTCTATTTTATACTTGATATACTTATTTTATTTTATACTTATCTATTTTTGTCTTGCACAGTCTCTGGAGCGTAACAGAAAGAAGCATTTTGTATAAAAGTATTCTGTACTTCTGTATGACAACTAATAAAGAAACGTGAACTATTGCCACCTGGAAATGATCTGGTTCGAAACAGTGGTATTTCAAAGGTAGGAGCTGGTTTATAACAAAGATCTATATAGCAGCCAGTTCACCCCCCAAAACAACCCTGGCGCCCCATTCGTTTTGGAGATATCTACCATGGAGTACGTCTACTGTCACCCCAATACTCTTGCTTTGTGGCGCTCATAACGGCAAGACATATATATATTGGAAAAAGCAATGTCTCTTGTCAGAAATCCTGATCCGGTTACTCAAGATAATCCACAGGCCGCGTTGTGAGCAGTTTCATGTAGGAAACTACCCTTTGGTAGAAAATAGTTCCTACAGGTCTGTGGATTATCTTGAGTAACCGGATCAGGATTTCTGACAAGAGACATTGCTTTTGAGTTTTTACAATGTATTTGTTTTGCCGTTTTGAGTGCCATTCAGCTCCATTGTATCAGAGTGATGGAAGATATCACCGCATGAGATTTCTCCAAAACTAGGCAAATCAAACAATAAAATACCTAGATGGATAGACAGCACTCCGGGTAAAGGGGGAAAATGTGCCTTTTTCGAATTAGAATATAAACATTTAGAGACGCCCAAGTTGGCAATAGAATACAAACTAATCAGACTGTTTCCGCACAGGCTGATGCTCTGCCCGTCGTCAGAAGAAACAGGTCATTAAAAATCTTAATTAGGTTGATTTGCATGTCCAATCATGAGTTTGCAGGTAATGAATAAACAAATATGACATTTGCACACATAAGATAATAACAGCAGCTATACATCATCTCTAGGCACACAGGCGCCTCTCTAATTACATGCTAATCTGGCTGTTTAAGTTGACATCAGTCAAGCTGCAGTGTTATCATATCATATATCACAGTCATACGCAGTCCTTTCCTCGCATGGCATCATAAGCTGTGTCTGGATGAGCTCACAGTGCTCTATAGTTAGTGCCTTTGAGTTTCATCTTTCTCTCTAACCTGCCAAACTATATTTATAGACACTTCGATGGAAAAGTGTGATTTTCTGAACCCATGGCATTATTTATACAGCACATTTCATACACAGAGGCAATTCAATGTGCTTTTCATGACGTACTGTAGATGGAAAGGACTTTTTTTATTCATTGTTTTACCATAAAAGACGGACAGAAATAAATAAAAGTCACAGTGCATTTTAGAGTCAGAGTGAAATTATTAGCAGGGATTGTATTTCAATTAAACGCATGAAGGTAAACATAAAGGTTATTCCAGGTATTACATTTTCCTCTGAGGACAGATTGTTTATTCAGTTATGAAAATATACCTTAGAAATGATTCACTTCTCTGAACTACACAGTGCACCTTTAAGCCAGGAGGATGTCAAACGACCTGAATGCTTCAGATAAAGACCCATAATATGTTCGTTTTACGTTTTGAGATTTGTGATGTGATTCAAATATTTTTTTATCAATTTTTTTTTTATTTTCCTTTTTTCAAAACAAACTAAATACAATACAATAATACAACAATAGTACGTAGGACCCCACAAGACAACACTTCAATAATATTAACTACAATAACCATACAAAAAATGATAATAAATACAGAGTAAAAATAAAAACAAACAAACAACATTAGACATTTCCTCCCCCACTCCCACCCCAGGACCCCCCAGGACCAACACCCCAGCCCCACTCCGCTGCTACATGGTGGTCTTAACCTCCTCGGTCGCTGCGACCCACAGCTCCATGCTGGCCTGTCCCACTGGCCTGTTAACCCTAACCCGACCGCGTCTATACTTTAACACTTTGAGAGCCAGTCCGTGTTTTCCTTTTTACCCCCTTGAATGCCCAAATCCACTCCAATGTTAACGTTAATATCGCCTAATCTATGTTTTAAATTATGGCTATGTGTCTAATCTGCCCGTCGCTTATCAAAGACTCATTTTCCAGTCAACATTGTCAAAGCAGATTGTTTTTTTTCGCTTCATTTCCGTTTGATAGCATTTTGAAAATCACTCGTTTTCGCGGAAAAATCAACCCATTCTATGATAATCGCCTTTTACTGGAATATTCTAGAACGTTGTCATTTGTCGGCCTATTTATGAATAGTTTTCAAATAAACACTAGATAATCTATAGTATATGTGTGCGCACGCACGCTCGTGCCGCACGCTGATAATCGCTGCTCTTATTTCCTTATCGCTTTTACAGTCAAAACAGCCATATCACATATAGGGGAAACGCTTATGTATCCGTGAAAACGAGTCTGATTATCCTAAGACTGATAACATAGATTCCTTACCTGAGATAAGATGGTATCCAAATGGATTATTCCAATTCCTGATCACCATTCGAAAAAATCGATCATTGTATTGATCCACCGTGTATACAGTAGAACACATAATCCCTGCTGCTCTTCAGGCTCCGGAGTGATGCCGGTCGATGCCGGCTGCGAGTGAGACGTAAAATGTGGAGTCAGAAATCCTTTCTCCCATTCACTTTCATTGAGTCCAATCCGAAAGGGTGATTTAACATCTGGGAGACGATAGGGGGCGCTTTTTTCACATCTGAGTGCCGGGGGTGACTGGATCTCCAACGGTAGGCTCGCTTGATGCAATATGATTTCAGATCGCTAATAAAAAATTAAAACGAATAAAACGAATATTCTCGTGAGTGGGCATTCAACCCGGGGGGTAATAACACGAGAAAACTCCTGGGTGGCATTCAAAGTGTTAAGCAAGTGGCTTGTCCTTCCGCGTTCCCGTTTTGCGCTCTGATTGGCCACGCACGTTTCTGGTCATGTGACATGTGCGCCAATCGTGGGACGGCAAGTTCTGCGCCTATTTCCGGGTCTAACAGCCTGCAAACTACCTAACGCCTAGTTTATCACTGGTTAAACTTAGGCGACTCTTTCGAAGTTGGTTAAGGTTAGAGTTTGGAATCAGGGCTGGTGTTCTATCGCCCTGCTCTAAGACAAACTCTAACCTTAACCAACTTCGAAAGAGCGCCTAAGCTTAACCGTCCAAAAACTTGCCGTCCCACGATTGGCGCACATGTCACATGACCAGAAACGTGCGTGGCCAATCAGAGCACAAAACGGGAACGTGGAAGGACAAGCCACCTGCTTAAAGTATAGAAGCAACCCGACCCACAGTTCAATGCTGGCCGGTCCCATTGGCCTGTTAACCCTAACCTGACCCACAGCTCCACGCTGGTCTGTTAACCCTAACCTGACCCACAGCTCCTGGTCTGTTAACCCTAACCTGACCCACAGCTCCTGGTCTGTTAACCCTAACCTGACCCACAGCTCCTGGTCTGTTAACCCTAACCTGACCCACAGCTCCTGGTCTGTTAACCCTAACCTGACCCACAGCTCCTGGTCTGTTAACCCTAACCTGACCCACAGCTCCTGGTCTGTTAACCCTAACCTGACCCACAGCTCCTGGTCTGTTAACCCTAACCTGACCCACAGCTCCACGCTGGTCTGTTAACCCTAACCTGACCCACAGCTCCTGGTCTGTTAACCCTAACCTGACCCACAGCTCCTGGTCTGTTAACCCTAACCTGACCCACAGCTCCTGGTCTGTTAACCCTAACCTGACCCACAGCTCCTGGTCTGTTAACCCTAACCTGACCCACAGCTCCTGGTCTGTTAACCCTAACCTGACCCACAGCTCCTGGTCTGTTAACCCTAACCTGACCCACAGCTCCTGGTCTGTTAACCCTAACCTGACCCACAGCTCCTGGTCTGTTAACCCTAACCTGACCCACAGCTCCACACTGGTCTGTTAACCCTAACCTGACCCACAGCTCCTGGTCTGTTAACCCTAACCTGACCCACAGCTCCATGCTGGTCTGTTAACCCTAACCTGACCCACAGCTCCTGGTCTGTTAACCCTAACCTGACCCACAGCTCCTGGTCTGTTAACCCTAACCTGACCCACAGCTCCTGGTCTGTTAACCCTAACCTGACCCACAGCTCCTGGTCTGTTAACCCTAACCTGACCCACAGCTCCTGGTCTGTTAACCCTAACCTGACCCACAGCTCCTGGTCTGTTAACCCTAACCTGACCCACAGCTCCATGCTGGTCTGTTAACCCTAACCTGACCCACAGCTCCTGGTCTGTTAACCCTAACCTGACCCACAGCTCCACACTGGTCTGTTAACCCTAACCTGACCCACAGCTCCTGGTCTGTTAACCCTAACCTGACCCACAGCTCCTGGTCTGTTAACCCTAACCTGACCCACAGCTCCACGCTGGTCTGTTAACCCTAACCTGACCCACAGCTCCATGCTGGTCTGTTAACCCTAACCTAACATTTTATATAACAGCTTTTATCCAAAGCGCTTTACAATATTTGTTCCTCACATTCACCCACCGACGGTGTGGAGGCCACCATGCAAGGAGCCCACCTACTCATCGGGAGCAATCAGTGTCTTGCTCAAGGACACTTCGTCACGCTGCCCGGGAGGAGCGGGAATCGAACCGGGAACCTCCCGATTACCAGACGACTGCTCTACACTTCCTCAGCCACTGTGGCCCCCGACACACACACACACACACACACACACACACACACACACACACACACACACACACACACACACACACACACACACACACACACACACACACACACACACACACAAAAGTCCCACTGTGATTCAGGTAATTCAGTAAAAAGTATCCCCCGTTGACTTACAAATAAATGCTGTAATCTACACAAAGTACTCACATTAAAAAAAAGTGAAAATGACATTCCATAAATTCCCAATAAATGTCAGATAATGTTCCATGATAAAATACCCATGAGCCCCCTGCGGCTCCTCCCTCTTCCTCACGTCTCCTGATCATGATGGATGTCTGAAGCCTCCAGTGTCCACTGAGATGAACGGTGTTTGCTCTGACAGGACTGTTGTTGTTACGTCTCATTTCCTTCAGGGGACACGCGTCCTCCCGGTATGTCCTTGTCTATTTCTTTTTAACCCTTTCAGGTGTACGCTTTTCTGAATCTTCTCTCAGAGTTTGATCTTAGAATTCTACCAGCCGATGGCTTCCAATGACCAGTAGCCATTGTGACATCGTCATTAGAATGTTTATGTTTGTTTGTGTTTGTGTTTGTGTTCATTTGTGTTTGTTTGTGTCTGTGTCTGTGTCTGTGTCTGTGTCTGTGTCTGTGTGTGTGTTTGTGTCTGTGTCTGTGTCTGTGTCTGTGTTTGTGTCTGTGTGTGTGTCTGTGTCTGTGTCTGTGTCTGTGTCTGTGTCTGTGTCTGTGTCTGTGTTTGTGTTTGTGATTGTGTGTGTGTGTTTGTGTTTGTTTAGGATCACCATTAGTCGTTGCCTTGTAAACAACTATTCTTCCTGGTGTACACACAAAAGACAAAAATCAAATAAAACCATCACATGATGTACACAGTTACAATGATCAATAAAAAGAAAATCAATTAAAAACTATTTAATTCAAATAGATTTTCAATTCAATCAATTAAAACAGATTTTTACTTAAATCAGGGTTAAATACAGTGGTAGTCTGTTCCAGCTTGTGTTCAGTCGTCAAAATCAAAATCTTGTGTGAGGTCATACACCTGAAAGGTTTAACCCTTTCATTGCCACACGACAGACGGTTAACCCTTTACTATCACACAACGGACGGTGATGCTCCATCATTAGCATCGGCGGAGCTAATGATGCTAATGACGGAGCATCACTGTCGGTTGTGTGATAGTAAAGGGCTAACCGTCTGTATTGTCACAGTGAAAGGGTTAACCGGCTGTATTGTCACAGTGAAAGGGTTAACCGGCTGTATTGTCACAGTGAAAGGGTTAATTCTCCTCAGGGGGGGGGGGGGGGGGGGGGGGGGGGAGGACTGAGAGGGAAGGACGTTAGGAGGGAGAGGACGTTAGGAGGGAGAGGACGTTAGTAGGAGAGGACGTTAGGAGGAGAGGACGTTAGGAGGGAGAGGACGTTAGGAGGGAGAGGACGTTAGGAGGAGAGGACGTTAGGAGGGGAGAGGACGTTAGGAGGGAGAGGACGTTAGGAGGGAGAGGACGTTAGGAGGGAGAGGACGTTAGGAGGGAGAGGACGTTAGGAGGAGAGGGACGTTAGGAGGGAGAGGACGTTAGGAGGGAGGAGAGGGAGAGGACGTTAGGAGGGAGAGGACGTTAGGAGGGAGAGGAGGGAGAGGACGTTAGGAGGGAGAGGACGTTAGGAGGGAGAGGACGTTAGGAGGGAGAGGACGTTAGGAGGAGAGGACGTTAGGAGGGAGAGGACGTTAGTAGGAGAGGACGTTAGGAGGAGAGAGAGGGAGAGGACGTTAGGAGGGAGAGGACGTTAGGAGGGAGAGGACGTTAGTAGGGAGAGGACGTTAGGAGGGAGAGGACGTTAGGAGGAGAGGACGTTAGGAGGGAGAGGACGTTAGGAGGGAGAGGACGTTAGGAGGGAGAGGACGTTAGGAGGGAGAGGACGTTAGGAGGAGAGAGGGAGAGGACGTTAGGAGGGAGAGGACGTTAGGAGAGAGAGGACGTTAGGAGGGAGAGGACGTTAGGAGGAGAGGACGTTAGGAGGGAGAGGACGTTAGGAGGAGAGGACGTTAGGAGGGAGAGGACGTTAGTAGGAGAGGACGTTAGGAGGGAGAGGACGTTAGGAGGAGAGGACGTTAGGAGGGAGAGGAGGGAGAGGACGTTAGGAGGGGAGAGGAGGAGAGGACGTTAGGAGGGAGGGACGTTAGGAGGGAGAGGACGTTAGGAGGGAGAGGACGTTAGGAGGGAGAGGACGTTAGGAGGGAGAGGAGGGAGAGGACGTTAGGAGGGAGAGGACGTTAGGAGGGAGAGGACGTTAGGAGGGAGAGGACGTTAGAGGAGAGGACGTTAGGAGGAGAGAGGAGGGAGAGGACGTTAGGAGGAGAGGACGTTAGTAGGAGAGGACGTTAGGAGGGAGAGGACGTTAGGAGGAGAGGACGTTAGGAGGGGAGAGAGGGGAGAGGACGTTAGGAGGGAGAGGACGTTAGGAGGGAGAGGACGTTAGTAGGAGAGGACGTTAGGAGGAGAGGGGGGAGAGGACGTTAGGAGGGGAGAGAGGGGAGAGGACGTTAGGAGGGGAGGAGGAGAGGACGTTAGGAGGGAGAGGACGTTAGGAGGGAGAGGAGGGAGAGGAGTGGGGGAAGGACGTTAGGAGGGAGAGGACGTTAGGAGGGAGAGGACGTTAGGAGGGAGAGGACGTTAGGAGAGGAGGACGTAGGAGGGAGAGGGTGGAGGAGGAGAGGACGTTAGGAGGGAGAGGACGTTAGGGAGGAGAGGAGTTAGGAGGGAGAGGACGTTAGGAGGGGAGGACGGTTGGAGGGGAGAGGGAGAGAGGAGAGGAGGTTAGGAGGGGAGGGAGTTAGGAGGGAGAGGACGTTAGGGAGGGAGAGGACGTTAGGAGGGAGAGGACGTTAGGAGGGAGAGGACGTTAGAGGGAGAGGAGTTAGGAGGGAGAGGAGTAGGAGAGGACGTTAGGAGGGAGAGACGTTAGGAGAGGAGTAGGAGGTAGGAGAGGAGAGGAGGGGCGTTAGGAGGAGGAGGACGTGGAGGAGGGAGGTGGGAGAGGACGTTAGGAGGGGGAGAAGAGGGAGAGAGGTAGGAGGAGAGGAGTTAGGTAGGAGGGACGTTAGGAGGGAGAGGACGTTAGGGAGGAGAGGAGGTTCGTTAGGAGGGAGAGGACGTTAGGAGGAGAGGACGTTAGGAGGAGACAGAGGGAGAGGACGTTAGGAGGGGAGAGGAGGGAGAGGACGTTAGGACCGTGGTACCGACCGTGTACGGTGAGCGTGGCGGACGCTTCAGCCCGGCCCACCATGTTCTCCACCACACACGTGTAGGAGCCCTGGTCGGACTGGGTCACGCCGCGCACACGCAGAGTGTCGTCCTCCAGGACCTGGTATCTGGGGGCGCACGCACACACACAATGAATGAATGAATGAAAACTTTATTTAACAGATTGCAGAATGGGTACAATACAGTACGGCTCAATACACACAATTGTTAAGGGGATGCAGTCAGACCAGAGGAAGACGTTTGTCTTGTTTCCATCAGGGTCCCCCGCAGAGAGCCCCCCCCCCACACACACACACACACACACACACACACACACACACACACACACACACACACACACACACACACACACACACACACACACACACACACACACACACAATGAACAACAGAAAGAAAACAAGGACACAAAGGTGTCATAGTGTCGGAGCCTTCATAGTGACATCAGAGTGACATAAAAAGGTACAGTACTTCCACATGATCGTTAAACGTAACATTTGACATACAAATACAAATGAGGTGGATTTAACCTTTATGTGTCCAAGTGTGACTATATGACTGACAGAGCAGCCGATACTATGCACTTAAAATATGTGAATAAAGTACTTATCAAGCACAGAAAAAAGATACATATTGCATGTAATGTTATATCCATAAGTAATATATTGACATATTTACGAACATTCTGAATGTGTACATATGACAAATACGTAATATACTGTATTGATGTATTTACAAAGAAGTACATATTGTGGCAGATATCACCCCCCCCCGTCCCATGGCTATGTGAAGGATGGGAGATACTACTGCCACGGGAGGAGTGGAAGCAATTAGGCAGCTGATTAGGACTGATAGAACACACCTGTGCACCATTAGATCACCCACATCTCACACGCACACTCCCCAGACACACATACCACAAAACACTAGGACAGATAGAGTTGAGTTGAGAGGAGTTGAGGTAGGAGCGAAGTACGTGTAGAAAGAGATTGTTGTTGGCGGAGTTTTGTGAGGTGAGAGGTAGTGAGAGGAGAGGTGAAGGCGAGAAGGTGTTCATTGTGTACTGCACCCTGGACTGGCTGAGAAACCCTCTTGTGTACTGACCCTGGACCGGACGACTACTCTGAGTATTGAACAATCCCTTTTTTTTTTTACGAGAGCCTGTTTTTTATGTTTTTGACCTCGGACTGTATTACGACCATTCTAATTGCCCATCGGACTATATTCTGCCATAATCAATAAATATTCTTTATCGATTGATATTGCACTTGTGTGGACAGTTGAATTTGTTTGTTTTTGAGGAAAGGCCCTGCATTGAGAATAAGGCTGCTATAGAAAAGTATCAAGAGACGGAAAAGTCAAAAGCTAAATTCTGACAAATATATGAGCAAACATATGGCGTCACAACATTCTCAAAATGGTCCACTTCATCCCAGAGCATGGTTTCTTTAGACAGAGCAGAATGAGAATGTTGATGATTCAGACCACAGCAGACTATTCATGTGATAATGATGACCCAGGTGCACCTGACCCTGGACCAGCCAGAGTAATAGATGGAAGGGATAGAGATAGTCTCCCTGATACATGTCCAGTGCTCCCTCTGACTGGAATAACGTCACCATCCCAGACATCATCGAGTCTTTATGAGATGACGGTCTCCTCGTTCCTCACGGCTGACTGAGTCTTTATAAGATGATGGTCTCCTCGTTCCTCCTCACGGCTGACTGAGTCTTTATGAGATGATGGTCTCCTCGTTCCTCACGGCTGACTGAGTCTTTATGAGATGATGGTCTCCTCGTTCCTCACGGCTGACTGAGTCTTTATGAGATGATGGTCTCCTCGTTCCTCCTCACGGCTGATCGAGTCTTTATGAGATGATGGTCTCCTCGTTCCTCACGGCTGACTGAGTCTTTATGAGATGATGGTCTCCTCGTTCCTCCTCACGGCTGACTGAGTCTTTATGAGATGACGGTCTCCTCGTTCCTCACGGCTGACTGAGTCTTTATGAGATGACGGTCTCCTCGTTCCTCACGGCTGACTGAGTCTTTATGAGATGATGGTCTCCTCGTTCCTCACGGCTGACTGAGTCTTTATAAGATGACGGTCTCCTCGTTCCTCACGGCTGACTGAGTCTTTATGAGATGACGGTCTCCTCGTTCCTCACGGCTGACTGAGTCTTTATGAGATGATGGTCTCCTCGTTCCTCACGGCTGACTGAGTCTTTATGAGATGATGGTCTCCTCGCTCCTCACGGCTGACTGAGTCTTTATGAGATGATGGTCTCCTCGTTCCTCACGGCTGACTGAGTCTTTATGAGATGATGGTCTCCTCGTTCCTCACGGCTGACTGAGTCTTTATGAGATGATGGTCTCCTCGTTCCTCACGGCTGACTGAGTCTTTATGAGATGATGGTCTCCTCGTTCCTCACGGCTGACTGAGTCTTTATGAGATGACGGTCTCCTCGTTCCTCACGGCTGACTGAGTCTTTATGAGATGACGGTCTCCTCGTTCCTCCTCACGGCTGACTGAGTCTTTATGAGATGACGGTCTCCTCGTTCCTCACGGCTGACTGAGTCTTTATGAGATGACGGTCTCCTCGTTCCTCACGGCTGACTGAGTCTTTATGAGATGACGGTCTCCTCGTTCCTCCTCACGGCTGACTGAGTCTTTATGAGATGACGGTCTCCTCGTTCCTCACGGCTGACTGAGTCTTTATGAGATGATGGTCTCCTCGTTCCTCCTCATGGCTGACTGAGTCTTTATGAGATGACGGTCTCCTCGTTCCTCCTCACGGCTGACTGAGTCTTTATGAGATGATGGTCTCCTCGTTCCTCACGGCTGACTGAGTCTTTATGAGATGACGGTCTCCTCGTTCCTCCTCACGGCTGACTGAGTCTTTATGAGATGACGGTCTCCTCGTTCCTCACGGCTGACTGAGTCTTTATGAGATGACGGTCTCCTCGTTCCTCACGGCTGACTGAGTCTTTATGAGATGATGGTCTCCTCGTTCCTCACGGCTGACTGAGTCTTTATGAGATGATGGTCTCCTCGTTCCTCATGGCTGACTGAGTCTTTATGAGATGATGGTCTCCTCGTTCCTCCTCACGGCTGACTGAGTCTTTATGAGATGATGGTCTCCTCGTTCCTCCTCACGGCTGACTGAGTCTTTATGAGATGATGGTCTCCTCGTTCCTCCTCACGGCTGACTGAGTCTTTATGAGATGATGGTCTCCTCGTTCCTCATAGCTGACTGAGTCTTTATGAGATGACGGTCTCCTCGTTCCTCACGGCTGACTGAGTCTTTATGAGATGATGGTCTCCTCGTTCCTCACGGCTGACTGAGTCTTTATGAGATGACGGTCTCCTCGTTCCTCACGGCTGACTGAGTCTTTATGAGATGATGGTCTCCTCGTTCCTCCTCACGGCTGACTGAGTCTTTATGAGATGATGGTCTCCTCGTTCCTCACGGCTGACTGAGTCTTTATGAGATGATGGTCTCCTCGTTCCTCACGGCTGACTGAGTCTTTATGAGATGATGGTCTCCTCGCTCCTCACGGCTGACTGAGTCTTTATGAGATGATGGTCTCCTCGTTCCTCACGGCTGACTGAGTCTTTATGAGATGATGGTCTCCTCGTTCCTCACGGCTGACTGAGTCTTTATGAGATGACGGTCTCCTCGTTCCTCACGGCTGACTGAGTCTTTATGAGATGATGGTCTCCTCGTTCCTCCTCACGGCTGACTGAGTCTTTATGAGATGATGGTCTCCTCGTTCCTCACGGCTGACTGAGTCTTTATGAGATGATGGTCTCCTCGCTCCTCACGGCTGACTGAGTCTTTATAAGATGATGGTCTCCTCGTTCCTCCTCACGGCTGACTGAGTCTTTATGAGATGATGGTCTCCTCGCTCCTCACGGCTGACTGAGTCTTTATAAGATGATGGTCTCCTCGTTCCTCCTCACGGCTGACTGAGTCTTTATGAGATGACGGTCTCCTCGCTCCTCCTCACGGCTGACTGAGTCTTTATGAGATGATGGTCTCCTCGTTCCTCACGTCTGACTGAGTCTTTATGAGATGACGGTCTCCTCGTTCCTCACGGCTGACTGAGTCTTTATAAGATGACGGTCTCCTCGTTCCTCACGGCTGACTGAGTCTTTATGAGATGATGGTCTCCTCGTTCCTCCTCACGGCTGACTGAGTCTTTATGAGATGATGGTTTCCTCGTTCCTCCTCACGGCTGACTGAGTCTTTATGAGATGACGGTCTCCTCGTTCCTCACGGCTGACTGAGTCTTTATGAGATGATGGTCTCCTCGTTCCTCACGGCTGACTGAGTCTTTATGAGATGATGGTCTCCTCGTTCCTCCTCACGGCTGACTGAGTCTTTATGAGATGACGGTCTCCTCGCTCCTCACGGCTGACTGAGTCTTTATGAGATGATGGTCTCCTCGTTCCTCCTCACGGCTGACTGAGTCTTTATGAGATGACGGTCTCCTCGTTCCTCCTCACGGCTGACTGAGTCTTTATGAGATGACGGTCTCCTCGTTCCTCCTCACGGCTGACTGAGTCTTTATGAGATGACGGTCTCCTCGTTCCTCATGGCTGACTGAGTCTTTATGAGATGATGGTGTCCTCGTTCCTCACGGCTGACTGAGTCTTTATAAGATGACGGTCTCCTCGTTCCTCACGGCTGACTGAGTCTTTATGAGATGATGGTCTCCTCGTTCCTCCTCACGGCTGACTGAGTCTTTATGAGATGACGGTCTCCTCGTTCCTCACGGCTGACTGAGTCTTTATGAGATGATGGTCTCCTCGTTCCTCCTCACGGCTGACTGAGTCTTTATGAGATGATGGTCTCCTCGTTCCTCACGGCTGACTGAGTCTTTATGAGATGACGGTCTCCTCGTTCCTCACGGCTGACTGAGTCTTTATGAGATGACGGTCTCCTCGTTCCTCACGGCTGACTGAGTCTTTATGAGATGATGGTCTCCTCGTTCCTCCTCACGGCTGACTGAGTCTTTATGAGATGATGGTCTCCTCGTTCCTCATGGCTGACTGAGTCTTTATGAGATGATGGTCTCCTCGTTCCTCCTCACGGCTGACTGAGTCTTTATGAGATGACGGTCTCCTCATTCCTCACGGCTGACTGAGTCTTTATGAGATGATGGTCTCCTCGTTCCTCACGGCTGACTGAGTCTTTATGAGATGATGGTCTCCTCGTTCCTCACGGCTGACTGAGTCTTTATAAGATGATGGTCTCCTCGTTCCTCACGGCTGACTGAGTCTTTATGAGATGATGGTCTCCTCGTTCCTCACGGCTGACTGAGTCTTTATGAGATGATGGTCTCCTCGTTCCTCATGGCTGACTGAGTCTTTATAAGATGACGGTCTCCTCGTTCCTCACGGCTGACTGAGTCTTTATGAGATGACGGTCTCCTGGTTCCTCACGGCTGACTGAGTCTTTATGAGATGATGGTCTCCTGGTTCCTCATGGCTGACTGAGTCTTTATGAGATGATGGTCTCCTCGTTCCTCACGGCTGACTGAGTCTTTATGAGATGATGGTCTCCTGGTTCCTCACGGCTGACTGAGTCTTTATGAGATGATGGTCTCCTCGTTCCTCCTCACGGCTGACTGAGTCTTTATGAGATGACGGTCTCCTCGTTCCTCACGGCTGACTGAGTCTTTATGAGATGATGGTCTCCTCGTTCCTCCTCACGGCTGACTGAGTCTTTATGAGATGATGGTCTCCTCGTTCCTCCTCACGGCTGACTGAGTCTTTATGAGATGATGGTCTCCTCGTTCCTCACGGCTGACTGAGTCTTTATGAGATGACGGTCTCCTCGTTCCTCACGGCTGACTGAGTCTTTATGAGATGACGGTCTCCTCGTTCCTCACGGCTGACTGAGTCTTTATGAGATGACGGTCTCCTCGTTCCTCCTCACGGCTGACTGAGTCTTTATGAGATGACGGTCTCCTCGTTCCTCATGGCTGACTGAGTCTTTATGAGATGATGGTCTCCTCGTTCCTCACGGCTGACTGAGTCTTTATGAGATGATGGTCTCCTCGTTCCTCATGGCTGACTGAGTCTTTATGAGATGACGGTCTCCTCGTTCCTCACGGCTGACTGAGTCTTTATAAGATGACGGTCTCCTCGTTCCTCCTCACGGCTGACTGAGTCTTTATGAGATGACGGTCTCCTCGTTCCTCACGGCTGACTGAGTCTTTATGAGATGACGGTCTCCTCGTTCCTCACGGCTGACTGAGTCTTTATGAGATGACGGTCTCCTCGTTCCTCCTCACGGCTGACTGAGTCTTTATGAGATGATGGTCTCCTCGTTCCTCACGGCTGACTGAGTCTTTATGAGATGATGGTCTCCTCGTTCCTCACGGCTGACTGAGTCTTTATGAGATGACGGTCTCCTGGTTCCTCACGGCTGACTGAGTCTTTATGAGATGATGGTCTCCTCGTTCCTCATGGCTGACTGAGTCTTTATGAGATGATGGTCTCCTCGTTCCTCACGGCTGACTGAGTCTTTATGAGATGATGGTCTCCTCGTTCCTCACGGCTGACTGAGTCTTTATGAGATGATGGTCTCCTCGTTCCTCACGGCTGACTGAGTCTTTATGAGATGATGGTCTCCTCGTTCCTCACGGCTGACTGAGTCTTTATGAGATGATGGTCTCCTCGTTCCTCACGGCTGACTGAGTCTTTATAAGATGATGGTCTCCTGGTTCCTCACGGCTGACTGAGTCTTTATGAGATGACGGTCTCCTCGTTCCTCACGGCTGACTGAGTCTTTATGAGATGATGGTCTCCTCGTTCCTCACGGCTGACTGAGTCTTTATGAGATGACGGTCTCCTCGTTCCTCACGGCTGACTGAGTCTTTATGAGATGATGGTCTCCTCGTTCCTCACGGCTGACTGAGTCTTTATGAGATGATGGTCTCCTCGTTCCTCCTCACGGCTGACTGAGTCTTTATGAGATGACGGTCTCCTCGTTCCTCACGGCTGACTGAGTCTTTATGAGATGATGGTCTCCTCGTTCCTCCTCACGGCTGACTGAGTCTTTATGAGATGACGGTCTCCTCGTTCCTCACGGCTGACTGAGTCTTTATAAGATTACGTGTAGGGATGCTCGATATTGGCTTTTTTACCGATATACCGATATTGTCCAACTCTTAATTTCCGATACCGATATCAACCGATATCAACCGATACCGATATATGCAGGGTTTCCCCCCCCAAAAAATGGAATAATTTCAGGTAATTAACTTTACATATCTCTTGTTGTGGAATTAACACAACATTATGCATACTTTTGACAATAAATAAAATCAGAATTTGTTCTTCCTTGCTTGCCTGGGTAAATAAAGCTTATAGAAATGTAAAAAAAAAAAAAAAATAATAAAACTTTTTTTTTGAAAACCGGTATTTTCCGATATCACATTTTAATGCCAATATCGGCCGATAATATCGGTAGGCCAATAATATCGGACATCCTTAATTACGTGTGTTCACAAACAGGAAACCTGTCTATTGTCAATTACATTGCAGAATGTTTCGCGACTGCCGGCTGAATCGATCTCCCTCAATGCTGGACCAATTACAGAAAATGTTGTCCCTATTATTCATTTAGACTCCCGCATGATAGATGATGAAGGGTCCATGTTTAAAAACACAGCAGTTAAGTTTGTGTGGCTGAATATCCCACGAGCGTTCAACCCTAACTTCGTCATTTGAAGTCCAATATCACTACAGAAACAGACGATGGAACACATGGATACCTTTCTTGAACTATAGAATAGATTCAATAATCAGGTGATTATATTAGCTGTTAATCTATGCTAAAAAAAATTTGATGTGTGAAGGATGTGAAAAGAAGGTTGTGCTCTTCCACAGATGAAAGCTGTCAAAGTAACAATCCTTTAGTTTTGTGACAGAGTACATGAAAGCGAGAGCACATGAAAGCTGTGAAGGAAGCAGCCTGTTCTCATCCCGACACAGTAATTGCAGCAGCAGAAGAATCATTTGGAGACGTGTTTGACCCAAACAAGGAACAAGAACAGGGGCCTGCTTCACGGTGTTTGGAGATGTGGGTGAAGACAGATTCAGGAGGACAGCCATCACCCATTTAGAACCTCTAAGGATCAGGAGCTGGTGGGCACCCCCCCGCCCCCCTGTCAAGCAGCCCACGGTGATGGGAGAGGTCTGGCCCGCATTTATGTCAGAGTCAACGGCACATTAAAAGAGCTCAATGAAACAATGTGGAGGGAAAAAGCAGCGTTGCTATTTTTCCATCTGTATAATTTCATTATCCTTTAATTGACACACAGATTCAGTGTCTTCTGGTGACATCATTTAAACTCATATAACCCTTGATAACGGTCAAACTAAATCAATGTGTACAATACATTATAATACAATACAATCCTCATAAAGAAACTTAAATTAAAACTTTATTATTTTTATTTTTGCACACAAAAAAAAAAGCTTTTCTTTTGAGGCCAGAAAGAAACTTGTTCAAGCCACATTCCTGTCTGTAATAATTGACTATGGTGACAGAATATATATATATATGCATGCTGCCTCCTCACTGGTAAAAAAGCTAGACAGTGTGTACCATGCTTCTCTGTGCTGCATCACTAGTGCCGAAGGGCTTACTCACCATTGTGTGCTTTACCAAATGGTGGGATGGACCTCTCTGTACGCACACGCAGAGGACATCACACATGTTTGTTTTTATATATAAGGCCGTCCTAGGGAAGCTTCCCCTATATCTTTCTAGTCGCATTAGCTTTGCCTCTAGCAGCGACCATACCAGGGCCCTCATTCATCAATGTGTGCGTAGAACATGTTCTATTTCCACACGTAAGCACGGAATGTAGAACCAGTGTACGCACAGGGAAGTCGGGATTCATCACACGTGCGTACGCAGGCTCTATGCTCCTCCGTAGAACTTTGTTCTACCGTCAATGCTCGTGCATGATTATCCATATATGGTCATGAAAGTGAGGAAACACCCCCCATGGGATGTGAAATAATGGACTGACCCGAGCGGAACTCTGAGAAACTCCACGGAGAATTCACTGCTGTCGAACCAAGAAGACACTATCGCGTATTATGGGATAAATAAAAGGCGGATTTGTAAACGGTGATGTCAGATATCAACGGCTCCCTAAGACCATTGCTGCAATTCTGCCTGGACAGCTCAAAATACTAATAAAGACCGTTCGTTGACCACTGTTTGGCGTTGGTTGTGTGTCATTATAACCGTGCTGTAATATGAATGCCTTTATTAGTTGTGTTCGATTGGCTATATGATTTTTAGAGGCATCTATTTTGTTGTCGGCTAATAAAGACCGCGCTGGAATATGACTGCCTTTTCCCGTGTTGTTTGATTAATACCCAGGGATTAAAGTTCTCCTCAATTTTATTCCAAATCGCGATGGATCTCCCGTCAATTTTCTACCTGCTGCATATGATTTCTAGAGGCATACTACAATCTATTTTGATGTCAGTATTGGGTAGCCTACATAAACAATAATACGAGAGCATATACAAGAACAATGAATCTTACTGCCATGTATGATGTAGCAGATACGCCATGTGTAGCCTGCCTATATGTGATCAATACAAACATGAACTTGAATTCCATCATGTCTGTGTGCGGGTCACTGCGGGAACTCACAAGGCTGTTGTCACAATGTAAATAAGAACGTGCACTGAAAAGTTACAGTATGTAGTTGGTTGATTATTTGTATGACAGTCAGTAAACCCTTGCAAAAAGTATCCGTTTTATTTAATGAATTGAAAACATTCAGCATCGCCTTCCTCCCGGCATCCAGCAATAACATGTATCAGGCAAATGCGCATCGCAACATTGACTGAGTGGAATCCCTTTCTATTCACATAACTGCATTTGTGATGGAGCTTTGACAGCTACAGTAACAGTCTATTGCTCGATCCATCTCCAATATCACGATGGACCGTGCCGCGGTGGCAAAGACCCGAGGGTGGAGAGGATCTTGAATGAATTCCATCATCATATATATATGTTGTGTGTCTGTCCACTATGTTTGTTACTTTGTTATTCCCCCCCCCCTATCTATGTAAAGCGACCTTGGGTCTCTTGAAAGGCGCTATATAAAATGAAGCTATTATTATTATTGTTATTATTATTATTATCATCACATCTGTGCGGGAGCTCACAAATAGACTGTTAGTCTCAGTGAAGTTTCAACGGAGGTCATCTATTCTAACCAACAAATTGAAGTAGAAAGCATTTCGTGACCAATCTTATTTGGAAACATGACACACAAAATAATTTGCTTTTTATTTGAAACAATATCTAATCGCGTTTGGAGGTTGGTGTTTTGCGTCTGCCCCCCCGTGCCAAACAAGCAGGCCAACCTCTTGTTCGCGTGTGAGCCCGTTATAATTACACTACTGTCGCTATTTTACAATGAACTATAATGAATTACGGGTCATACAGAAGTTGAACACTAATGCACAGAAGCTTATTTCCGCCTTGAAACTAATGCAGGACTGAGGAGTGCTTATGCGTAGTAACGATATTCTACCACTGGGCGCCAGGTACGCCTGGTCTGACCTGTGCGTAGATGTAAGCACGGAGTCAAGTTCAAATAGAAATTGATGAATCCCACTCTTTGCTTAGAAATGATCGTACGCACAGGGTAAGCACAGATCTGTGCGTAGAACACGTTGATGAATGAGGGCCCTGCCACAAGATGGCTACTTTTAAAAACTCCCAGAATACTCACTGAACTAGGAAAGACAGCTTTTTCTCACTTCGCACCTTGGGCATGGGATGGGCTACGCTACAGGACCATATCCAAGTCTTAGAACATTTACATTTACATTTAGTCATTTAGCTGACGCTTTTGTCCAAAGCGACTTACAAGTTCTGTACGACAAGTCATCAGGAAGGGCACAACTCTATCAGCTGAGTAACAATGTTCATCAAAGTGTTGAGTGCTACAGTGTAGGTTAGTTTATTAGGACACGTGCATGACAGTAAGGTTAGTTAGGGTTCGATTTTTTATTTTTTTTAATGGTTGAAGAAGTGCGTCTTTAGTCGACAGCGAAAGATTGGACGGGTTTCGGCTGTCCTAACTGGGGTGGGTAGTTCATTCCACCATTGTGGGGCAAGAATAGGCAACTTCTCCTTGATGACCCTCCCGGAGCTCAGATAGGAGTGGGTCTGAGACGGCCAGAAGATGCAGAGCGGAGGGGTCTTGAGGGTGTGTAGTTAGAGACCATTGACCGGAGGTAGGTGGGAGCGGTTCCCTTTGCTGCACGGTATGCCAGGTCGAGGGCCTTGAAGCGGATTCGTGCAGCAATGGGGAGCCAGTGCAGGTCCCTAAGAAGTGGGGTGACATGGGCCGACTTCGGTAGGTTTGAGATCAGGCGGGCCGCTGCGTTCTGAATGAGTTGAAGAGGCTTGGTGGCAGTGGTCGGAAGGCCACTATATCTGATGACAGCAGCAGAGAGGGTAGGATCTTTGAACTGAATAATACTGTGTACATCATTTTGAAGTGTGTGACTAAATTGTGTTGTGGAAATAGTTTGTAATTAGTTTCACCCAGCTGACAGAAACTGGAGGTGTGGCCTTTTGCTGCAGGTGTCACTCATCAGTAATTAGTGATAGTGATTTAAGGACTTGCTGGCCTAGCGTCAGCGAAGCGTCGAGAAACGAAGAGGGACAAAGAGGAGTTTTCCTGGAGTTCTCAGCAGAGGGATCCACCGATCCACCCAGTGCTAAGCACACCATAATCCTATATTTCCCTCCCACTCTGCTATTCCCCTACTATCTCGCTTCCTCCCTACAACCTTCTCCCTGCCACTCTTGACACCACAATGTGCCTCATACCTATATCCACAATCTGCTCCTCCAGAACTGACTCTACCCATCCACGCCAGTTTGCTAGCAACCCGGCAAATCTCTCCTACCCTCCTACAGCCACTAATACACCTGTCACAGTACGGGGAGGCTTATGGAATTGTCAATCAGCAGTCAAGAAAGCTGACTTCATTACTGCCTACGCCCATATTCTAAATCTGCAGCTCCTGGCTCTAACTGAGACCTGGATAACTCCCAATAACTCATCAACACCTGCAGCATTATCTACAAACTATAACTTCACTCACACACCTCGACCCTCCAGACGGGGTGGAGGCACTGGCCTCATGACATCTCCTTCATGGGCTTCAAACCTAACACAACTCCCAGAACTGTCACTCTCCTCCCTCGAATATCATGCAATATCTGTCTCTAATCCTTTCAATCTCACCATTGTTACACTCTATCGCCCTCCAGGTCCCCTCGATCACTTCATAGATGAGCTGGACATGCTTCTAAGCTCCTTACCGGAAGATGGTACCCCGCTCCTTCTATTGGGCGACTTCAACCTGCCTGACTCATCTCAGTCGGTCCCAGTGGTCTCCCTCCTACAACAATTTGACCTGACTCCCACTGCCATGCCTCCCACCCACAAAGCAGGCAACTCCTTGGATCTCATATTTT